>NC_037674.1:51771272-52112310 GCF_003255815.1 Theropithecus gelada
TCAAAAAAAAAAAAAAAAAAAAAAAATTGTGTGTAGTTACAGTATTCAATGTGGTGTTTTGATATATGCATACATTATAAAATTATTAAATCAAGTTAATTAACATTTCCATTACCTGATATACTTATTATTTTTATTATTGTGGTAAGAACATTTAAGATCTATTTGCTTAGAATAGTGTTTACTAGAGGTGAGGAAAGATAAGCAGGAGAGAGTAGCCAAAGGTTGGCTAACAGGTTAACAGATACAAGAGTACATGGCTGGGCCAGGCACGGTGGCTCATGCCTGTAATCCCAGCATTTTGGGAGGCCAAGGCGGATCACTTGAGGTCAGGAGTTCGAGACCAGCCTGGCCAACATGGTGAAACCCTGTCTCTATGAAAAACACAAAAATTAGCTGGGGGTGGTGGCTCATGCCTGTAATCCCGGCTACTTGAGAGGCTGAGGCATGAAAACTGCTCGAACCCAGGAGGCAGAGGTTGCAGTGAGCCAAGATTGTGCCACTGCACTCCACCCTGAGAGACAGAGTGAGACTGTGTCTGAAATTAAAAAAAAAAAAAAAAAAATACATGGCTGAGATCAGTGGCTCAGGCCTATCATCCCAGCACTTTGGGAGGCTGAGGTGGGAGAATCACTTGAACCCAGGAGTTTGAGACCAGCCTGGGGAACATAGGGAGATCCCATCTCTGCAAAAAATTCAAAAATTCGCCATGCATTTTTAGCTACTTGGGAGGCAGAGGTGGGAGGATCACTTGGGCTAGAGAGGTCAAGGCTGCAGTGAGCTGTGATTGCACCACTGCAGTCCAGCCTAGGGGACAGAGTGAGACCCTGTCTGGAAAAAAAACAAAAAAAAGAATACAGCTAGATAGGAGGAATAGTTCTAGTGTTCTTTAGCACTATAGGGTGACTATAATTTATGACAATTTATTACATATTTTCAAATAGCCAGAAGAGTGGATTTTGAATACTCCCAGAACAAAGAAATGATAAATTTTTGAGGTGGTGGAGATGCTAATTACCCTGATTTGATCATTATACATTGTATACATGTATAAAAATATTCTACTGTACCCCATAAATATGTACAAGTATTATGTATCAATTAAAAATAATAAAAGCAAAAAATCTACTCTCTCAGCAATTTTTAAATATACATTATTCTTAACTGTAGTCATCATGCTGTACAACAGATCTCCAGAATTTGTAAGATTTTCTTTATTTCTGATCAAAGTACTACATACACAGAGTTAAGAACACAATGATATCTGGAGCAAGAAATCCCCAGTAAAACAAAAAAAGAAGAAAAAAAAAAGAACAAAATCATAATAAAAGGCTTATATCAAAAAGCATTTCCTCTGCCCTTTCCTTTCTTGCCATTGAGTCCTAATTCCCAGAGGCCATCACTTTAAACTCATTTTGCTATTTCCTCTGATATTTATAATCATATTTCTAAATAATGCTTATGTTGCTATTTCTTGATTTGTTTTCTTCAGTATCTGTCTACCTCCTGGCATAGCACAGTATAGGGCTTACCTCCCTTATGAGGTCTTAACCATTTCCTTGCTTCCAATCTACCAGTTTGATTGGCTCATAGTCTTATGAAATCAAAAGCATTTATATTCTTGTAGCTATCTAAATATTGTTCCCTAACCCAACTCCGGCACTGAAATTGTCTCATTTATTTCCTTTTTCTCTCTCAGAGTTAATAATTGCTTCGCATTTTTTTCCTTCATTTGTTTATATGTTTTTGTACCTATTACCTACCCTTTTTTTTTTTTTTTTTTTTTGAGATGGAGTCTCACTCTGTCACCCAGGCTGGAATGCAGTGGCACAATATCAGCTCACTGCAACCTCCATGTCCTGGGTTCAAGCGATTCTCCTGCCTCAGTCTCCTGAGTAGCTGGGACTACAGGTGCCCGCCACCATGCCTGGCTAACTTTTGTATTTTTTAGTAGAGACGGAGTTTCACCATATTGGCCAGGCTAGTCTCAGACTCCTGACCTCTTGATCTGCCCTTCCTCAGCCTCCCAAAGTGCTGGGATTACAGGTATGAGTCACCGCGTCTGGCCCACCTACCATTTTCTTTTCAGATGCTCCAACTGATTTATCAAATACCTAGTGATAATGATCCAAAAACTAAGAAACACCAGATACTGTATCAGACCTGTTATTTTCCTGGAGTCTTCCCTCTCTCCCTTGCCCTCCATCCTTCTGCTCCAATCTGGACTCAACTCTCAGCCCATGGCACGGCTGGCATCCTGGCATGTCTCTGCACTACTGTATGAATTTCCTGCTGCCTCTTCTGTGTGCATCTCGTGTTCCCCGGTTTACTCTCTCATTGTGTTGCAGCACATTTTCCAGTGGCTTCCTGAGAAAGAGTGAATGGAAGCCAAGCTTTCTGACCCTCACGTATTTTAGAATGTCATTGTTCTGCCCCAGCTCCTGATTACTAGTTTGGCTGGGTATAATGCTCTAATTTAAACATAACTTCTCCTCACATTGGGAAATATTGCTCTATTATTTTCTAGTTCCCAGTGTTGTTGGGAAGAAGTCAGTGTTATGCGGAGTCTTGGCTCTTTACTTATGACCTGTGTTTTCTCTCTGGAAGATTTTAGGATTTTCCCTCTACTCTTAGTTTTCTGGAATTTCCCAATGATGTGCCTTGTTGTAGGTCTTCATTCACTGTGCTAGTCACTTGGTAGACTCTTTTGAACTTGAAAATTATGTGCTTCTGTTGCAGGAAGTCACCAGCAGGTTCATGTGAGCTGGGTAATCACATTCTTTTCTTCCAAGGACAGAGGTATCAAGGCCCTGGGAACCTTATAAATGGATGTGGGGAAAGGAGGCCTGAGGTGAATCCAACAAAGCTGTAGCACCCACTGAGCTCATGTCCCAGGGCTGGGCTCTGCCTGAGGACAATAGACATGGGTGAGACCCACTTCCTCACCCAGTCCCATGGTGGGGCTCAGGACACACATGGTCCAGGAGGCCCCCGGCCCCCAGCTACATTTACATGCACCTACCTGCATGCAGCAATCAGTGAGCCCCAGGACAATGTAGGGGAAGGGGCAGCTCCAGAGAGCAGGATAGGAGGGAGGTAAATAATCATGGGGTGGGGAGTGGCCTTATGGGGAAGGGGCAAAGGCAGGGCCGTGTGTGTGTGTGTGTGTGTGTGTGTGTGTGTGTGTTGTGTATTGGGGGAAATGGGGAGAGCATCTGTAGTTTTGTCTGCCCCCTTTTCTGGCCACTGCACCCCTTTTTTCATGAACAGTTTTTCTTCCCATCATGGACTGAGTGTCTCTGTCTCCTCCAAATTCATATGTTGAAGCCCTAACCCTCTGCGTGGCTGTATTTGGAGATGAGGCCTCTCAGGAAGTCATTAAGGTTAAATGAGGTCCTAAGGGTGGGGCCCTGATTCAGTAGGATTAGTATCCTTATAAGACGAGACACCAGAGAGTGCCCTCACTCACTCTCTCTGCACAAATACAAAGATGAGGTCATGCGAGCACACAATATGGCAGCCACCTATGGGACAAGAGAAGAGGCGTCAGAATGAAACCTACCTTGCTGGTAGTTTGTTCTTGGATTTCCCAACCTTCAGAACTGTGAGAAATAAATGTTTGTGATTTAAGCCACCCAGTCTGTAGTATTTTGGCGTGATACCCTGAACTAATACATCTCCCCGCCCTACTTCAACCACATGACACTAGAGGGCTTGGCAGTTTGTGTCCCAGCTACCCAGCCAACCCAGACCAGACCAAGCAGAAACTTTCTTCTGGAATTTTCTGAGTCGGAACTAATGGAGGGGAGCCCCATCCTTTCTTGGGGGCAAAGCCAGGAAGATGGAAGCCTCATGCTGCCAACAGCCTGACTCCAACCTTGTGGGGAAAGTTGCTCTAAGAGCACAAAACTAGTCTGCAGACTGAGGTGGAGATAGAGACAAGGGGAGGTGCCTGCAAATCCTAATAGCATTGGTGACTCAGAGTCCAGGTATTCCTGAGGCCCAACTGTTCCCTCTCCTGCCCGTGGCTAACTTACTAACCAATGAACTTCCCTTCTTGCCTAAGACAACTCGAGTGAATTTTCTGTCACTCACCCCCAAAGAGCCCTGACTGCAATGACAGGACATGGCAGGGCTGGGCTGGCTTGGGCAGAGAACAGTGTGGGTAGAATCAGCAGTGACAGGCACACAAGAAGTGCAGTTATCGCGTGGCCTCCATGAGGTCTTCCTCCAGCCCCGACTGTGAGCAAGGCTGGGCTCATACGCTCAGTAGATCAGAGTGAGGGATTTGGTCAGAGATGCCATGCTCAGGGCCATCTTTCTATGGGCCAGACTCTTCATCATCAAAGGTTTTGCCATCAGAGACAGTTTTAGTCACTTCTTGGGTTCACATGATCAATTGCTGTTCTCCTGCTTTCAGGATCTGTACACTAGGCTGCCCCACCTGAGTGTTAGGAAGCCATAGGCATCCTGGCCAGAAGTCTGGACCCCAAAAAGGGCTCCTGCCAGCCTGCTAAGGGTTCTAGAGGGCAGGACCAAGGGGTAGTGGGAGGAGCCCAGCCTGGACTGCCAAGACATGTACACCACTCTTGATTCATCTCCTGGAGCTTTTCACCCATCAAGTTTAGGTTCCCAGTGGGGCACACATAGGAAAGACAATGCCCATGTCTTCGACTAGTTTCCCCATCAGAGGTGGTCATTGCACCAAGCACCCTCCTCCGTTAAAACCGGACAGACCAAAGGCCACTTTCCTAATGGATGAATCTTCTTGATCTGTCTCACGTTCCCAACAGAACTCTCTCTGTGGGATGGGAAGGTGCCATCCCAGGGGAGCCCTTTTGATCCACCCTCCAGCCAAAGCTGGTTCCCCTGCCAAGCAGGCCCTAGCGTTACACTGGAGAGTGACAGGCCTCATCTGAAGATTTCTGGCTGAGAATTGTCAGTTTCCTGCACAAGTACATCCTGGCAGTTTACTCATTTCTGAGTAAACTGTTTACTCATTTCCATTATTGGAACGCTAAGCTTGTGGAGTTATTTATATCCCACTGCTCAATGTCACTGCCAAGGTCTGATTTTTCACAAAAAAACATTTGCAACTTCTGACATAAATGGGTTAATTCAAATTAAACCCAGAAAGAGACTGCTGCTTCAGTCTCAACTGCTTGGAAATTGTGTTATGTAGAGCTTTTGTTTACTGAAAATTGTGCTTTCAGACTCTGTGCAGATTAACCCAATAGATAGAGCCAGTACACACATAGGGCACCAACAAAAGACAAGTGTGTCTCTGTGTGCATATACGTAACAGAAAATCCAAAAATAAATACTTTAATTTCAGCTATCATGGAAGTTTTGTGTCATTTCTCCAAAAATGCCCATATCAAATTTTATTTTATAATTTAGTCTTGTTTTTATTTAGAATTACTTAAGAAAAAGGGGAGCTGAGTGTGGTGGCTCATGCCTGTAATCCCAGCACTTTGGGAGGCTGAGGCAGAGGATCGCTTGAGCCCAAGAGTTTAAGATCATCCTGGGCAACATGGTGAAACCCCATCTCTACAACAAATACAAAGATTAGCCAGATGTCGTGGTGTGTGCCTATGGTCCCAGCTGTGCAGGAGACTGAAGTGGGAGATTCATCTGAGCCTGATAAGTTGAGGCTGCAGTGAGCTGTGATTGCACCACTATACCCCAAACCGGAGAAAAAAAGAAACCCCGTAAAAAAAAAAAAAAAAAAAGGAAAAAAGAAAAACAGAAAAAGAGAGGAAGAGGAAAAGAAAGAAGAAAGAAAGAAAAGAAAGAAGAAAGAAAGAAGGAAGGAAAGAAGAAAGAAAGAAAGAAAGAAAGAAAGAAAGAAAGAAAGAAAGAAAGAAAGAAAGAAAGAAAGAAAGAAAGAAAGAAAGAAAGAGGAGCTCTGCACAACAATTTTGCAGTGTCTTAGGTCTCTAAAGATCTTAATGAGGACCTAAACTCAGATTAGGCTGGGATCCTGGGCAGTGTGGCCCCAAACACATTTATGGGAGGCCCTTCCAATATGAGTCTAGACTGAGATAGAGTGGGTCTCAGGAAAGGGGCTGATATGCCAGTGGTTCTCAACCTGACTGCACCTGGAGAGCTTGGCATCACCTGCAGAGCTTGAAAACATTCTGATGGCCAAGCCCCACCCTAGAGATTCTGAGCTAATGTTGGGGGACAGCCTGGGCACCAGGAGTTTTCACAGCTCACCTGATGATGGCACTGTGCAGCCAGGGTTGAGAAATACTGCCCTTTGCTGTCTCCACATTGTGCCTGCTTTAGTTTCCCCATGTTCCCCTAGGCTCCAGGATCTGGGAGAACTACCAGAATTGAGAATTAGCCCTCCTACCCAGCTACTTTCCTCCCCTGCTGGGGAATCTTTGAGCCTTCATTTTGGCTATAGGCCCCAATATAACTCATCAGCCCAGGGATCGGGGGCAGAAGTGGGGCTCCTGGCAGACAGCAAAGAATGTGGGCTTTGTAGTTACACAGACTCGCATTCAAGTCCCAGCTCTGCGATGTTAGAAAAGGATCTGATCCACAGTTGGTTATCCTGCGAAGTGAAGAAAGTGTCCCCCTAGCCGGCAGGATCTCTTTGAGACTGAAATGAGAGAAAGTTGGGGCAACAAGTGAGTTCCTTCTGCCCCATTTCTGTGAACTGGCCCTGTAGCTTCTCCTTGGTCCTTTGAGTTCTCAGCTTTAGCTCTCTTCCTCCTGCTCCTTCTCACTCTCTCTCTTTTCCATCCTGGATAAGTGCCCTGCTTCTCCCCACAGGTTAACCACCCTCCCCCATGCCCAGTGGGTGATGAAAGTCTTCCCTGGCTGGGCCAGCATCTCCCTGATACTTCCTTTCTCTCCTGCATTCAACCATGAAGAAGCCCAGCACAGTCTTCCTTTCTCCTGCCCCATTTCCACTGCTAGGTCACTGTCAGTTCTTACACAGACATCCCCAGTAGCTTCCACTTTGGCTTCTTCCAACCAGCCATTCTGGTATTGCAACCATATTCATCTTTAAAAGCCCCATATTATTAAGTCACTCTCTTGCTAAATTCTGCAATGGCCTTGACTCACCCTTGGCCTGAAGGATCTGGCCTCTGCCTGTCTCTGCAGCCGCCTCTTGCTTCATTCTTTCTCTCTCACTCCCTCAATCACCTCAGATCCCTGAGGGTTCCCTCCCTCCTACCTCAGGACCTTTGCACATGCTGTTCTCTCTGCCAGAAACACTTCTCTTTGACAGTAAATGCCTTCTCAAATATCCCTTAATTGGAGTGTCAACTACCCACCTCATCAGATTAGGTCCCTCACTATACGCTCTTATATCTCTTTATACTTTTTCAATTAAATAAATTTTGATCATGTGATTTATGGCCATCTCCCCTACTAGACTATAAGCTCCATAACATCAAGGACCAGGTCAGTTTTTGTTCATCATTGTAACCCCAATGCTTAGCACTGTGCCTAGCACAAACTAGGGGCCATTTGGACCAGTGTCTAGGCTGTGTAGACTTGCACCCCTGGGGAAGTGTGTGGATAAACATGAGAAATAGGATGACTGCCTCCCCAGCATGACTTGAGTGCTTCCTGGGTGTATCTAGGCAGGTATCACATGCTGGGTGACATCAGAGAAGTGCCCTGTTTTCCTTTTATAAGAGAAGGAAAGGTTAGAGACTACAGTCAGCTGTGGGATCATACAGTGTCTGCTCTGCTCCACTGGGCTCAAGGCCCCTGGGGAATGGGGACTGGGGATATGGGACAGGGACATGGCACATGCTGCAAGTGGTTGTGGCAGGGAGCCTTATGGAGGAACAGCAGTGAGTCAGTCCCTTCTTGGCATGGGATGCTGCCTCTGCAGGCATGGGAGGCCATATTCCCCACTCTCACACCCAGTCAGTTGGGTGCTTCTAACTTGAGCTGTGGCATTTGGCATGTAAAGAAATGCATTCCTGGTTTTCCAGCTTGGATTTCATGGTAAGTAGGGGTGTGAGGTCTGAGGAGGATGAGTGTTTCAGTGGAGATATCTGGATAACTTTTAGGATAAGTTTATCCTAAATATTGCATGGGATATACTTATACAAAAAACGATTTGCTGTTTATCTGATATTGTAGGTTAACTGCATGTCCTATACTTTTCTTTGCTCAATCTGGCACCCCTAAGCTTGGGGCTTCCTCACTTCACCGTGGTGTTGTTGTGCCCTCCCTCCATTACACCACAGTAGGCTCTTGGGGTACACAGAGGAGTGAAACAGGACCCTTCCCTCAGGAAACTCATGGTATAACATAAGAGACAAGAATTTGAACAGAGATTACCAAAGCAATGCAAACTCTATTTCTGAGAATTTGGGGGCCCTTGTTGGAATAGGACAGCTTTAGAATTTATAAGAGATCAGAAATCATGGAACAGAATAGGAAATCCAGAAACAAATCTGAAGTTTTTGTTTGTTTGTTTGTTTGTTTGTTTTTTGTTTTGTTTGTTTTTGTTTTTGAGATGGAGTCTCACTCTGTTACTCAGGCTGGAGTGCAGTGGCGTGATCTTGGCTCACTGCAACCTCTGCTGCCTGGGTTCAAGCAATTCTCCTGCTTCAGCCTCCTGAGTAGCTGGGATTACAGGTGCCTGCCACTGTGCCCAGCTAATTTTTGCATTTTTAGTAGAGATGAGGTATCACCGTCTTGGCCAGGCTGGTCTTGGACTCCTGACCTCATGATCCACCCGCCTCAGCCCCTCAAAGTGCTGGGATTATAGGCATGAGCCACCATGCCTGGCCACAAACCTGAATTTTTTAAGAACATATTGTTTTAGCATGTGATAAAGGTGGCATTAAGACCTCTTGAGCAAAGAAGAATTATTCAATACGTTTTGTTAGAGCAATTAATTAACCACCTGGAAAAAAATTAAGTTAGAATCATTACTGCTTTCAACCTCATGCCAGAAATGAATTCCAGTTGTTGTAAAGATGTTAACAAATAAAACTATAAACATACTAACTAAGAGAAAACATAAAAAAAGAATATTTACATGATCTTGGGGATTATGAAGGATTTTCTAAGCAAGATGCTCAGTACTGTACAGAAGGTATAAAGAAAAATTGTTCTATTCATTACAAATTTGTTTTTCTCAATAATTTCTTCTGTCTTTTCATTTGTTTTTCTGGTGTTTTGTAACATATAGAAGTTTTGATTTTTACATAATGAAGTATATCAGTGTGAGTATTCCAACTATATAAAAGTACTCATCAACAAACGGGAAAAAGACAAACACAGTAATAGAAAAATAAGTCAAGGAAATATACCGGCAATTCAGAAAAGAAGAAATACAAATGGCCAATGAACATATAAAATAATATTCAATATCAATAGTAATAATAAAGAAAAAGCAAACTCAGCATTAGTGAGAGTATTAGTCCATTCTCACATTGCTATAAAGAAATATCTGAGACAGGGGAATTTCTGAAGAAAAGAGGTTTAACTGGTTCACAGTTCCACAGGCTGTACAGGAAGCATGATGCTGGCATCTGCTCAGCTCTGGGAAGGCCTCAGGAAACTTACAATAATGGTGGAAGGCAAAGGGGGAGCGAGGCCTCTCACATGGTGGGAGCAGGAGCAAGAGGGAGTGAGGGGGCAGGTGCCACACTTTTAAATGACCAGATCTCATGAGAACTCACTTACTATCATGAGAACAGTACCAAGGGGATGTGCTAAACCATTTATGGGAAATCTACACCTGTCAGGCAATTATGTCCCAGCAGGCCCCATCTCCAACATTAGGGATTAGAAGTCAACATGAGATTTAGTGGGAACACAGATCCAAACCATATCAGTGAGGGTTTGGAAAAATGAGCCTTTCATAATTGCTGTCCAAAGGTAAATTGGAGCAATTTTTCTAGCGGGCAATTTGTCAATACATATTGAACATCTTAAATCTGACCAATAACTTCTAGTATTTTATTATAAGGAAATAAAGTTGTATATCAGCTATGACTTAACTGGAAGTACTGCCTACAATGTAGCTGATCATATTTTAAAAGCTGAAAACTATACAGGTATCTACAAATAAGGTATTAGTTGAATGCATCAAGCACCATTCCCATTGTGAAACCCCATATGCAGGAGAGCCCAGGCTTGAAGCCATAGAGTATTCCTCCCCTTGCTGGGCTTACGGCCTTCCCCAGTTTCCGACATCCCTCATATTTGTAATAAGGCATAAACAATATACCTTAGCTTGAAAACAAAACAAAACAGTACACCTTTGCATTAGATCATTCTTGCATTGCTATAAAGAAATATCTGAGGCTGGGTAATTTACAAAGAAAAGAGGTTTAATTGGCTCCTGGTTCTGCAGGCTGTACGGGAGGCATGACACTGGCATCTGTTTCTGAAGGAGCCTCAGGGAACTTACAATCATGGCTGAAGGCAAAGAGGGAGCAGACATGTCACAGGGAGTGAGTGGGAGCAAGATAGAGGGGAGGTGCCACACACTTTCAAACAACTGGGTTTCAGAGAACTCATTCACTCATCACCAAGGGGATGGCGCTAAGCCACTGATGAGAGATCCAGCCCCATGATCCAAACACCACCCACCAGGCCGCACCACCAGCACTGGGGATTACATCTCAACATGGATTTGCTGGGGACACGGATGCAAACCATATCAACCTTATAAAAATAAGCATTTATTTCATTTTAAACAGTAAATGCAGAGTTTTCTTTTCTGGAAGATGTAGAGCAGTGAGCTAGAAGTAATACCTTACAATAGAATAGTTCCATAAAAATAGCTACTACCAAGTGGCTTCAGAACATTTTATTCTCCTAAAGGGATTAAATATCCCCCACAGAAAATAAAAAAGTCCTTACATCCACCCCTAAACTCATTGCTTACACAGGATTCTCCTTGGAAGTGTCAAGATAAAATATACTTCTACCTAACTTTGAGATTCTTCAGCATCCATGTGGGAGTAGCAGGACTCTGTGTGGCCTGAGGGTGGCCTTAAGTGTGTGTCAGAGGAAGGGCCAGGCCCTGGTGAGTAACCTGGGGTCAAATGGTACAGCCAACTTCTAATGAGGCCACCTTAGCCAAGTTACTCACTGTCTCTGAGCCTACGTGTTCTCATCCATGAAATGGGTTTAGTCACCCAGATTTGTTGAAACGATTAAAAGAGCAAATACCTGCAAGGCAACAGCACCACGCTAATGCAGAGCTGGCTCGTCAGTTCCAGCTCTGATCTGTCCTCTCTCACCCTCCGATTGCGAGGACTCTTCTGTCCTTTCGCCACCAGCAGCAATGTGTTCCCTGGGGAAGCTACCTTCAGTTGCAAGTTTCTTTGCACTGTTTGATATATTCCTTTCCCAGGCACCTGAGCAAGGGCCGCTGGTTATGATACAAGCACTGAGGAAGAACCTTGAATCAAGAGCAGAGCTCTGACTTTGGGCTTTGAGTCCCCAGGTGTGACCTATGGCCAGTCTCTGTCTGATTTGTGCCCCTCTTTCTCATGTCCAAAATGAGAAGACTGAACCAGTTATTTCCAATGCCTTTCCTATGGCTTTAAGATGAGGTGTGTACTTCTCACTTGGAGGAGGGGTTGGCAAAAACCACTTGAATTTTAATTTGAATTGAGGCATCTTGGCAGAGGTTGTAAAATGTCCACATGGTTCAAGGAAAATGATGCCTTGCCTGTACCTGGTGTCCCTTTCAGAGGTTAAAGGCCTTTCCATTATTTTGTGGCACTAAAGATCCTGAGCTGCTGCCTGCCTTTCTCCAGTTCCATAAAAGCATCTTAATTAAGGCCAATTTCAGAAGGCACCAAATGGTCTTCAGTTTTGTTTCCACAGCTATTTCACACGGATCAAGACCAGCTTACCTGCTCTTGTAATTTGGTCTCCGTCTCATTTGTACAACAATTTGGGTTTTGTAGGTTTTCTCAGAGAAAGAATGCTGTGGTCATTTGTGTATGGGAGTGGAGTGGCAGGTTTTGGAGGGTGAATCATTTCAGGCAATGAAGTTGAACCTGCTCCATGTCAACAAAGCAACCATGGAGGGATGCTCGGTGACCAGCACACAGTGAGTTAGCCATGCCAAAGCTGGCAGTGCTGTGGTGCACTTGCAAAGGGCTTTGTTTGGGGAGCTGCCAGAGGAGCTTCATGAAAGATAAGGAGGATGCTTTCTCCTCCATGGAAGCCCTCACCACCAACAGCAGTAGCAGCTAAAAGGACGGAGAGGGAGAGAGAGGCCTGCAATCCCAGAAAGGAAAATGTTCATGAATAAGGCTGCACATTGGGAGTTGGATTCAGCAGAGGCTGGGATTCCTGTGATGACTGGAGTGTCTGGTTTATATCAAAGGAAGGGATGACTCAAAAGTAATGAGAAAGGCACTGGACCGGAGCGCAGAAGATGCGAATGAATTTTGTCTCTTGTGTGACCTTGGGTAAGTCACTTCCTTACTCTGTTTCTCCATTTGTACAAGCAGATGGTTGTACTAGATCAAGAAATGCCAAATAGGTTTCATCTCATGGACTTGGATCAAGTGGTTGCTTGGAAAGCTATGTTAGAAAGGGTTCTGAGGTAGATGAGGCTTGTAGGGGAAATATGCAGCTATGGATTAGCACTGTCTGCTATGGGCATAGGTTTGGGGACTAGTGGCAAATGTTTCAAGAATTTGCTATCTCTGGACAAGATGATCTCTACAGTTACTTTTGGTTCTAAAATATATTTCGTGACCCTGTGAGATAAACAGACCTGAGCAAAACCTTGTTAAACCAACAGCTGATAACAAATTGGGGTCAAAATAAGTCAATTATCACATTTATGATGGATCAATTTTATTAAAAAATTAGAAATGTTGAGTGGCCAACTTGCAACCAAATTGTCACTTGGATTGTTTAATAAATTAGTATTTTGTTGAATTTTTAAAAAATATAACTTTCTGTAAGGAACAAGCTTCCCTTTGTTTCTGCTGGGTGCCAGAAGTGTGACTAAAATTCCCAGATGGGGATCTTCCTGGTTCAGCCTTCTCTCTGTAGCTTCTGTCTGCAATAATTTAAAGAAGGGTTCTTGAAGTCAGGACTATATGAAAGTGACAAAGGGAAGTTGTTAGGGGAGATGTTGACATCCTGTCAATTTTTTAAAAGTTTATAATTTCCTACAGAGGATTTTGAGGTTGAATGTTTTTCCTTTCAGGTGTAGATAATTGGATTGATCTAATCCCTGATTCATAACACATTCTCACCACTGGTAAAATGCAGGAGCATTTTAATATGTTTATTTATTTGTAAAAATGTAATAAGCACTATTTTTAAAGGGAACACACTATGCAAAATTAAAGTTAGGACATTGACAACTTATTATAGCTGGCGACACAGCACTTCCCTGTGTTCCTGACTCCCTATCACTTCCCCCTCCACAGGGAACCACTTTCCTGAATCTCATGTTCCTAGTTCCCTTAATAGTTCCTTTTTTCTTTTCAAAATTGTGGTAAAATGCACAAGACATGAAATTTAAGTGTGCAGTTCAGTACTAAGTATATTCACACTGCTGTGACTAGTCTCCAATAACTCTTTTCATCTTGTGAAACTGAAACTCTACACGCATTTATAACTCCCTGTTTTTCCCTCCTTCCAAGATGCTGGCAACCACCATTTTACTTTCTATTTCTGAGTTTGACTACTCTAAATACCTCCTACAAGTGGAATCATATAGTATTTGTCTTTTTGCGCCTGGCTTATTTCACTTAACATAATGTGTTCAATCCGTGTTGTAGCATGTGTCAGAATCTCCTTCTTTTTTAATATTATTAAATAGTATTAAATTATTAAATACTATTAAATTAATAATATTAAATATGTTATTTAATATATATTTAACATAATTTAATATTCCATTGTATGAGTATACCGCATTTTATTTATCCATTCATCCATCTATGAACACTTGGGTTGCTTTTGCAACCCAATAGCCAAAAGGTTGCAATAGACTTTTGGTGATTGTGAATAAATGCTGCTATGAAATGTGTGTACAGATGTCTCTCTTCCCCTAGAGTTCCTTTTCACACAGTTTTTAATTTTATCTTTATATAATCCTAAAGTATACGTACACATTTCTTAAAATTTTTACTTATTTGCTTATTATTATTATTATTTTAAGAGACAGAATCTCCTATTGCCCAGGCTGGAGTACAATGGCACAATCTCAACTCACTGTAACCTCAAACACTTGGATTCAAGAGATCCTTCCACCTCAGCCTCCCAAGTAGCTGGGACTACAAGCCTGCACCACCACACCTGGCTAATTTTTCTAGTTTTTGTAGAGACAGGGTTTTGCTATGTTGCCCAGGCTGGTCTTCAACTGCTGGCCTCAAGCAACCCTCCTGCCTTGGCCTCCCAAAGTGCTGGGATTACAGGTGTGAGCCACTATGCCCGGCCCATACACATATTTTCCTTTCAGTTGTTTTTCAAGTTATAAAAAGTATGCTGTATGCATCCTTATAGGATTTTTTTTTTTTTTTTTTTTTTTGCTGAATATTATATTGTTAAGATTCATCCTTGTTGTTTATAGCTGGTGTTCATTCTTTTTGACTGCTTGTGACACCACCAGAAGATAGAGATCTTGAGATCTTTTAAGAACTGCTGCTGGGAATATACATTGGTCTGACCACTTTGGAAAACAGTTTGGCTCCATCTCATAAGGTTGAATGTTCACACTCCTCACAGCCCAGGAATTCTACTCTACATTCAAGAGAAATTCTTGCCTATATAAAACAGGGGACATGTATAAGGAATGTTCCTAACAGCTTCATTCAAAATAGCAAAAACCTATTGCCCATCAATTGGAGAGTGGGTGACTAAATTGTGTTTTTTGTTCCTTTTGATTTCCTGTAGTCTTATCATGCAAGTGGCTTTCCTTGTCTCAATCCTGATTTTAGGGGAAGGCATTCAGTCTTTCATCATTAAGGATGATGTTATCTGTAGGGTTTTCATAGTTGTTTTTTTTTTTAATCAGGTTGAGAAAGTTCCATTCTAGTCCTAATTTGTTGAATGTTTTTATCATGAAAAGATTTGAGTATTTTTATCATGAAAACATTTAATCAAATGCTTTTCCTGCATTTGTTGAGATGACCATGTGGTGTTTGTCTTTTATTTTTATTTATTTATTTATTTATTTTTTGAGACACAGTCTTGCTCTGTCACCCAGGCTGGAGTGCAGTGGCACAATCTCGGCTCACTGCAACCTCTGCCTCCCAGGTTCAAACAATTCTCTTGCCTCAGCCTCCCAAGTAGCTGGGATTACAGGCTGAGCCACCACACCTGGCTAATTTTTGTATTTTTAGTAGAGACAGGGTTTCACTATGTTGGCCAGGCTGATCTCCAACTCCTGATCTCAGGTGATCTGCCCACCTAGGCCTCCCAAAGTGCTGGGATTACAGGCATGAGTTACCACGCCCAACCCTTTTATTTTATTAATATAGTGTATCACAGTAATTTATTTTTGCATGTTAAACAAACTTTACATTTCTGGGATAAATCCTGTATAACCCTTTTAATATGTTGCTGGATTTGTTTTACCAGGATTTTGTTGCAGATGTTTGTGTCTATATTTAGGGAAGATACTGATCTGTGGTTTTCTTTCCTTATGATGTTTAGTCTAGTTTTGTTATCAGGGTAGTAGAGGTCTCATAGAATGAGTTGGGAAGTGTACTCTCTTTTGTTTTTTGGAAGAGTTTGTGAAGAATTGGTATTACTTCTTTAAATATTTGGTAGAATTCAGCAGTGAAGCTATCTGGGCCTGGGCTTTTCTTTGACGGGAGTTTTTTTTTGTTTTTTTTTGTTTTTTTTTGATTATTCAATCTCTTTACTTGTTACAGGTCTACTCACAGTTTTTATTTATTCTCAAGTCTGTAATAATGACCCTCCCTTTCATTTCTGGTTTTAGTAATTTGAGTCTTCCCTCTTTTTTTCTTGGTTAGTATAGCTAAAGGTTTGTCAAAGAACTTTGTTGATCTTGTTGAAGAGACAACTTTTGATTTCATTGATTTTTCTCTATTGTTTTTATATTTTCTGTTTTATTACTTTTTTCTCTAATCTTTATTATTTCAGTGCCTTCTTTTATAGATGAAAACACTCTGGCTCTAAGAGGTAAAGAGAGTTGTTCTAGGAAATTAACTAATAAAACATTTGATCTTTCCCTTTAAAAGTAAGTCTTAAGCTTTGGAGTATAAAATTGCAATAAATTGGTACAGCCCAAAACAAAAGTAAAGGGAACAAGGGGCTCCAGTGAGCCAATGCCCTGGGTCCCTGGAGGTATAGATTTAAACCTGTAGGAAATAGCCATCATATAGATTAGTCTTTTCAAATGCTTCTGTCACTGGACTGAGTCCAAAGGACACCCTATCCTGAAACATTATAAAGTTTACTGGGGCACTAGATCAAGAAATGCCAAATAGGTTTCATCTCATGGGCTTGGATCAAGTGGTGGCTTGGAAAGCTATGTTAGAAAAGATTCTGAGGTAGATGAGGCTTGTAGGGGAAATATGCTGCTATCGATTAGCAATGTCTGTCATGGGCATAGGTTTGGGGACTAGTGGCAAATGTTCCAAGAATTTGCTATCTCTTGACAAGATGTTAAACCTGTTGGTTTAACAAGGTTTTGCTCAGGTCTGTTTATCTCACAGAGTCACAAAATATATTTTAGAACTGAAAGTAACTGTGGAGAGCATTTACCATGTGCCTGATCATGTACTAGTGTACTAATTGCATGTACTATTTCATTTATTTATTTATTAATATTTGAGTTAGGGTCTCTCTCTGCTGCTTAGGCTGAAGTGCAGTGGCATGATTATGGCTCACTGCAGCCTTGACTGCCTGGGCTCAAGTAGTCTCACCTTAGCTCCTAAGCCGCTGGAACTACAGGCATAAGCCACCAAGCCAGCTAATTTTTTAAGAAACATTTTTGTAGAGATGAGGTCTGGCTATGTCGCCCAGGCTAGTCTGGAACTCCTGGCTTCAAGTGATCTTCCTGCCTCAACCTTATTATTTCATTTACTCCTCACCATCACCCTATAAGAGTGACTGGGGGTAGGTGCTCCACACAGTAGCAATGTAGCAACCTCCACTCATAGGTGACAATGAGACTCAGTGTAGTCAAGCAACTTCTTGAAGGCCACACAGCTGGAGAGTGGCTGAGCCAGGATGAAGACCTAGGACTCTAAAGCTGTTGCTCCAGTAAATGAGAAAAGTCTCTGAGGGTTCAGGAGAGCTTCCTCCCAATAAATCTTTCTCCAAAGGTTCTAAAAACAATGACAGATCCATCTTTCATAAAGAAAACAAAACTAGCAGCCCCTTCATTTTAGGGAGGGGTGGGGTAAAGGTTAGCTAAGCTCCAGGGCATCCCATTTTAATCCTACATATTTATAAGGCAACCTGCGGCACAGCACCCCAAACCTAAAGAATCCTGCACAGCTGTCACTGTGGGGCATGGCGTGTCCATGGATGTAAAGGTTTTCCAATGTGTGCATACGGGCCAGTGGCATCACCCTCAGTCACAGGGTAAAGGGCAACTAGGTCTGGTCTGCTAGGCACCATCGTGAGAATCTGCTGAGCTTTCCAACTAGTTTATCTGTTGTTTGCAGTCAAAGATGCCCTGAAGAGAAGGGGATGTGGGTGGGAAAAGTTCTGATTTGAGGTCCTCTGATCCGGGTATGATCTCCTTCCCCAGTCTCAGGAATCAGGGGACTCCATCTCTAAACACAAGCTCAAGCCATGCCCCCCAGCCCCCTCTTCCAACTAGGTGCCACCCTCTGCCTGTCTTCCATAGACAGCCTCCAGCTGCCAGCAGTCCCTTAGGATCTGTGGCCTTAGCCTAGCTTAATTTTTTCCTCTCCAAAGAGCCATCTGTAGGGCCAGAGGCCAGCAAAGCCTAACTCATTACTGGACACGAGCTCCTTTGCCTGACTTTCAGTGATTCCTGCCTTACCCTGGGGTTTCATGTTTCTTGTCTCAACAATGTCAATTCTCATTCCTCCACAAGTTGAATTGCTCACTCCAGCTAATTGAAGCATGCTCTTCTTGACACAGATAGCTCTAGGCACATGGTTGGTGGGAAAAAAAAAAAAAAAAAAAAAAGAAGAGCATTACGTCAATTTAATTGATCAACAAAAGTGATGGCTCCACTGCAAAGTAAAGTGATACTGCCTGGTCCTCTGAGTTCAAGAGTCTTCTAGACAAGGGGCTCTGAGCTGAAACATGAGCATGCACACACATGCATCTCTCTCATTCTGATGAGATAATTTGGATACTTGGTTGTTATCCTTGAGCATTTTCCTGCCTCATTAACACACATGTAGCCAGCACAGTAGTAATCATAGCTAATAATGGCTAAAGCTGAGGACTTTCCTGAGCCAGGCAGTGTGCTTTAAAATTTTCACATAGACTCTCATTGAATAATTTATATTTTTCAGATCAAGAAACTGAGGCTTACTATCACCTTTGGGAAGAAAGAAAGAAAGAAAGAAAGAAAGAAAGAAAGAAAGAAAGAACGAACGAACTGAGGCCTAAAGCTGTCAAGTATTTCACAGCCAGCAAGTGGCTAAGTCAGAATTGGAACCCAGGCAGTCTATCCCTGGGATCCTGTGCCCTTACCCATTATCCAGTGTTTGCTACACAGAACTAATGGGTACATATTTTCAACTATAGTTTAAATAGGTGACATATTTTTCACTATATTTTAAGTGGGTGATTTTCAGTTTGGGGGTATTCTACTTACACAATCTATTGAGCTGGATATTAACTGAGAACAAATAGAAACTAATGAACTCTGAAAAACATAAAACATGAGCAAGATGACATCACTGCAAAAGACAAATCAGCACATAGCCTTCTTGTGAATGTATTTTGCTGACAGTCCACAAGCTAATAATCAGCCTGAACTCAGTAGTGCTCTGTTCCCTTGGGAGACAGACAGACAGACACACACACACACACACACACACCCCAAGTTGGTGGCTATGCCACCTACAAGAACTCAGTAACTATCCTGGATTAATAGCTGACAAGGCACCTCATAAGGAACAGGGATCAGTTGGAAAATCAAACACCCGGATTCAGAGACCAAGAATGAAATAATGCAGTTAACAATGGCCGAAATACCCAGAAGCAGAGAAAATGCAAAGACAGCAAACTTGTATCAGGTGGTACAAAAAGACAAAAGGGGAGCCACTGGGAGAAGTAAGCTTGCTTCAGGCAGGTGTCCCATTGGGTTAGTGACTTGAGCAGGGCCAGAGAATCAGGCTGGGAGTAGGGTCTAGGTCTCCTGTCTCTTGCGTCCTTGCCAGTATAGCATAGGCCAAGACGCAAAATGGAAATGAGGAAAATACATTCAGCACAGATGACAGGTTTGGGCATCTTAATACAAATAAGGCATTGAGGAATAGCTGATTTGGAAGAGGGGAGTTGCCATGGTTTCCATGTCCACTGGACTCTCCATAGAGGAAACAGTGAGGAATCAGATGTACTCCGGCTTGCTCTTCTGCCCCAGAATGGGGTTAAGAGCACAGATGCTGGAGCTAGACTGCCTAGATTCAAATCCTGGCTCTTTTTACTGCTGGCGGTGTGAACTGGGGCTATTCCCCAACCTCTCTGTGCCTCAGTTTCTCCATTTATAAAGTGGGAATGAGGCCGGGCGCGGTGGCTCAAGCCTGTAATCCCAGCACTTTGGGAGGCCGAGACGGGCGGATCACGAGGTCAGGAGATCGAGACCATCCTGGCTAACACACTGAAACCCCGTCTCTACTAAAAAATACAAAAAACTAGCCGGGCGAGGTGGGGGGCGCCTGTAGTCCCAGCTACTCCGGAGGCTGAGGCAGGAGAATGGCTTGAACCCGGGAGGCGGAGCTTGCAGTGAGCTGAGATTGGCCACTGCACTCCAGCCTGGGCGACAGAGCGAGACTCCATCTCAAAAATAAATAAATAAATAAATAAAAATAAAAAATAAAGTGGGAATGATAACAGTATCTATTTGGGGGCATCACTGGAAGTATTAAATGAATTAACACATGTTAAGAGCTTAGGACAGTGTATGGCAGCGCATTGAGTAAGCCCTTTCTAAGGCTTAGCTATCACTACAATCATCTCTGCTCCTTCCTGAATCTAAACTTTGTTGCTTCTTGCTGTTTTTCCTCTGGCTTTTTAAATCAAAACCTTTTTACTCAAAACCTTCTCAGTCATTCCTTCATTAGCATGAAATTTCTACCTGATTTATTGCAGGATAAAGTCAAGCTCTTGGCCTGAGGATAAGATGTCTCATGATCTGAGCAAGCCCAGCTGTCCTGCCTTACCTGCTTGCATTCTGTGTTGTCATTTGGCTTCTGTGCCTGCCTGGACTGTCACCTTTATCCCCACTCTTCACCGGCCTGTCTCCTGGCCTATTGTTCTTCCCACATTCCTCAGTTCAGACGTCACATTCCCAAGGAGCCATTTTATCCCCTTCCACCCCTGACCCTGAACACCCAGGCTGCATTAGATGTGCCCTGGGTTAGATACATATTCCTATAGCACCCCAGTTTTCTTTCTGTCCTGTCACTGATTACACTGCCTTTAATTGTCTATCTGCCTATGACTCCACAAAATAATTGGCATCTTGGGACACAAACTGTGACTTTTATTTTGATCCTTGTGCCCTCCCAGATATACCTTCTCCTGTCCTCCATCCTGCCCTCTGTCCTGGAGGTTGGCTTGTAAGGACTGCTTCTATAGGGTTCCTAGGCCCTCTGGCTTCTGATTGGTTTAGGCCAATGAGAGAAAGCCCCAGTGGGAGACTGGAGGGAGGGGAGGGCAGTCAGGGCATTTGTTCCTGAGGCTCCCTCCCTAGGGGATGGCTGTAGGCTAGCAGCATCCCTCATGGAAGTTCACAGGAGCATTCCTCAGACTATCTGGGGTGAAGAGCTGGTTTGTTTTATATTATCTCCAATGAAGTGCACCATAGTGCTTTTACAAAATACAGTGAAACATGAATTATTAAAATATTAATTATTAGAAAAATTAAAAAGCAATAACTTGCAAGATATAAGATAGATTTCTATTCCTACATTTCAAGTCATAAAGTCATATCAAAAATAGAAAATCAGGAAAAAAAGAATTACAAAAACCTACATATGTTGCTCATTGAAAGTCTGCATATAGGTGATTAACATAGAGAATTGTTGCTACATGGCTAAGTTCTTACAGGTTTATAATCATATCTAAGTAAAAAATGATGACAATATAGTAATTGCCTACATTAAATGCCCACAATACTCTCAAAGAACAATACATATATCAATATTTTAAGTTTTCGATGTGACAAATTGCTTTTTAATTTACCTAATCTAGGTTGGATTGACAACATTGATACCCACATAGTAAGATGTATATACGAATGGTTTCAACATTGAAAAATAATCACACTTATAGTAGAAAAATCAGTTTTAAAAAGTATGTTTTTATTTTTGTATCTCTATAAAAGTGAGGTGGGCCGGGCGCAGTGGCTCATGCCTATAATCCCTGCCCTTTGGGAGGCCGAGGTGGGTGGATCACCTGAGGTCGTGAGTTCAAGACCAGCCTGACCAACATGGTGAAACTCTGTCTCTACTAAAAAATGCAAAATAGCTGGGCATGATGGTGGGTGCCTGTAATCCCAGCTACTCGGGAGGCTGAGGCAGGAGAATCACTTGAAGCTGGGAGGTGGAGGTTGCAGTGAGCCAAGATTGTACCATTGCACTCCAACCTGGGCGACAGAGCAAGACTCCATCTCAAAAAACAAACAAACAAACAAACAAACAAAAACAGGCAAATGATGCTATGTTTTCAAAATTTATCTACGATCATTTATTAGAAGACAGCATGATCAATTTATTCTATCAAGTGATACTTCTGGATCCATTCATTTCCTATTTGTGAATCTCCTTTTGATGAAAAATAAATTGAAAATGTTCTATCAGATTTGTAAGATGTTTGGTGTTAACTTTTAACAGATGTGCAATATCAGAATTATCACCAACTTTGCTGATAACTGTTAAGAAATGAAATGTACTACCCCAATTTGTAAAAATTCTGTTCTTCTAAGCTTGTATTTCTTCCTTGCATGAAAGTATTGACATCATTAAAATACTCAAGATCTCAAACAAGAAAACAGATCTGGCTGTCTAATTTACAGCCTAAAAAAGTGTGACCACACTGGTCTTCTATCCTGCAGAAGCACAGATTCACTCTATCCTTCAAATCTTTTTCACAGAACTTTTCCCTTAAGTAACCATCATATGTCAGCATATAATTACAATTGTTTATGATCAGCATTCCATATTATTACAGAGTAAAGAAAACAATCTCAAACTGAACACATTAGCAAGTCTTTATAGAATTAACACTTTTTACTATGTCACCTAGCACACCAAAAGTTTAGCTGACATTCATTCATTCATTCATTTGTTGTTATGGGAGGTGGGACAGGGAACCCAACTTTTCAAGAAGGAAAGCAGTGTATTTACCTGCATTCTGGTGCAAGGTTTTTTTTGTTTTTTTTTTTTTTTTGAGACAGGATCTCACTGTGTTGTCCACTGCAGCCTCGACCTCCTGGGCTCAGGTGATCCTCTCACCTCAGCCTCCTTACTAGCTGGGACCACAGCTACAAGCCACCATGCCTGGCTCATTTTGTAGCAACAGGGTCTCGCCATGTTGCCCAGGCTGGTCTTCGAACTCCTGGGCTCAAGCGATTTGCCTGCCTCAGCCTCCCAGCCTCCCAAAGTGTTGGGATTACAGGCGTGAGCCACTGCATCCAGCCCTGGTGCAAGCTTCTCAATCTGAATAAGTGTCCCAGAATGTTTCCCTGTCATTTAAGCTGCTTTACCTGGACACATTCCTACACAAAACCTAAACTTCAAACTACATTTTCTGACACTAATCACACACTTTGATGTTATGGCAATGTTGAACTGTTATGAAAATTTCTAAACATCTTTCAATTGCCATACATATCTTATCATAGACTGACAACAGTGTGAAGAGACCTGCAAGACCTGCACAGGTGTGCAAATCACACTCTGAGTAACATTGCTGTCCCTCATTCTCTTATTCCAGCTTTCAGTAATCACTCCTTCCCCTCAAGTCTTCAAGCCTAGGGATGATAAGAGCTTGGTTGCTACTAGCTCTCACTTACTGCACTATTCCCCCAAGGGCTTCGCCTTTATAAATTGTTATTTTGTTCATAAATCTCCTCCATGATTTATCCTAATCTGCCTTCTGAATTTATCTTGGGAAATGTTTTCTGATATAGCCTCCTAACATAGTATCCTGTCTGGCACAGACAAGATGAATAATCCATGTTTACTGAATAAATGACCTGACATTATTTTGGAGAAATAAGATAACATTTTTCAGGAGGTGAAGATGAGGAGAGGACCCAAGGCATTATATGAACCCGTGCTTCTTCCTTACATGCTCATTATCCCCTCCGGATTTGGAGTCCTAGGCCAGAGCAACCAATAGCTCACGTAACACCTTTATGCAGATTAGAAAAAGGCCTGGGCTGTGGAAGGACACAGGCCCCAAAACACATGGCTTGGAAAATACAGTGTGGGCTGGCTCTCAGCCCCCCAAACCAGGTACTCTCTGCTTGAATAACACACACAATCTTACGCAGCTAGTCTGCCCTACGCTGAGCAAACTGGCAAGTCATTCAACCTTAGAAAGGTGACCAATTAAGTATAACTCTATGAATAAGCTCATTACAGCTCAGATTTTGTGGGAATGTGATATTTTTGTCTGCAGGGTGATCTTTTTGACACTTTTCCTCCTTAGCTTCCGGAATGTGAGAAGAGAGTCCTTGCTGGCATCATTCAAATAGGTAGTATTGTTATCCAATGGGGCCACAGGATTTCTGGGGGCAAATGCTTTTTGCAGTTCTTCTAGATATAATTGTGCTGCCTTGAAGAAGACCTTTAAGACACTGAACTCTGTGGTCTGTGACTAAGAGTAGCCCAGGAGAGTGTGCCAGGGGTGGCAGGTATTAAGACCTAGCTCTTTCTGGCTAGAGCTGGCATCACTTGCATAGAGGGTGCACTGATCCCTGGGATGAGTTGGGGAGTGGGGATGGGAGAGTTCAAGGGAGTAGGGTGGGGAAACTAAACAACTTGTCAGTGACTCGTGATTCAGAGCTTCTTGTTGTAGAGAAGTGATTTTGTTTGACATGGATTCCCAGAATGTCTGACACACCCACATGTAAGCGAGCCCCGACCCATCCCAGAGCCCATGGAGAGTGAGTGAACTGAAGATTCGTGACAGCTTCTGCCCTCAGCACCATTCTCTGCTCCCATCTGAACAGGCTTTTCCCCAACAGAAGCATCACAAGAGCGTATGAGGATGGGAAACGTTCCAGAGACTTGCATTAAATTGACCCTATAATTCTCAGGCCTGAGAGGGGAAGCTACCTCTTTTCTAGAAGCTTGACACACCTTAACTTCTCTCATTTCTTGTTTTCATTTATTTTTATTTTAGATGGAGTTTTACTCCTGTTCCCCAGGCTAGAGTGCAATGGCGCGATCTTGGCTCACTGCAATCTCTGCCTCCCTGGTTCAAGCAATTCCCCTGCCTCAGCCTCCCAAGTAACTGGGATTTCAGGCATTCGCCACCATGCTTAGCTAATTTTGTGTTTTTAGTACAGACGGGGTTTCACCATGTTGGTCAGGCTGGTCTCGAACTCCTGACCTCAAGTGATCCATCTACCTCAGCCTCCCAAAGTGCTGGAATTACAGGCATGAGCCACAGTGCCTGGCCAACTTTTTTCATTTCTTAATCTCCCAAACACATCGGTCAACTGCAGGTTTGATAGTAATGACAGGGATATCTACTTTGTAACCAAACCAAAAGTGGTAAGATGGGGAGGATGTGGGAAAGGCGAATCAGAGAGCCTGGGGAAAGGTATTACTCTCCCTTCCAGAACTGGAGTCAACATAGAGACATCTTTTCATGTGGTCACTGGGTCATCACTAAAAGTAACGCTCACTGCATTTTGGAAACTGAAGAAATCTCAGAGACCATTACCCCTTTGTTTTAAAGACTAGGACACTGGAGCATAATTAAATGTATTATGGCTGAAGATTACCCAGGAAATGATGAAATCAGGGTTAGAACCCAGGTCTGTGGCTGCTACTCCAATGTGTCTTCTACCATGCTATGCGGCCTCTCAAAGTAATTATATTTTCTACTCATTCGTTCATTCACCAAATATTTGTTGGGCACTGTTATATGCCTGGCACTGTGAGGTGTGCTAGCTAGATCAGTAGCAGTGAAAAAGAGCAACATTGTCCTCATGGGGCTTAAGGGTAATGAGAAGACACGTTAAACAAATTGTACAAATAAACGATTACAAATGTGACGAATGCCAAGAAGAATTAGAGGGTGCTATTAGAGCTTATAAAAACATGCCTTACCTAGCCCAAGTGGCAGTGGTGGTGGTGAGATCCAGGAAGGCTTCTCGGAGGAAATGACATTTAAGCTGAGACTTGAAGGATGAGTAGAAGATAGTGAGGTGAAGGGTCTGGGAGATGGAAAGTGAAATTGAGGCAGAGGGAACTATTATGGCAAAAACTGCCATTACTTTTACACCAGCCTAATACAAAGGCAGGAAAGAGACAAAGCTTTGAAATAACTGAAAATAAACCTGTGGCCTAGTGTATAAATGGTCTAGGGGATGCGATGGGTTGGGAAGCAGAGTCAGACCATTCAGAGCCTGGCAAGCTGTGGTCAGGATTCTGGACTTTATCCTGAGAGTGGAGGGAAACCACTGGAGGGTTTTTAAATATGGAAGTGTTATGACCAGATTTTTCTTTCTTTCTTTCTTTTTTTTTAAGATTGAATTTTGCTCTTGTTGCCCAGGCTGCAGTGCAATGGCGCGATTTCGGCTTACTGCAACCTCTGCCTCCCAGGTTCAAGTGATTCTCCCACCTCAGCCTCCCAAGTAGCTGGGATTACATGCATGCGGCGCCACGCCTGGCTAATTTTGTATTTTTAGTAGGGATGGGGTTTTGCCATATTGACCAGACTGGTCTCGAACTCCTGACCTCAGGTGATCCACTTGCCTTGGCCTCCCAAAGTGCTAGGATTACAGGCATGAGCCACTGTGCCTGGCCGACCAGATTTTTAAAAGATCACTGAGAAGATTGCACTAGTGGGGAGCAAAAGGGAATGCAGGCAGTGACTTAGGAGGCTCCTCCGACATCTCAGGTAAGAGAGGATGGTGGCTTGGACCAGAGTAGGGCTAGTGGAGATGGGGAGAAATGAAGACATCCACAAGCATTTAGAAGGAACTTGGTACTCAGTGCATGTGAGAAATGGGCAAGAGAAGAGGGACCAAGAGTAACTGTCAGTGTTGGCATGAGACGAGGGAAATGGGAGTGCATTCCTGGAGCTAGGGAATGCTCCAGGAGGAGCGGGCTCAAAAAGAGACCAAGAATTGGACATGTTAAGATTGAGGGACCTGGGAGACAAAGGGGAGAAGATCAGAGAAGGCAGTTGGATGTGCAAGGCTTACAGTGCAGAAAGGAGATCTGCTTTATAAGTAGAAATGTAGGAGTCAGGTCGGCCAGGCACGGTGGCTCACACCTGTAATACCAACACTTTGGGAGGCCAAGGTGGGTGGATCACCCGAGGTCAGGAGTTTGAGACCAGACTGGCCAACATGGCAAAACCCTATCTCTATTAAAAATACAAAAATTAGCCAGGTGTGGTGGCGGGTGCCTGTGGTCCCAGCTACTCGGGAGGCTGAGGCAGGAGAATCACTTGAACCCGGGGAGGTGGAGGTTGCAGTGAGCCAAGATCGTGCCACTTCAGTCCAGCCTGGGCAAAAGAGTGAAACTCCATTTAAAAAAAAAAAAAAAATTTAGGAGTCAGGTCACAGAGATGTTAACCAAAGCCATGGGAATGGAGGAATCCATTTAGGGAGAGAGGCTAGGCCCAGAAGAAAAGAGATAAATCAAGAAAATAAGCATATTTATTTCAGGGAGCAAAATAATGTACACCTAAAAGCATATGACGTCTTTTCAGATCTGTGCTGGTTATTATGCTATTGTTTCTCAGTTTTTAACCCAGCCTTCTATTCTTGGCTTGGGTTGGCATTTCTTTTTTGCTTACAGGGAAGTAAGGGGTGCTTGAAGGAGACTGAAAGGCTGGAGAAAGGAGAAGGATTTTTTCTTTTCCTGTTTTTGCCCCTGTTCCCATCAGCATCACCCTAGCAGCAAGCCTTCATTTTGTTGGTGGCAGTTGATTCCAGGAGCTCGAGCAACTCCCTTTGCAGTATTTGCACAAACGTTATATGCCTCCTCAGTAGAAACAGCCTTGCTGCCCCCACATACCTATATCTTCACCACCAGGCCTTCCTAAAGATCATTTTCCCTGAGCCTGGTGTCCTTTTCCAGGAATATAGAAAAAACCTGGCCAAATGCCTGCATCCTAGCTACAAGGGAGTGTGGAGATGTGAGTTCTGACTCCTGCACTGAGGAGGTGGGACTCCTCATATGGGAACTGAGAACTGCAAAAAACTCTTGGCACAAGCACTCCATTCAAACCCCTGCACCAAGGACTTGATCAAACTTTAACATGGCTTCTGGCAGTCTAAGCCGGTGTCCCTGGGACAATCTAGCCCCATTTTGGATTTTTATCTGGAAAAGCTCAGAGCTGTCAAAAAAATTTACTATTTGCTCTAGCCAACACCTGAGATAGGCCCCTACCTTTCTTAGTAGAGCATTTACTAAAAATGGCCTACAATTGTGAATGCTTTCTCTTTCTCTTTGAGGCATAGATGTATTATATCTCCTACAACTCAGGAGTGTTTCTCTGAAGGACCCAAAAGCCATTCCTTTGAAATGTAATAAGCAAGAAGGACTGGACCTCTGTCTCCCAGTCTCTGTGGGAGGTTAGAATCCTAACTTTGATAATTGGCAGCTAGCAGGCACAGCTGGCCTACTCTCACTCACACTGACCAACCCTTTGTCATTTCTCACTTTAGTCCTTGTTCACATCCCCCCTCTTACGCTCTCATTCTTTCTTTAAAGTACACATGCACCTCTGCACAAACTGGAATGGAGCTCCACTCTTTCCCCTTCTGTCAGTAGTTACTCAGTAAAACTTGTTTTTACCACTTTAATGAGTGGCTTTGTTTAACTTTGTCAGAACATTCCCCAAAATAAAGAGATGATTTAAAGCCTGATTGACAGCCACGAATATGGCAAATATCAATAACAGGGGTTTAACTGTTCTTTAGGTTTTTTTTTTTTTTTCACTTGCTTATCTCTTTCCAGGAAGGGCACAAGAAGTCCTGCTAAAAGACATAATCCAATAAGAGTAATAAAATAGGCTAAACAGGAAAAATAAAAACAGTACTGAGAGAAAGGGAGTGGGTTGGTTAGAGCACAAGCTAAACTGATATAACAAAGAGACGCCAAAATGTAGTGTTTAAATTAGAAAGGAGTTAATTTCTCTCTTACATAACAGTCAGGAAATACATTCAAGACCTGGAAAGGTGACTGCTTCACCAACATGTGGTTTCCATCACTGAGTCCAGGTTGGCTCTCTGGTCTCAGCTATTCACCAAAAGGAAGCAGGAAGTGGTTGGGGGTGTAGGAGAGTGTATGTCCCAGGCTTTTAAAGAGAAGACTTGGAAGCGGTGTGCATCCTTTCCAGGCACACCTTATTGTCTGTATCTTAGCTATTTGGTCATACTTATGGGCTGGGAAGCTAGAAAAGGTAGTTTCTGATTAGGTAGCTCCATGTCCACTGAAAACTCTTACTACGGAAGGGTACAATGGTTGGGGTTAGGGAGAATAACTGAGAGACCATGAATATCCAAAACTAAGCGTCAAAGAGATAACGGCCAATATTTGCAACCTTCTATCATGGGGGGTGTGTTTGGCACGCACAGTGCAAATTGGAAATGCCAAAGGGTGAATGCCCCCAGAAGCAGCCCGTCATCAATAACGAATGGGGAGTTGGGGAATAAACACATCAGCTTTCTTCTCCAAGATTGGGATAACTGACAGCCTATAACAGCCCCAGAGTTCCTTGGAGGGACTGAGCTCCAGTAGCCGACATGGTAAATTGTTTTGCTTCCCTGTCTCATATTCCCAATCCTCTATGTTTCCTGGGGTCCCCTCCAAAATTAATTATTTGCACTAGAATGTGTACCTCAGTATTTATTTTTAGGAGAGCCCAAACTAAGGATAGCTCTGGGCTTCCTGGAAATCTAGAGAGAAACTAAATAACATAACTGCTATATTTAGAAAGTAGAAAATAAATCAGTTCTTCAATTAAGACAAAGTATTTCTGCCTCCCCTGCCCTTTCACTCTCCAGTCCAAAACCAGACGGGCCCGCGGTGTGGCTCACATCCGTAATCCCAGCACTTTGGGAGGCTGAGGTGGGCAGATCACCTGAGGTCAGGAGTTCGAGACCAGCCTGGCCAACATGGTGAAACCCCGTCTCTACTAAAAATACAAAAATTAGCCAGGCGTGATGGCAGGTGCCTGTAATCCCAGCTACTCAGGAGGCTGAGGCAGGAGAATCGCTTGAACCCGGGAGGCAGAGGTTGTAGTGAGCCCAGATTGCGCCACTCCAGCCTGGGTGACAGAGCGAGACTCCATCTCAAAAAAAAAAAAAAAAAAAAAAGGCAGGAAAAAAAAGTGCTACTTACCATCTGGTTCTCACATTGATCTTTTGTGGTGTTCATGTTTGTTCTGCCCTTAGGCCTATAAGCTTCTTGACCTTTATTGTCTTTAGAGCTATGTGCAACTGCCTTTCACATTGTTGAAACTAAGCAAGTGTTTGAATGATGAAAATGTGAACCCTGTCTATCCAACACATCTCTTGACACACAAAGAAACCAAGGCTTCGTTATAATATGTTACTGGACACATGTTCTATAGGGTGTGACCAAAGGAGCCAGAATCAGCCCCTAGGTCCCCAACCACTTCTCTGTTTTCTACCACAGTCTTTTTCCAGGTTTTATTTTCATCATCTCTAAGTGGAGCCCAAGGCTTTTAGCAGGAGAAGCATGTTTGTAAATGTTAAAAATATCCCCGTCTTGAGTGAGCCTGGTTATCTTCCCCTTGGTCCATTAGGTCTGAAGGACTGTGCTTGTTACACTTAATTTTTTATATCTTGCAAGATGAGACCTAAATGTAACAAGGGAGATGACTATAGATTCTAGGTCCAATGACTATTCAAAGTTCTATAGTGCATTAATGATTACGGTAAACTCCAAACACGAAACAAGCCTGAATTTCCATAAATTCCTCCTGCACATAGCACCACCTTGAAGCCCTGGAGTACAAGCAGGAGGAGGTCTTGATTAACACTGCAGTGGCTCTACAGAGAAGGACCACAGGCTAAATGAAAGACCAACAAATAAGCCAGAGGAGGAAACCCTATGTAAGACCTTGTAACCTAAACCCAAAGCATCAAAAGCCCTCACTCAGCTTGGTCTGGGGAGGAGGAAAAATGTTATTTTCCTAATGGAAAATAAAACATTAAAAGTGTCAGTTAAATTGGCTGTTTGTCACGGGGCCTAAAGTTTAAGTGTTTGTAATTCAACCTTGAGCGGCATATATTTTAGGTGTCTTTTTGTGATAGAAAAAACAACAGCCACATATTTATTGGGCCTTTAAAATTTCTTTGCAAAATTCCTCTCTGATTTACCTCTCTCTATCTTAAATGTCTATAAAACAATTTAAAATCATATATTTATGTTAACTACATAACTAACCCAATACAAATATTTCAAAAAATATAAAGAAGCAGATAGAAAATTGAAATCACCTTGCTGACGAGTTGATGGGTGCAGCACACCAACATGGCACAAGTATACATATGTAACAAACCTGCACGTTATGCACATGTACCCTACAACTTAAAGTATAATAACAATAATAAATAAATAAATAAATAAATAAATAAATAAAAAGAAAATTGAAATCACCTAAAAAGTAACTACCAAGAAACGACCACTGTTAACATTTTGGTGTATCCTTCCAGATATATACATAATCTCATTTAATGACTGTATTATATTTCACTGTATGGTTGTACCAAAATGTATGGTACATCCAATTCTAAGACTCTGGGTCCTTTCTTTTACTATTATAACAATAGCTGGGACTGGGCGCGGTGGCTCATGCCTGTAATCCCAACACTTTGGGAGGCTGAGGCGGATGGATCATGAAGTCAGGAGATCAAGACCATCCTGGCAAACACGGTGAAACCTCATCACTACTAAAAATACAAAAATTAGCTGGGTGTGATTGCGCACCCCTATAATCCCAGCTACTCAAGAGGCTGAGGCGGGAGAATGGCTTGAACTCGGGAGGCAGAGATTGCAGTGAGCCAAGATTGTGCCACTGTACTCCAGCCTCACAACAGAGCGAGACCCCATCTCAAAAAAAAAAAAAAAAAAGAGCTGAAATAAATATTTCAAGCAAATATTTGTGGTTTTATTTCATCCATAAATATCTCTAAAAGATAAGGACTCTTGCTTTTAAAATATGATAGTAATAACAGCCTGGGCATGATCATCACATGAGCATTTTGGGAGGCTGAAGACTGCTTGATCCCAGGTGTGTGAGACCAGCCTGGGCAACATAGTGAGACCTTGTTTCTGCCAAAAAATATTAGCTGGGCATGAAGGCATGTGCCTATAGTTCCAGCTACTTGGGAGGCTGAGGTGGGAGGATCACTTGAGCCCGGGAGGTCGAGGCTGCAGTGAGCCATAATCACACTATGGCACTCCAGCCTGGGTGACAAAGTAAGACTCTACCTCCAAAAAAAAAAAAAAAGAAAAGAAAAGAAAAGAAGATAGTAATAACCATACTATTGTCACATCTAAAAAATATTAAACAACAATTCCATATTTTCATCAAATACTTAATGTTCAAATTTCCCAGTTGCCTCATAACTGTTTACTCTTGCCCTCACTCTGGTAACTAAATCTTGATGTGCATGCTTAATTAGTTCTTTAGGACACATGCTTAGATTTGAAGTCACTGGGTAAAAGGTATATTATACCTAGATCTAGAAAGATCTAGATGTTCTCACTTGTACCTCTTAAACACTTGTATACTTGTTTGTAGCCTTAAACATTCCAAAAGAATGTTTTGTATAAATGTGACTGGAAGGATGAGGAGAAAATCTTTTGAGGCTTTCATATGATGATGACTGAGGATGTAATGCTCTGAAAGGTTCCTAGCAATTTACCACAGTAGACGCCAGACTGATACCCCAAGCCCCCATCATCAGCATCACTGGAGTCAGGAGGGTTTCCCACTCGGGAGGAGCATCCTTTCTTCTCAGTAGCCCAGGTGATCTTCCTGAAAGTGCTGGTGTCTCTCACTTAACAATCAAGAATCTATCTGTAGAACCATGGATCTTCCTAAGAGGAAGATACATATTCCAATCCAGTGAAGTTCCTATGCCACCCTGCCCACTCAATGCTAATTTATTTGCTATTTTATATTTATCTATAATATTTACATTAAAAATTGTAGTTTATATAGAAGCAGCAGTGTGGTGGAAACAGACAGACCTGGGTTAAAAGTTTGGCTTTATCAGTTATTTATTGCATAATCTAAAGCAAATTACTTCCCTTTTCTGAAACTCAGTTATTTAGGGGCATAATGATAGTTTCCTAGGTTGCTACAAAGAAGTAGTAGTTTAGAACACAGGAGGTGCTCAACAAATATGTGTTGAACAAATAAATATTTTTAAAGAGAATCCTATAATTTTTTTTTGAGCCAGAAGAAATCTCAGAACATACCCTCTCTATTCTGGAAATGAGAAAACTAAGTCCAGAGAAATTCTGAAATTTCTTTTTTTGTTCATTCATTTAACAAACATTTATTATGAACTGAGTATGTGTCAGGCAAGTATGTGTTGACACTGAAGATGCAATTAGTAACATCTCATCACTGCTCTCAAGGGGTAAGGAAGGATGGACGCAGCTGTATCAAGCTGTATGTGATATTATTATAAAATGATAGAATTCTCTAGTGTTGTGCTAGATAATGGTAGGCAGTAGGTACCAATACGGTAGGCAGCAGTCACACGTGGCTACTTAAATTTAAATTAATTACAATTAAATAAAATCAAAATTCAGTTCCTCAGTGCTTGCTTAGGCAGCACATATACAAAATTCAGTTCCTTAGTCACACTAACCACTTTTTAAGTGCTCAGTAACCACCTGAGGCTAGTGGCTACCATATAGTGGCAGGCATAGAGCCTTTCCATCATTGCAGAAAGTTCTATTGGACAGTGGTGCTTTAGACCTTCTCCCCAGAATAACATTCATGTGCATATATGCCCAAAGCCATACCACTTCAAGGTGTTTACACCTTGGTCTGAAAGCCCTTCATAACACAGGCAAGAGAGAAATGATGAGTGTTGCTAACTAAAACTAAAATCAAAGATAGGAGTTTTGTTATAAGCCAGAGTCCACACTTGTGAAAATTTTAGCTTAGAAAAACTTTCTGGCTGAGTTGGCTACAGTTGAATAATGAGTCACTTGTTCATTTCAGCAGGGATGGGCTCAGTTTCCTGTACCTCCTGGGTAGCGCTGTGGTTGTCTGGGCCTAGTGGCCACATGCTAATGTGTGCTTGCTTTAGACAGGGAGAGGTCCTTACCACTTCCCTGACATTTTGGTGAAACTAGATCACTTCTCTCACAATTTACTTGCAGTCTCTCTAAGTAAGGATGTTACATGGGTTTTAGCTTCAGTAGGCTATATTCACTTAATGATCATTTAGTGGGTGCTTTCTATGTCCCAGGAAGCAGGCTATGTGCTACAGACATGAAGAGGATTAAGACAAGATGTTCATAATCTCGCAGAGGAGACAAACAAGAAACCAGCTAGTCGTAACCAAGGCAGAGTGAAATAAGTGCTGTAACAGGCAAAGTACTGGGAAATTGAGGAAAAGGAGAGACTAAAATTCAATATAGGGGACTAGGGAAGGCTCACTGAAGAAGACGGCATTTGAACATGGCCTTAAAGAATATGTTAGACCAGAACAGCATGGAACATTTAATTGGGCATTCTTCCACATTTTTTAATCTTTTAGGTTCAGGAGTACATGTGAAGGTGTGTTACATAGGTAAACTCATGTCATAGGGTTTATTGTACAGATTATTTCATGACCCAGGTATTAAACCCAGTACCTAATAGTTATATTTTTTGTTCTTTCTCTTCCCATCCTTCACTCTCAAGTAGACCCCAGTGTCTTTTGTTCCCTTCTTTGTGTCCATGTGTTCTTATCATTTCGCTCCCACTTATAAGTGGGAACATGCAGTATTTGGTTTTCTGTTCCTGCATTAGTTTGCTAAGGATAGTGGCCTCCAGCTCCATTCATGTTCCTGCAAAAGACATGATCTCGTTCTTTGTTTATGGCTGCATGCATTCAAGTTCTTGAAATCTGAAATTCTTCCACTCTACAGGCTGTGGCAGCTCTCATTTTTTCCTCTGACACTGAACCTGCTCTGTCTCCCTGGAGACTTCCAGCCTCCCAACCCCTCCTAGTCTCATGGTCCTTTATGCACTTCTAGATGAGACTCCATGCTCAGAATTTTCAAGCAGATTTTTTTTTAGCATTTCTTTGTCCTCTGGCTTCTGTTTTTATCTATCTTGCTAATCATCAATCTTGTTTCGCTGAAATTAATGTTATTTATTCAGTATGAGGTCTCTCAATAACTCTCCAGTCTAACTCACCATTTCTTTGTGTCTTCCCCAATTCCCTACCCTAACACAATCCTCTATGGAGAGGGCATTCCTTTCTATGAGTAACTCTTTATCCCATGTTTTCTCTTCTCTTCCAGGACCCAGTAGTATGCTTTTTCTCCTCTCTTGTATCCAGTCTTCACTGCCTGTTAATGGTTCTCCCCTTAGAGGCAGATCCAGGGTTTTCAGGTCCTAAAGCTTATTTAATCTTGGGAGTCTCTTCAAAAAAAAAAAAAAAAAAAAACAAAATTACAAATATCAAATTAAGGGGGGAAAGTTAATACTTACTTAGAAAGGGCCTGTGCAAGTGCAAGGGGCCCTGAAGCTTATTTCACAGTGAGCCTACCTCTGTCTGTCCGTCCTATCATAAAAACCAAACCGAATACAAAAGCTTCCCTTTGCTTTGCTATTGCAAACCATTGTTCCATTTCTCTTTCTAAACACCCTGAAACTTTTCAAGAAAGTAGGCTAGCTACATTCTCTTCACTTTAACATTACTTTGACCTCATGCCCATCATTCTATTGCAATGGTTTTCTCTGAAGCACCACTGACCTCCTAATCCCTAAAGCCTATGTCCTTTTCTTGGTCCTGAATTAACTTGTCCCTTCCATAAAGAATTCAACACATGAGTCATCCTCTGACTTCTTCAAATGACTCTTTTCCCACTCAAGCACCAACGGTGAGCCTTCCTCAGGGTCCCGCCAACATCCCAGGTTGTCTCCCCTCCCTTGTGACTCAATGATCACACCTATGGCATGGCTTCCATCATCACCCACCTGTGTGGCTGACCCAATTATATGTCCTTTGCTCCAACTTCCCTCATAAACTTCAAACTTAAGATACAAACTCTCTACCTAAGTTCCATCAGCACACCAAATTCAACATCTTTTTCTTGATGTGTCAATGGCATCACTCCCTCCCTGCCACCTGCTCTAGAAATTTCAAAGTGTTACTTTAAACAAATTTCCTTTCTCTCCTTCTATACTCTCATTATCTCTAAGATCTAGCAGTTCTACTCCACACTGATTCCCTAGTGTGGTTCTTTCTACTTCAATTTTTCTCACTCTTGACTCAGACTGATCCAAAGGTTCTTCATTGTTTGCAGCTGGGGAGCCTCAGAGCTGGATATGACTTGCCCCATTGAATTACTGGCAGGCCAGATTTAGAATCCAGGTTTCTTGCTTCTTTTTACCGGCTGCATACTTCTAAGTCTACTATAATCCATTTTATATACAAAGGCCAGATTAATCTTTTTTTTTTTTTTTTTTTTTGAGACAGGGCCTCACTCTGGTTGCCCAGGTTGGAGTGCAGTGGTGCATTCTTAGCTCCCTGCACCCTCGACCCCCTGGGCTCAGGTGATTCTCCCACCTCAGCCTCCTGAGTAGCTGGAACTACAGGCACGTGCCACCATGCCTGGCTAATTTTTTGTATTTTTAGTAGAGATGGGTTTTTGCCATGTTGGCCAGGCTGGTCTCGAACTCTGGACTCAAGCAATCCATCTTCCTTGGCCTCCCAGAGTGCTGGGATTACAGGTATGAGCCACCGCACCTGGCACAGATGACTCTTAAAAGTGATTACTCCAGTGAAACCCCGTCTCTACTAAAAATACAAAAAAATTAGCTAGGCATGGTGGCGGGCGCCTGTAGTCCTAGCTACTCGGGAGGCTGAGGCAGGAGAATGGCGTGAACCCGGGAGGCAGAGCTTGCAGTGAGCCAAGATCGCGCCACTGCACTCCAGCCTGGGCGACAGGGCAAGACTCTGTCTCAAAAAAAAAAAAAGTGATGACTCTCTGCCAGGCGCAGTGGCTCATGCCTGTCATCCCAGCATTTTGGGAGGCCAAGGCGGGAAGATCATGAGGTCAGGAGATCAAGACCATCCTGGCCAACATGGTGAAATGCTGTCTCCAGTGAAAATACAAAAATGAGCTGGGCACGGTGGTGCGTGCCTATAGTTCCAGCTACTCAGGAGGCTGAGGCAGAAGAATCACTTGAACCCAGGAGGCAGAGGTTACAGTGAGCTGAGATTGTGCCACTGCACTCCAGCCTGGTGATAGAGTGAGACTCCGTCTCAAAAAAAAAAAAAAAAAAAAGTGATGCCTCTCACCAAATGAAACTATTATACTACAGTCCCTGACATGGTATTTCAGGGCTCGAAATCTGGCCAAAAATAATATCTCAGCTTTTTCTTTCTCTTGGCCCCTTGGTGTACTCTACAATCAAATGACCTCTTGAATATCCTCTGAATATGGCCCTACTTTCATGCAAATAATTCATGGAATTAGTTTCTTCCTCCCCTGAAATGTAGTTCAGTAGTTTGAACTTAATATCACATATGATCTGATGTTGTCTTTACTTGTCTGTGTAAGACTATGGGGACTCCCTAGCAACCATTCCATCCCAACAGGTTGGAAATCCAGAGTAATCCCATCTACTTCTCTGTGATTGGTTAGGGATGGGCATGTGATACATTTCTGGTCAAGGACACACTAAGGGAAGTCTGCTGGGAAGATTCTTGGAAACCTTCCCATGTGTTAGAAGGAAACATAGAAGAAAATGTCCTTTCTGCCTCTGGATATTTTCATGTCTGGATGTGAACTGCAAGAACAGCTACAGCCACCTTGTTCTTAATCCAACAAAAGAGATGGAAAGAATTTGGACTTTTGATGACAGGAAAGCTCAGATCAACCAATCCTGGAGACTGTTCTGTTTTTGGACTTCGTATTATGTGAAGTAATTTATTTCCTTATGGTCCACGGCAGATTAAATCACAGTTTTCTATTATTTGCAGCCAAAAGCATCAGGAAACAATATTTTGTTTTTGATGCTAAACATTAAGCTTCTTAAAATCAGGGACTGTATCTATGTATCTTTCTAGCCCTCTTACAGCTTGGCATGCAGCAGATAGATGCTCAAAAAGCGATTGTGAAATTAATATTTGTATATATTTCTAAGATACAGCTAGCAAAAATACTTGCAATTTAGAAAGATCTACTTTCTCATAGCAATCTAGAGGTAACAAAATAAAGCTTAGACAGATTAAATAACTTATTTAGAATATTTTGTTTCTCAAAGTCATACCAACTTCTCAAGAGTTTGTTGCTCTTTGTCTCAAATCCTTATCTGGGATTGCCATGCCTGTTAGGGTCCCAAGAAACTGAGGACTGAAGAAAAAATAAAGTGGCAAGCCACTTCTATGCTTAACCCAGCAATAATGCCAATACGGTAGCCTAGTTGTTTCTGGCTCAGAACCCAGGCCTGGAACCCCTTCTCTTCCCAGTTCCAGTGTATAATGTACCTCTAGTGCTGGGGTCATGAATCCCCATAAGTACAAAATTTTAGATGCAGAAGTATTTTCCTGGGAAGATGGATCGTAGCTTTCATTAGATTCTCAAAGGGGTCTGTGAGCATCTTAGTCTTCTTAAAGGCTAGATAGAAGTTGGGGTAGAAGGTGGTAGAAGTTGGGGCATGGCCAGGAAAAGGGAGGGCTGGTTCGAATGATAGGAGACTCAATTTGTAGGCTGTGGGGAGCTACTAAGTTACTCAGATAAACTGGAAGAGAGTATTTGTCTTCGTAAAGGCTAAGGAGGACTATAACATGATACAATATCTCAGAAGTAAATGGAAATAAAAAGTTTCAGTAGACTTAATGTGTCCCTGTGTTGTTCTCTATTTTGTCATCTAAGGGGAACAGTAGCCCAGGGACCTCTTGCAGATTAGGAAGAAAGAGACAGTTAGGTGCCAGAGTTAGGTAACTCTAGGTAAGACTGGTGTAAAAGGAAAATGCGGGGCCCCTTTATGAAAAATTACAAATTTCAAAATGGCGACACCGGAGTATTAAACCAAGCTCGGAGTCCTTCTAAGCTGGGAGCACTGTGCAACTACATAGTTTGGACGCACATGCAGCTGGTCCTGCCTCTGGCACTTATGATTGCACACACTATTCTCTGCCAAATTAGGATGTATTCCTTTGAACTGCTATGCAGTCCTTTATTCATTTTTTGAGCACCTAGAATGTGCCAGTAATTGTGCTAGTGGTGGGGATTCCAGATAAAAGCGAGCATTCAATTAAATCATATCGGGTTTCTACTATGTAACAGGTCTTGTTCTAGGTCCTGGGGATACAGCTCTGAACACATTAACACTGGGCAGAGACAAGGAATAAATGGAGAAAAGATCAGACAGCGACTGGTACCCAACAAAAACTTAGCACAGGACGATGTGACACAGGGTGACTAATTGAAATTGGGTGGTCAGGGGCCCGGAGATTATATTTGAGCTAAGATTTCAATGAAAATGGAGGGCAGCCCTGGCTCCATGGGGGGGGGGGGGGGGGGGGGGGGGGGGGAGGGTTATCTTAAGCTTGCGAAACAGGGCAAAAGAAGGGAAGTGGGGAGAGAGAGACTATATACGGCAGAACACAGTTGGTAGCTAAGGGAAAGGATGAAATCATGGTACACCTCCAGGAAACAGCCTGCAGGGGCTAAACCATCGACTTAGGTAAATGGATGGTTTGAGAGCAAAGGCGGGAGCAGCGAATCCGGTGAGAAGGTCCTCACAGAAACCCAGGTTAGCGAAGCGGCGGCTTAGACTAGGGTGAGAGTAGCGGAGGTAACGCTGGGTGGGCCGCACCCGCGTCTCCCACCAGGACCCCGGTCAGGTTAGCGGGTGCCGGGCCGAGGGCCAAGCTGAGGAGCCGCCCCTAGGGGCTGGCGCGAGTCTGCAGCGGCGCCGACGTGGCCGGCGCGATCGGCTGTGCACGTGTCCGGCCCCAGGCCGGAGGCGGGGGCGCGCGGGGGTCTCCGGCTCCTCCCCTACTTCTGGGGCCCGGGCGCCAGCTGGCCCCGAGCCTACAGTCCGCGGGTGCGAGGAACGGAGCAGATGGGTCGGGCAGAAGGGAGCTGGGTCAAGGCGAGGAAGGGGCGACCGGGAGCGCGCGCGCGCTCTGGCCTCGTGCACGCGCTGAAACGGGAGCGCGCAGGGCGCGCCGGGGTGAGGGGGAAGGGGGCGGGGTGGGGGCAGCCCTTTCCCAGGCGGTAGCGGGGGCGGCGTCGCTGTTGCCCTTTTAAGCCGCGGGGCCGCAGCCTCCTGCTGCTGGAGTCGGTTACAAAGGGAGCAGCCGCCCAGGCTGCCACACGGCTACCCGCCGAGGCTTCCGCGCCCCTCGCCATTTTCCAGCCGCGCTCGACGAGGCGGAGCCGCGAGAGCGCGGCCCAGGCCGGCCCGGCGGGGCTGTCGCGGCCGTGACGGCGGTTCTGGGCCCGGCTCCTCTTCCGCGCCCCTCCCGCCGGAGATGAGGGGAAGATGTCTGTGTCAGGGCTCAAGGCCGAGCTGAAGTTCCTGGCGTCCATCTTCGACAAGAACCACGAGCGATTCCGCATCGTCAGCTGGAAGCTGGACGAGCTGCACTGCCAGTTCCTGGTGCCGCAGCCGGGCAGCCCGCACTCGCCGCCGCCGCCACTCACGCTCCACTGCAATATCACGGTAAGGCGCCCGGCCGCGGCTCCGCGGGGCAGGGCGAGGACGGCGAGGGGGCGCTGCGAGTCCCGGGACAAAGGGGAGCCTGCCCCGGAGAGGCTCCGGCTCCCCGGGCGGGGCTGGCCCGCCCCTTTCCCCCGCGACTGGCCCAGCCCAGGCCCGGTTGGGACTGAGAGAGGCTTGGGTGGGAGGAGGCGGAGGGCGCGTCTCTACGGCTTCTCGCGCAGGCGCTGGCTTGGGGGCTTCTGGCCCCTCTCGGACCCCGTCGCCTAGCCCCGAGGTGGGAGTCCGCGGCGGCCCGAGCCCTGATGGGGCCCATGGCGGCCCTCAGCCGGCCTGCTCCCGGGACCGCGGCGGGGCGGGGCGGCGCGGCTCTGGCTGTTGTTTGAGCCCAGGCCGGCGAAGGGAAAGCCTCATAAGTTTTAACGCCTCATTTTTGAGTCAAATTTTCCTCGTTCCCGCTTGGTCAGCCAATTATTTTTAAGTTTGCGTTTAAGGGGAAACTGACAATGAGAATGGACTCGTTGACGGAGGAAAAGTTGGAATGCAGACTCTGGTGCTGTTAGAGCGACCCGTCTTCCCCGGGCCTGGCTGCGCGCTGCTGTGTTCTGGGAAGGCGCCTAGTACCAGTCGATGCGGCAGGTGGTGTTGAGTGTGTATTCGTGTGGCCCCTCCCTTGTGTGTAAGCCTCGAAAATGGATAGGTGAAAGGAGATACGCGCCAGGGCTGCTCCCCGGAAAGATCACTTATGTCTCAAAGCTGTAAAAGACACTTTTAAAAACTTACTCATTAAGCGGAAAGCTCATTAGAAACCCAAGGCTTGATAAAGGAATTGACGTATTAAGTTTCTCCATAAAAGTGTATTGTGAAGCTGTTCGTCGTGAAATTGATTTAGGATATTGGTCCAAACTGCAGAATATTCTCTTGGTTATAGTAGGCGTCAAGGTGGTGGTTTCGGGCTCGTCTTTAAATATGGCTAAAACCAAGTCTGTTGTTTTTAACTCTCTTTGGTTGAGTCAGTGGGTACTCAAGTGCAAAAAACCTTGATGTTATAATTGACCTTAAAATGGTTACCAGACTATCTGGGGAGAAAGTGTGTTAATTTAAAAAAAAAAAACAAAAAAAACCAGAAGCAAAAAAACCACGCAGTCAAGTGCTGTACTGAGGAGAGAATTCATTTACTGAATGAATACGTCTGAGTGTTCTGGGCACTAGTGTTGCAGAATGGAGTGGAGCAGTCCTCGCTTTCAGAACCCCATCTTCTTGGGGGAAGAGTTCCTGAATCCTGTGGTATCATCATGAAAGCCAAAGGGAGCAACTAATTTTGATTTGGGGGAGGTGCGCTTCAGGGAAAGGCTTTGATGAGAGGCTGAGACAGTTAGAGACGAGCTTCCACAGGTGAATACAATTTTGGAAGACTGGCGGAAGGGCATTTTAGACTAAGGAAACTCCACCCAAAGAAGACACGGAGACTTGAGAAAGTGTGGTTTGCTTAGAAGTAGAAAATTTATGCTTAGACTTGAGAGGCCCACGATATAGGCTGGAGAAGGGGAAGATTTTTCCAAGAGTGGAAAACAAAGTGTAGTAGTTGTCATGAAGCAGGTGTTTTAAGGAGACTGGCCTGAATGGCTTCGAGGATGATTACTCTGGTAGAAGTTGAGGCATGGCCAGGAAAAGATAGGGCTGGTTTGAATGATAGGAGGCTGAATCTGTAGGCCGTGGGAAGCTACTAAGTTTACTCAGGTAAGTTGGTAGAATGTAACTGCCATCCAGGACTGGAAGTGGTTCTCTCCAGTGGGTGGCATTAGGAAATGTGGTTATCTCAGTGGGGTTGGGGTGGTCTTGTTGCTGTGCCAGCGTTTAGTGCTAGGAGTACAGGGATACCAAATGTTTTGTAACGTTCAGGCAGTCTGCCACAGGAAAGAATTATCCCACCTAAAGTGCCACTGGTACCCCATCGAGAACCGTATTGGAGGCTGGTAAGAGTCTGCTGCAGATAAAGATAAGGAGAGATGACCTGGATTAGGCAGTGGCAACAGAAATGGAGCAAGAAGTGAACGAGACACTTTCAGTACAAGGAGGGATTTGGTGAGGACTAGTGTAATGGCACCCACCACTAGGTAGAAACTATTAAAATTGAGGTGCTAGTGAAATATAACAGACTATCAGGAGATAATTATCATGGCAGCTGCTCAGTACAAATGTCTGCTAACTCTTAATTATGGAAAAACATCAAACGTACAAAAGTTGAACAGTGTAATGTAGCCAGCCTCAACAATGATGAACTTTTGGCTAATCCTCATCTGTACTCCGCTTTGGATTATTTTGAAGCAGATTCCGGACAGATCACTTCATCTGTAAATATTTCTGCTTGTATCTTTTGAAATTAAAGACTCTTTATTATTATTATTATTATTATTATTATTATTATTATTATTTGAGACAGAGTCTTGGTCTGTCCCCCCGGCTGGAGTGCAGTGGTGTGACCTGAGCCCACTGCAACCTCCGCCTCCCAGGTTCAAGCAATTCTGTTGTCTCGGCCTCCGGCGTAGCTGGGATTACAGGTTTCCGCCGCCACACCTGGCTAATTTTTGTGTTTTTAGTAGAGATGGGGTTTCTCCATGTTGGCCAGGCTGGTCTTGAACTCCACCTCAAGCGATCCACCCACCTCGGCCTCCCAAAGTGCTGGGATTACATGAGTGAGCCACCGTTCCTGGCCGTAAAGACTCTTTTAAACATGGATGAGTGTTTTGATAAAATCTACATGGCTTGTTCATGTCGATACCATTTGCTTTGAAGGGAAAGATCAAGGGAAAAATGGAGTTGGATTTCAAATGATTTGGTTTGATTTATGATTTGTTATTCTCTAAAGCTGTAACTCTTAAAAGGTAATGAGTTTGACTTATTTAACTTTTCCTCTTTAGACAGTTCAATTATTTATTGAGTTCTACATGCTAGGCTTTGTCTTCTTTATACTTACCAAGGAACATCCTTATGCAGTTTCTCTAATGTTTGAGAAACTAAGTTTTTTTTTACACACGTGCATGCTAGTTCCTGAAGAGTCCTGTACAGGTGCTCTGCCGGCTTTTCCTTTCAGGCTTCTGTATCAGCTGTATTTTCCCCTGTAGAATGTGCCCCCAACCTCCACCCCTTAACCCTACCCCATTTGTCTTTATATACCTGACCATCCCTCAAGGCTCTTCTGGGTCATATTTAGTTCATGCTGATATTTCCCCTTCCTCCCATCTTTAGTCCTTACTATTTTAGCTTTGGTCATATTTTCTTATGCTGTATTGTGTAAGCCTTAAATTTTTTTTTTTTTTATGGTGGCAGGGGAGAATATTTTATAATTATGCTTTGTGCTTTTTATCTTCCACTCAATAAATGCTTCATAAATATTTATTGAGTATATGGCCCTACTGTAGCTATATTGTATTTGAACAAAAATCTTAATTGCCTTGTAAGTTAACTGCTAAGAATTTGTCAAAAGTGCAGAGATAACATCAAGAACTTGTCATGGATAGTACAAAAAGGTCTCTAAGGGCTTGAAGGAGGTGTGTAAATTGACTTCATATGAGAGTGTAAGAAGTGAAAAAGACTGAACAGAGTAGATGTTTTACTCTGTAGGCCAAAGGAATTGAGCTAATTCTTTTCCTGTTTTATAAATTTGTCCTAATCTTTTTTTTTTTTTTTTTTTGAGACGGAGTCTCGCTGTGTCTCCCAGGCTGGAGTACAGTGGTATGATCTCGGTTCACTGCAAGCTCCACCTCCCGGGTTTACGCCATTCTCCCGCCTCAGCCTCCCAAGTAGCTGGGACTACAGGCGACCACCACCTCGCCCGGCTAGTTTTTTGTATTTTTAGTAGAGACGGGGTTTCACTATGTTAGCCAGGATAGTCTCGATCTCCTGACCTCGTGATCCACCCGCCTCGGCCTCCCAAAGTGCTGGGATTACAGGCTTGAGCCACCGCGCCCGGCCAAATTTGTCCTAATCTTAAATAATGATGGGAAAAGGATGCTCTTTTTCAACCTCAAGGAGTCCTTTTTATTCTTTTCTGTGAAGCCATGATGTGAAATATTGCCTGTTACACAAACTGAAGTATAGTTTTTCCATCTTCAGTAAATTAACCTGATTGCCATCTAATTCATTGTTACAATCACACCAAAATGCAAAGCAGCTTGTTTTAATAACCTGTGCAGCCTTACTGGGAGCTAGTATATGGCTTTCTTTTAGTCCTTTTGAAGTATTTAACATAACTTGGCAACTCCATTATTCCTTTTATGGACTTTTTGGCATCTGGGCACTCTTGGTAGGGAATCACTGTTTTAGAATGAAAAATCTCCCCCAGTAAGTAAATTAGCTAGTAAACAAATGAAACTTCATTTTTTATATTACTTGCAGAGCATAAATTATTACCCTTTCTGCATGAGTGGCTGTTTGCTAGGCTGCTTTTAGTGGGACTTTTTTTTGATTGGTTAATTAAATTTCTATTCATTATTGCCAAAAAGCGCGTACCCCCAACAGCAAGATACTAAATTTTAGAAATGTTGGAGCTGTGAATCTAGGAGAAAGTGAGAAGTTTAGCTTTTATTTAGTAGTTAGGAGCTTAAGTAAATCACTTCTTTTACTGTGTTTCTGTATATAGTAGATAATATTTTTTGCCTTGCAAGAGAGCATATAGAGGACAGCTCTTTGGCAATGATACTGTGTTCTACAAATATAAAAGTGATGGTGTCATTTGGGGCTGAAAAACACTTTATTTTGAAAATGTTTTATAACAGCTTTTCATGGGAAATAAAGCAATGCTGTTAACTTCATCTTGCATTTTTCTAGTCTTTACTGTGATTAAAAAGTAGTCCAGTCAAAGTTGTACAAAGGAAATAAAGCTGGACTAAGGAGCCTAAGACTTTCTCTTTGGTTTGCCCTCCTGGGACAGATTACCTTTCCAAATTCAATTCACGGAAAAGCATTTGGAACTATCAGAACTGTCATGTTAAGCACCTAAGTGGTACTTTCATTCCAGAGGAATCGTTGTTTTCATTTATCTGACCAATTTATAATATAGGGTCAAATTCCTAGTGGTTATCTATGCTCTCTTATCCCCATTTTTATACCTGTCTTTGAAAGGAACAGATACATGAAGAGGAGACTTAGGTTTCCCTTTCGTGAATAGTATATCCCTTAGTGTCTTGATTTTTTTTTTTTTTTTTTTTGTAATTTGGTTAAACTTACTTAAACCTGGAAAAAGGTAGTATTTGATAAATGTCAGCTAGTTGAGGGGTGGGGAATTGAGTTGAATGGAAATAGTCACTGCCAAATGTAAAGCATGACTGGAGAGCCAGAGTGATAAAGCAGGGGTCCCTTTTTCCAGATCCTTTGTAACAGTGTTATGTGATCTCTTCTAGAAGATTCTGAAAGATAATCCTGACTTGGAACCTAGGAAACCATCCAGTGGGTTTCTGCAGCTTAGGTGGTTCAGATCCTCATCAGCACCTTTGTTTTCTGTGCCTCAGTTTGCTTACAATGATGTTCTCAGTAGCTGTAATTTGCTGCTTGTGTTTGAATACTTAAGCATTTTCTTTTTGGGTTTATAAGCATTTTTATTTTAACAAGAGTTAGAAGTTTTACTCTGCTTTTGTGGGCTCTAGGTTAGCTGCTTGGTTGTTTATTTGTAAAATGACTATCAGGGAACCATGTGTGCGCATTTTAAGTATCTTTTGTTGTCAGAGCAATTAGAATTTTATTAAGGTATTATATGCTAATTCTGTCAATTTACTTCATTCTCCACCTCACATTTATTGAACAGCAAAGTATGAAAGTAATGTGTCCCATAACTAGCCTTCAGAAGAATTACAACTGCTATATCTCTGAACCTTCAAGAAGTTTGTGCATCATTTAAAAAAAAATTATGAAATCCCTGAAGATAGCTGTGTCCTACATTTGGAAAGATACAAAAACTGACCATTCTGGCAGGCAGTTTTGGTTGCTGGTGCTTGAGATAGAGCCACACAATGATCTCAGTGGATTTATGGAGAAAAATAGATACAGAAAGTTAAAGACAAAAAAAATCTTTTTCTTAAGCAGTGACAGGTAAAGAGGTTGGCTTGGTTAATCTTCAGTTGTGTTTCCCTGTATTAAGACAGTTTTATGGTGGGGATGGTAGTGGTGATGAATTTGTTTGAAATTTGTCCACTTACAATAATCTTTATGGTAGCTGTCACAGACAACTTCATCCTCACAGGCCTTAAAATTACTATGAAACTAATAGGATGGATAAGAACAAAGGACCTGAATAATTAGATGCTTAGATAATTGTTCTGTGTTTTCATAACTGTGGTGAAAAAGAGCGGTGCTAGAAGCACTTAAACATTCTATGTACGGGAAAACTGCCAGAATTTGTATTGGAATTTTTGAGCACCATTCACTGTTTAAAAACTGACAATATTATAGGTCATATTTATTTTAAAGAGAAATAGTAGGAAAACTTATCTTTTCAAGGTAGATATAAAGCTTAGTTAACTTTATCAGAATTACAAAACTTAAAGCATGTGAAAGATTGAAAACATTAATACATAGGTTTAAATGTTGGTCATTATTTTAGATGTCTTTCAAAGTAGATTGTGTCTTAAATATTAAACTGAACAAACCTTGAAAATGATGTAGAGTTTGTGCTGAAGGTTGAGTTTCCTAGGGTGGTGGATATTTTATAATATGGAAAACAAAATCTTCTTATTGTAAGACATTAAAAAAATTTTAGTCAAAACCAGGAGATATTACTTATAATTCTACCACTCAGAATATACCACTATCAGAATTTTGTATCTTTCCAGTTACCTGCTCATATTTTTTCTCCGATGCTTATATATGTTCCCTCTCCCTTAAAAAAATCAGATTTTTTTGTAATCTGCTTTTTCACTCAACAATATTGTAGATCCATGTTATAACTTACTCTTTGTGTTTAGGCAAGATGAATTCTGACCACACCGAGGTGGCCAACCTTGTCCCTATGATTCCAGATCCCTCAGAACTAGAGGTCTAGTCTCAGGGAAAACCCAGATTTTCTTGGTTTAACCCACCTGACAGCTAATCACTGAAAATGGGTGGGCTGGTCGAGTCCTTTGGTTAGGTTTTGTGTCAAGAGAGGGAGGTGGAAAGATGGGAGGGAGGGAGGTAGCAAAACTGGTCTCAATGGAACTATGTAAGTTAATATAGAATGGCAAAGGGATGTTTCTTCCAAGAAAGAAATTCTAAGGAAGGAAGGAAAGTGGAAGGGAAGGCAGCAGTTCTCAAAGTTTTGTGGTCAGGACTCCTTTACACTCTTGAAAATATATTGAGGACCCAAGGGCTTTGGTTTATGTAAGATGTCTGTTGGTGTTTATCACTAGAAGTTAAATCAGAAATATTGAAAACATTAACTCTTTAAAAACTCATCATATATTGTTATAAATGCTTTTATGAAACAAAATTTTCTAAGCCAAAAATAGAATAGTAGCACAGTCTTACATTTTTTGCAGATTTCATTGATGTTTGGTCTGTCATTTGCTTTTGCATTTAATTTGTTATATGGTATTTGCTTGAAATAATGTAAACAAAATCTAACTTCATACAGACACCTGGTTGGAAAAATTCTAGAATATTTTAATGGCCATTTTAGATAATTGTGGATTTTTTTTTTTTTTTTTTTTTTTTTGAGATGGGGCTCACTGTGTTGCCCAGGCTGGAGTGCAGTGGTGTGATCACAGCTCACTGCACCCTCAGTCTCCTGGGACTCAGGTATAGGCCATCTTACCTGGCTAATTTTTTGTATTTTTTCTAGAGCTAGGGTTTTGCCATGTTGCCTAGGGTTCTTTTTTGATACTCCATCAAAACTTGGTCTTTCTTGAACTTTGGATCTTTTACCCTTGCGTGATATAACATCATGCATTGGTCATTTAGATAATAATGGTTCACCGAGATCTTCTAAATGTTGATACATTTGATTTTACAGTTTCAATATACATTCATCAATATTGCCATCAATGTTATCAGGATATACTTGGAAAACAGTGGTGGATACAAGTTTTCAAAAACTAATTTTTTGTTCAAAAACTTGCATTTTATTATAGCTGTTTTATTATTGAATTTTATTATGGCCTGTCTGTTGTTTTTCTTGAAATGACAGAATCTTATTTTTTGAGGAAAATCCAAAAACAAGTTGAAATAACATTGTCAGTCATCCTTTCAAGTAAAAATGGTATTCCATTAAAGTGGTTAATTCAGTTCACGACTTAATCACACAAGGGTTTTTTCTCAGGCAGTCTGTAGGAATGCTCCTATGTACTTCCCATTTCATCACTTGAAATACTAAAAAGACATATTCAAGGATTAAGATGTAGTAAAATTTTCACTGCTTTATCATAGACATTCTTTTTATTTTTGAGACAGGGCCTTGTTCTGTCACCCAGGCTGGAGTGCAGTAGCGTGATCACAGCTCACTGGAGACTCGACCTTCTGTGCTCAATCAATCCTCCTGCCTCAGTTTCCCAAGTAGCTGGGACTGAAGGCATGCAACCACCATGCTTAACTAATTTTTGTATTTTTTTGTAGAGATGGGGTTTCACCATGTTGGCCAGGCTGGTCTTGAACTCCTGGGCTCAAGTGATCCTCCTGCCTTGGCCTCCCAAAGTGCTGAGATTACAGGCATGAGCCACCATTCCCAGCCTTATCGTAGACATTCTTAAATGAAACTGATCTTTTGTTGCTCTTCCTTTTTAAACATTTCCTGTGCATAGTGAAGAATACCATGACTACTAGTAGTTTGGTGTTACCGCCTTTATTTGTGCTAAAGTGCCAGCATTTTTATCCACCATTGTGTCTTCACCCTCACAGCATATGTCAACATGTTAATATTCTTGTAAAAATAGTTTGGACCTGGGGGTCTGAGGGGCCCCACTTTGGGAACCATTGAAAATAAGTACTTAGATCTACAGTGTATCATATCTTTCCATCTACAAGATTAAAAACATGATTTCACTTGTTTTTCTAATTTTCTTAATATGGTTTTGAGGGGTTTCAGTCCAGAGTGACAACATATATGTTGCTTGGCTTATGCTGAAGTTTACTAGACAAATACTAACCTAATAAAATGAGATCCTAAGTGTAGTTGCAGTTTCTTTAGCCTAAGGAAAAAGAAACTTAAAAACTAAAACAGTAAAAATGGTCCAAGATGGTGTATTCCCAACGTGTGCTGAAGAATTTGAATAAGAAAATGCAGTACTCAATAAGAAGTGTTCTTTAAGAACAGGATTAATTCTGAAGAGTTTCTCATTTAGCCTGTAAAGAGATTTGGGGCACAGTAAGAGTTAGAGGAATGAGAATAGTAAATAACCCATTATTGACCAGGTATATTATTAATGATGTCCTCCATCAATACAACTTATTCTTAAAAGAACATTTGTCAAAATTCTTTAAAAATATTCAGTTTCTGTGGCTTCAGCTATAAATCGTAGTTCTCAAAGCAGTGTTTCCTAAAATTGTTTCTGCAAAATTGTTTTCCATGTTGTTCTGAACCTAGTTGTTCTGAAGCTAATATATAATAATAATGGTTTTCCCCCAATTTATAATAGAAAAGCATACAAAGTAACAGAGTAAATGTCTGTTAGTGGGTGAAAGCACATAATGCTTAGTTCGTTAGCTTTTTTCAAAAATCACATGTATTTAAAAAGATATGGGCCTGGCGTGGTGGCTTATGCTTGTAATCCCAGCACTTTGGGAGGCTGAGGCGGGCGGATCATGAGATCAGGAGTTCAAGACCAGCCTGGCAAACATGGTGAAACCCCATCTCTACTAAAAATACAAAAAATTAGCTTGGCATGGTGGCATGTGCCTGTTATCCCAGCTACTCAGGAGGCTGAGGCAGGAGAATCGCTTGAACCTAGGAGGCGGAGGTTGCAGTGAGCCAAGATTGTGCCACTGTACTCCAGCCTGGGCCAGAGAGCAGGACTCCGTCTTGAGGTTAAAAACAAAATGCTTGTGTGTGTGTGTGTGTGTGTGTGTGTGTGTGTGTGTGTGTGTAGTAATGGCATTTCTTGGTAGTACTTCGTTTGTGTGATAGGTTAAAACATTAGAATTTTATGGTGTTTGAATTAGTTTTCTCTTTCTCTGTAACAAATTTGGCAGCTTAAAGCAACAAACATCTCACCATTTCTGTGGGTCAGGATTTTGTGCAATTTATCTTGGGTTCACTGACTTGGCCTCTCACCAGGCAGTGAAGGTGTTGGTGGCAGCTGTGATCATCCTAAGGCAGGATAAGGAGAGAATCAGTCTCCAAGCTTACTCATGTAGATGTTGGCAGGATTTATCTCACAGGCTGTTGGACTGGGCCTTTGTTTCTAGACGGCTTTTGGTCTGAGGCCTTTTATAATCCCTCGCCATGTGGGCCTCTCCATAGGGCACCTCATCACATGGCAACTGGTTTCCATCAGAGGGAGCAATGGAAAAAGCAGGAGAAGGGTGACCAAGGCAGACATCATAGTCTCTTGGTAGCCTGATCTCAGAAGTGATGTTATTACTTTTGCTGTATTCTCTTTGTTAGAAGTGAGTCACTAGGTCCAGGGGCGGGAATGTTTACAAGGGTGTGAATGGCAGGAGGTGAAGGTGATTGGGGCCATTTTAGAGGCTGCCTACCAATGTTGAAGAAAATCATTGATTTCTATGAGCTGTAGCAACAGACAGTGCTATGCAAGGAGAATAGCTGTCTCAAAAGTCCGGCCTCTCACATGGTTTTTAACGTGTTGTCTTTTCCCCCATACATTTTGTTTAAATCCGTGGTCATCTTGCCATTTAGTGGTGTGGTTTAATTGCATATTTGGGTTAGTCTGTATGTAAATGTTTAACATAGGTGTCTCTGTGTTAAACAGGAATCCTATCCATCTTCTTCACCAATATGGTTTGTGGACTCTGATGACCCAAATCTGACATCAGTTCTGGAACGTCTAGAAGATACTAAGAACAACAATTCGGTAAGAAAATAAGCCAAGCTATTTTCTTTTTTCCTCATGAACATTACATATAGAAATTAAATGTTAAGAGATCATATGATATAAAAGCACGATTAATGATTATAATCTTGTAGGAATTAAAGAGTAGGTTTTGTGTTGTTGTTGTTGTTGTTGTCTTTCAAATTCTGTTTACTACCTGGTCTCTCTTTTTTATTTCCCACATGTATAACCTTAATTTCGATTACGAATTAGGGATCTCTTTTTCCCTGAATTCTAACCATTAAGCCAAATCAAGCATTTTGGGTAGAGATCACTAGCCAAGATGGGAAGCAGAAAAAAGACCAAGGTGGAAGTGAAGGAAGAGATGGGGAGAATGACACCAGAACTAGTATGAGGGAATTGCCTTTTCTTTCAAGGTCTGTAAGTGCAGCAAAAGTCAAAGGTATTCAAATACAAAGTTTTATTTTTGTTTTTAGTATATAAAGAAATATAACTTTCTGTGTTGCAAAAATTTTTAACACTTTTTTTCTTGATTATAAAACTCATGAGCAAACATTGTTGAAAAAATTAGTAAAATATAGACAGGAAAAAAATATTAAAATCTTCCATAATTTCTCTACCTAATATAACCACTGTTGACATGATGGTTATTTTCTACCAGTATATATTTTTTCTTCGCTAGTAAAATACATATAGCTTTATACATATGTTTAAATAGTTGAGGTCATATTCTATATTGTTTTATATCAGTTTAAAACACATTTACTGGCTGGGTACGGTGGCTCACGCCTATAATCTCAGCATTTTAGGAAGCCGAGGCGGGCAGATCACTTGAGGCCAGGAGTTCAAGATCAGCCTGGCCAACATGGTGAAACCCTGTCTCTACTAAAAATACAAAAATTGGCATGGTGGCACATGCTTGTAATCCCAGCTACTTGGGAGGCTGAGGCAGGAGAATTCCATGAACCTGGGAGACAGAGGTTGTGGTGAGCCAAGATCACACTACTGCACTCCAGCCTGGGTGAGACTCCGTCTCAGGAAAAAAAAAAGAAAATTACTGTATTTTCCCATGATATCATAAAGTCTTTATAGAAATATAATCCTCATTCTTTTCAGCTGACATGATTGGTTATCTAAAAATATTCAGAGGAACCAACCGGAAAAAAGAGTTTTTAAGATTACTGGTTAAAAGGTCTGTTACATAAAAGTTAATAGCTTTCCACAATTTTAGCTATAATCACATAGAAGATACAGTGATAAAGTATTTTTTCAAGTATTTCGACAAAAATTAAATACCTAGGAATCAACTTAGATGTGCAGGACTTTTATCAAGAACACAACAGTTTTGCTGAGTGGAAGGAAAGATTTGCATTCTGTGTTCCTGTATGAGCAGATCTCATGTTATAAATGTCACTTATCATCATGTCTTCATATTCGTAAATGTAATTTCTGCTGGGTGCAGTGGCTCATGCCTGTAATTCCAGAACCTTATGATGTTGAGGCAGGCAGGTTGCTTGAGCTCATGAGTTCAAGACCAGCCTAGGCAACACGGTGAAACCCCGTCACTACAAAAAATACAAAAATTAGCAGGGTATAGCTGTACACACTTGTAGTCCCAGCTACTGAGGACGCTGAGGTGGGAGGATCAGTTGAGCTTGGGAGGCAGAGATTGCAGTAAGCCTAGATTGTGCCTCTGAACTCTAGCGTAGGTGACAGAGTGAGACTGTCTCAAAAAAAATATATGTATATGTATGTGTGTGTGTATACATATATGTATATATAAAATACATAATACGTGTATATACCCATATGTGTATGTGTGTGTGTGTGTGTGTGTGTGTGTGTATATATATATAAAATAAATTTCAGTACAAATCCCAGCAGATTTATTTTTGGAAGTTAACAAAATGACTCTAACGTTTAAGAGTAAATGATAAAAAAAAAACAAATAGACTCGTTCAACGAGATGTTCAATAAAATGTTGTGTACTAACCCTGTTCCAGACAGATAAAGGCAATGGAAATTTAGAACCAGAGTCATGCAAATGAGAATTTAGCGTAAGGTGAAGGTAGTATTTTAACTTAATAAGGAAAGGACAGATTATTCTGTAAATAGTCTTAGGAAAACTATTTGAGGAAGTTTGAGTCTCAACTCTGATTTTTGTCAAAATAAGTTATAGTTGGTGTAAACACATCTATTCTTAAGAACAGAAGGCTGGGCGTGATGGCTCATACCTGTAATCCCAGAACTTTGAGAGGCCCAGGCGGGTGGATCAGTTGAGGTCAGGAGTTCAAGACCAGCCTGGCCAACATGGCGAAACCCCATCTCTACTAAAAATACAAAAATTAGCCAGGTGTGGTGGCATGTACCCATAATCCCAGCTACTTGGGAGGCCGAGGCAGGAGAATTGCTTCAACCTGGGAGGCAGAGGTTGCAGTGAGCCGAGATTGTGCCACTGTACTCCAGCCTGGGCAACAGAGCAAGACTCTGTCTCCAAAAAAAATATTTTAAGAGTTAAGGCTGAGGCTTAGCACAGTGGTTCATGCCTGTAATCCCAGCACTTTGGAAGGCCGAGGTGGGAGGATTGCTTGAGCCCAGGAGTTTGAGATCAGCCTGGGCAACATAGCAAGACCCTCTTTCTCTTTCTCTCTCTCTCTCTCTCTCTCTCCATATACACAGACACACACACACACGAGTTAAGGTTTGTATGGAGAGCCATGAAGGTAAGAGGTAAAAATTAAAAGCTAGGTGGACACATGTTTACATCCCCAGCAAGGGGGTTGATGGGAAAGAATGGTAGACATAGTTCTGTTACCGCTACCTCCTTTTAGGAAGTTGCTTCAGAAGATCTAAAGATAATGGTTTTATAATAGCAAAAATGAGTTACTTTTCAGTGTCTAAAATATTAAGTAAACATGTTCATAAGGTTAAATGAAATAGGATATAACATTGGGCCTAGTTTTTTAAAAAGTGAATATATTTACATGAAGGAGAAAACAACTCACCTCCCACTCTTACAGCCTCTGCCAGTTTATCATAGCCTAGTTTCTTAAGAGAATAAGCTGCATGTCTTCACCTTTTTTCACTGAAGTTATTATAATCTGGATTGTACCTTCATTGTTGCACTAAAATTTATCTCCTAGTTGCCAAACCTAGTGGCACCTCTCTTAGTCCCCAAATTGACCCCTCTGCAATATTTTGATACTGTTGATTGTTCCCTTGTTGAAACATTCCTCCATTCTTAATGTCCACCAATAAAGAGTTGGTTAAATAAAAATTACAGTGTATAGTTTTACAATAGAATATTCTGTTGTAGGCAAAAACAAACAAACAAACAAAAAAAACAGTCAGTCTTTCCATAAGAGCATATGCAAAGTTCTAAGATACATTAAGTGAAAAAGCAAGGCATAAAATATTGTGTATAATTGGCCCCTTTAGTATACAATGTGAAACAATCTATATGCTTGTTTATACTTTTTACTTTCCTGGTGGGTACAGGAAACTTAATAGTAGAACACAATTTAAAAAATACTGGCTTCTGTGTCAGGCTCTGTGATAATTGTGATAATCTAATGGAACTTTCATCGGGTTACTGTCTTGTTTTGATCTTAACACCCTGCCTTGGTCTCCTCCGATCTCTTCTTCCTTGGCCTACTTCTTTCTTCTCATTCTGTGCTTTCTCCGAGTAATCTTTTACTCCCATTACTTTAGTCATGACCTCTGTTCTAGGGATTCCTAAATCTGTATTTATCTCCAGCTTCAAACCCATATATCTGTCTGTATATCATATGTTAGAGAATCTCACTTGGAGTGCCATGGGTGTTCAAAATGATGACATTTAAATTTGCATTTACCCACCTCCTAGCACTCTATCAGCCCCGTGTTTTTCCTCGATAATTCTCCTTGTGATTGTGAGTGGGGAAAAAATGAAATAATCCAACTAGTCCCCTATGCCTAAACCTGGGAACTGTCGTAGTGTTCTTTTATATACTACCATTCTCTGACCTCCCCCCGCCAAACTAGTAATTTTCTAAGATCTGACCTTCTGAATGTCTCTTACAATTTTCTCTGTGATCTCAGTTTCTTCCTCCCATCCCTCAAATGCTTTTTTGGTGTGTGGGGGAAGGGAGGAAAATTGAAATTCCTGGAAAATGTACTACCCTGTCTTTCTTGTTGCTTGGTATGACTCCACTACCCTGCTGCCTCACTCCCCAGCACTCCTGGAGCTCCTCACGTGCCAGAGGTCAGAGTGTCTAGGTCTGTGTCCAGATCGCCTTGCGTCGTCTTCATTATGCACTTAGCACACAATAGAGCATATTGGGTGGAATCCACACTGGAGCTTGGTTTCCTTTTAAGCATGAAGATTTTTGTTGGATCCTAATTTACCATTCAACCTTCCTCATTTCCATTTGCTCCATTGTCCACTTTGGGAAGGCTTATTCTTTGCTTCGTTAACCCATTCTAATCCTGTGTCGTCTTTCTTTGTCCTTTGTAAACCTGCTTCTTTCTCTTCATCTCTTTTCTTGGTCAGAGCCACCTAGGAAACTGTTCCCGACTAAGTGAAGTGAGTTGCCTTATTAGATCCCATTTGAGTCACCTTATACATTGAAAAACATTTTAAACAATGAAAACCATACTTGTACACATAATTTACCTTGCTTATTTGTTTAAAGCAAATATGCTTACAAAACAATCTGGACTTAAACATGGAAATTTACAGTTATTCTTTGCAGTTTTCCTAGTGAATTATTGTTATTTTTTAGACAGACACTTAAGAACCTACTAAGTATCAAGTGTTTTATAGGTTTCATTAATCTTGACCATTCTGGGAAAGTTTTCACTTCTTTGTTTTACAGATGGGGCAGACTCATACTCAGGGAATTAGATACGATATCCAAGGTCATCTATCAGATTGCCAGGCTCTGTCTACTAGATCACATTTGCTTCTGTACTTTTAAATGAATATGTCTAGAATATATAATTTTATAATCCATCTGTATCAGCACTGCCTGTGTGTGTCTGGGTTATTTTTTCTGTTTTTTTTTTTTTAATTTTTATTTTTTTTGGTAGCCTCGTTAATGCATTAATGTTCTCTTGTCTGAAGTTGTAAGTTTCTCAGAAAACAGGTTAGCAGTGAGAAATTGGACAATGTCTGGAACTTCCTTCTTCTGCCCTTATTGTTGTCATTCTGCTAGGTATCAGTTGTAGTGATTATACCCCAAGCCACAGTAACTTTCTTATACTAGAGGATCCTGAAAATATTTTAAAGACTACTTTTTAAATCTGTAAGCTGCAGTTGAGCAGTAACAAACTTTTTCATTTCCTACTGGATTGATTACAGTAGTCATAACATTATTGATGTCTTCTAAGGGCTCTTTAACATAATGCTTATTTACTGAAATGTGTTTTGTAGCTTCGTCAGCAATTGAAGTGGTTGATATGTGAACTCTGCAGATTATATAACGTTCCTAAGCACCTGGATGTTGAGATGCTAGATCAACCACTACCCACGGGTCAGGTAAAGTAAAAATTCTCTAGCGTTCAAGAGCTAAAATAAATTGTCTCAAGCAAAAGTCAAACTAGGATGATTTTTCTTTTTGTTATTCAACTTGTTTAGAAGTTAGTTTCTTTTTTGTTCCTATTGAATTGTTTTGTTTGTTCTGTTTTAGGTACTAAAAATAAACTTTACATTCTTTGGAGCTGCTGGTATTTACTATACAGGCAAATAGTTGCCCTTCTCCCTACCACCACCTTTTTGTTAATATTGCTGGTTTCCCTAAATGCTCTTGCTTCTTTCATTGTTTGTCTTTGGTTATTCAATTTCCTTCACCTGGAAATGTCATCTCCTTACATCTGTCTATGCTTTTTAAGAACTAACCCAAATGTTATCTCCTGCAAGCAACAGAAATTTCCACTAGTTCATGACCACTACTAACTTCATTCTGAATTTACCTATTTAGGCATCAGTTATTTATTTTTTTACTATAATACATGATAATTAGCTCTTATACCACCCACTTACCACTCACCTCCCTTTCCTCAAATATTATCTTTAGTCATGTAAGTAATCACTAATTATCATTAGGACTTTGTAGAGTAAAGCCAAGTTTTCTAGAATATTTAGGATAGGATATTTCCTTTCTTGGTGCAGCTTTTAGTTTTGCAGTATCTTCCTCATAATAGTAATTTTTAATTTAAAAAATTATGTTGTAGCCCTTTCTGTGAGGTTTCCCTTTCTTCTGAAGCCTTTGGCTCCTCTTGCCCGTCTTGGCAGGTTTTTCTTTGGGTTGGCTGTGCAGATGCCATCTTGAGGTTTTTCTCATCTGCTCTCCTGCAGTAGATCCATTGTTTCTTGGATCTCATGCCATCTTTCGTGGCTTACCCTTTCTCATGTTGCCTGACTAGGTAAAACCCTAAGAAAGCATGGAGCAGTACGTTTTCTGAGCTGTAGCTTCTGAAAAAATACTGTCCAGTGTTTGGGTTTTGGAGCCAGACCGAGATAGGTTTGAATCTTGGTTCTGCTACTTATTGGCTGTATGCCCTTGGGCTGATTCCCTAATTGCTCTGTGCATCAATTTTGAATTGGCAAAATGGGAGAACCAGTAATAGTATTAGTACCTATGTTTTTGGGGAACTATGAGGATTAAATGAGTTGGTACAAGTAAACCATTTAGAACAGTGCCTGGTGCATAGCACATCCCCATCAATGTTCACTTCTGTTATATTCTACCCTCCCTCATACTTGATTGATAGTTTGGTTGATTATATATTTCTGGGTTGAAGATAATTTTACCTTAGAATTTCAAAGTCTGTGCTGTTGTCTTCTAACCAGTCGTGGTGGTGAAGCCTCATGCCATTCTGAGTTTCAGTCATTTATGTATGGCTTTCTCTCTGGAAGCTTTTAGGAGTTTGTCTTTTCCTTGGTGTGCTGAAACAGCACAACATTATACTTAGTGTGGGTCTTTTTTCACTCACTGTACTGAGTACACCAAATGGATAGGCCTATGGATAGGCTCTTTCAAATTTGGAACCTTGAATCTTCTCATATTTTTGTTGTTAACTTTCTCCTTTCCATTTTATTTGTTCATTTTGAAATGTCTGTTAATGGGATTTTAGACCTCTTGTCTTGAGTCTTGTATCTCATATTATTTCTGAATTATTTTTCTTTAATTTTAAAATCTAGAATATTTTTCTTTCAACTTTTGGAAATTTTATTTGGACAGTCATAACTTTAAGTCTTATTTATTATTGCTTAACCAATTATCCCAAAACTTAATAGCATAAAACAACAAATTTGCCTGTCACTATTGTATGACTTAACTGGGGCTAGTTGGACAGGTTTTCTGCTGGTCTCATTTGGCACCTCTCACTGTGTGGTTTAGATGGTGACAGGGACTGGTCATCTGGATGCTCAGCTGTAGTGGATTGTCTGAGATGGCTTCTTCGTCCACAGGTCTGCTGCCTGGTGTTTCTTCATCTGGCCTCTCTGTGTAGCGTGTCATCCTCTCAGGCCTCTTCGTGTGGCTTCTCATTCTCCAAGAGGATAGTCAGTTCCTATTTTTGGCTTCCAGAAGCACAGAAGTGGAACTGCCAGGTGTTCTTAAGGCTTAGATCTGGAATAGGTCCAATATCATTTCTACCAAATTCTGTAGGTTAAAGTGAGTCTCGGGGCCCACCCAGATTCATTGTGGGATGGGCCCATCCAAGGACGAGCCCTGAGTTCTAGGAACCTTTTCTTCACTGATTATTTTTTATTCATATTCTATTTTTGTTTTATGGATGTAATATATTCATAAGTGTCTTTAAGGAGCTATTTTGATACTTTGACCCTCTCCCTAGCATCTCTTTTTTCTTTTAATACTTTTTTTCTTAGTTTATTTTGGTCTTTTTTTTTTTTTTTTAACCTTTCCTCAAGTATGTATTCTATGTTGCTCATCATTTGTAGTCTTTTAATTCCCTTTTTTGTTCATATTTGAGAGAGGTACTAAAAGACTGATTGGGAGCCTGGGTGTGGTGGCTCACACCTATAATCTCGGTGCTTTGGGAGGCCGAGATGGGAGGATCACTTGAGCCCAAGAATTAAGACCAGCCTGGGCAACATATTGAGACCCTATCTTTACAAAAATAAAAAATTAAGTGGGTATGATGGCACCTGCCTATAGTCCCAGCTATTCAAGAGGCTAAGGCAGGAGGATCACTTGAGCCTGTGAGGTTGAGGCTGCAGTGGGCTGTGATCATGCCAGTGTACTCCAGCCAGCCTGGGTGACAGAATGGAACCCTATCTCAAAAAAAAAAAAAAAAAAAAGACTGAAAGACTGATTGGGAGTTCTTCGTGGCCAAGACTTGTCAACTGATAGCTTTTAGTGGGAATTTAGGCTGATTCCCAATTGTTATTCCCTACCCCTCTATCTTATCTCCTGGTGCAATCATAAATGGTGGCTGGAACTACTCCATTCCTCTGGATATGAAATCTGTGTTTTCTTGCCTGGGGTGGATGTATGTTTGCTTGGGTTCTGCTTAAGGAGATGTGGTAGAACAGTGTTTCAGGGCCTGGAAAATGTATTCTGTATATAGGCTTTTGTTAATCTGTTTACAGTGTTGCCTATCTGTCTCGCTTTCTGGGGTACCTAGTGTCTGAGTCTAGAGCCTCTTCAGGGTGCTGTGAGATAAATTTGCCTCCTTGTTATCGATATCCCCCTAACCTCCACCTTTGTGGGCTTTGCTCCATTAATTAACCATTTTCCATTTACTGTTATTGTCTAGAGGTGAGTTCTCGTCTGCTGGTAACCGCATTCCTTTTTTGTAATTGTGTGTTTATTCTTCACCGTAATTTTAGTGGAGTCTCAGGACAAAGAGCAAATGGGAGAAATATGTGTTCAGTATTCACTTTTCCTTCTGTGTTTTTTTTTTTTTTTAATAGAGTCTCTCTGTTGCCCAGGCTGGAGTGTAGTGGCACAATCTCAACTCACTGCAACCTCCGCCTCCTGGGTTCAAGTGATTCTCCTGCCTCTCAGCCTTCTGAGTAGCTGGGATTACAAGCACATGCCACCACAGCCAGCTGATATTTTATAAACATCTATGATCACGTGGCCAGTTTTTTTTTTTTTTTTTTTTTTTTTTTTTCCTGAGTTGGAGTCTCACCTGCCGCCGAGGCTGGAGTACAGTGGCGTGATCTCGCCTCACTGCAGCCTCCGCATCCTGGGTTCAAGCAATTCTCTTGCCTCAGTCTCCCCGGTAGCTGGGATTACAGGTGTGCGCCACCACGCCTGGCTAATTTTTTGTATTTTTTAGTAGAGATGGGGTTTCACTATGTTGGCCAGGCTGGTCTCGAACTCCTGACCTTGTGATCTGCCCGCAGCCTCCCAGAGTGCTGGGATTACAGGCGTGAGCCACTGCCCCTGACCCCTCACTTTTCCTTCTGTAGGACATTTGCAGCTTGTGTTTTTCACTGAATATCACATGGCCTTAATGCATAGAGAGCTAGCTGGTTTTTCATGATTATGCCCACGATTCTATGTAGGAATTTAACTTGTGAATTCCTAATTTTAAATCATCCTTGCATTTCTATAGTAAACACCATTAGAATGGATATGGTAATATTTTATTTTTGGATTTTTACTTCTGTATTAAGCTTATACTTTGTTTCCTTTTAGGCTCTTATTTCAGTATCAAGGGTATGCAGGGCTGACTTTGAAAGCTTTACATCTTTTTTTCTAAGATCTAGGATGTAGATCTAGTTTACACAGTAATTTTCAACTGGAGATTTTTGCCTCCCGTGGGACGTTTGAAAATATCTGGAGCCATTTTTGGTTTTCACAGCTAGTCATGGTAGGGGGTGCTGTTGGCATTTCTTGGGTAGAGAGGATGTCACTAAACATCCTACAACACACGGGAGAACCCTCCACAAAGAATTGTCTGGCCCAATATATCAATATTGCTGAGGTTGAGAAACGGTGGTTTAAATAAAACTCCAATCTGGAGGATGTCTTTGACTGTCTTTTTCCTTTTTCTATGTATTGGTCTCCAGATTTTCCTCTTCAGTTTTAGTAACCGTAGATTAAAAAAAAAAGATCGCTTTATGTATACTTCTAAGCTGTTGCATCATATTCACATGTGGCTGTATGCCATTTTCGCTTCAAAAGTTTTCTTTATCTTGATTACTTTTCGAAGGCTCGGCTGTTTTATTATATTAGTCTTGCGAAAGAATCCTCCTTTAGTTTTATTTTTTAAATCTAGTGTTTTCTTTTTCATTTTTTGCTTATGTCTTAATTCCCCTTTTTATTTTGCTTTTTCTGATTTAGTGGATTAATGTAATTTAAATTGCTTTTTAAACAAACATGTAAGGGTATACATTTTCTTTGGGTGCTGTTTGAGTTTATTGCACAAGTTTTAAAATCTATTTTCCAAGTAATTTTATTCCATCATTCATTCACATTGCCATACTATTAAAACTTTTTATTGTGAGAGATAAAATGTATTGAAAATATGTAAAACATAAGCTTAGTGTAACACATAATTAGAGTGAATACTTGGAAACCAACACCTAGCCAGCACCCAGGTGAAGAGAAAGGAACATTGCTCGCACTGTGGAAACCTTCTGCAGGCTTCTTCCCGATCACTGTTCCTCTATACGCTTATCTTTCCTTACGTTTCTCTAGTGTTATCACTCATGTATGCATCCTTGAACAATACAGTGTAGTGTTGCCTATTGTTGAACTTCTGAAAATCATACTATATGTATTATTTCATTTTTGTTGTGCTCAACATTGTGTGTGAAATTTGTTCCTATTTTGTGTAGCTATAGTTATTTTGCATTGCTGTATTTATTCCATTGTTTGAATACACCCTACCATTTATCCCCTTGACTAGATACAGACATGTGGGTTGTTTCCAGTGTTGTTAGGAACAGCGAATGCTGCTGTGATCATTCTTGTCTGTATTTCATTGTACCCCTGTGCCAGCATTTCTCTGGGGTACATACTTAAGGGCATGAGGATCAATTTCTTCTTTTACTCAAGAGTTATCTAGGAAAAAAAACTTTTTAAAAAGCATTTTCAGGTGGCTTTTCAGTTATTTTTAGTGCATTAATATGGTCAGAGAATATGGCCTGTGACCTTTCAGCTGCATTATCAGCAATCGTGTAGATTTCACTATTGGTGTTAATGTTGTCTTTGCTTATTGTTGCTTCTTGTATTATGTCTCCTGCTCCCTGCCCCTCAAGTATATCTCTGAATAATATCCTGTTTTTTTGTTTTGTTTTGTTTTGTTTTTACCTAGAAAGCATTTGCAGGGTTGTGTATGGAGAGCGTCCCTTGAATACTTACTGTCTGTTATCATTTGTTCAACAAATATCTGACTCTGTATAAAGTATTCCACATTGGTGTGGAGAATCTGGAGGTGAACATACACAGACATGCTTCCTGTATTGATGGAGCTAGATATAGAATTCTGAGTTCATAATTGAGTCTATTCCCAGTTGTTTATACTTCTATCTTCTGATATTTGTTACAAATGAAAAGTCTGATGCCTATCTCATTCTTCTTTCTGTATATGTTATTTTTTCTTTCTGGTAGTTGGTATGATTTTCTCTGTAACTGTAAAGTGTGGGGGTTTTACTTTTCAGTATTCCTTTTTTTTTTTTTTTTGAAACAGGGTCTTGCTCTCTTGCCCAGGCTAGAGTGCAGTGGTGTGATCATGGCTTGCTGCAGCCTCTACCTTCTGGGCACAAGCAGTCCTCCCACCTCAGCCTCCTGAGTAGCTGGGACTACAGGTGTGCTCTGCCACCATGCACGGCTAATTTTTAAAATTTTTTTGTGGAGATGGGTTTTCACCATGTTGTCCAAGCTGGTCTCAAATTCCTGGGCTCAAGTGATCCTCCTGCCTTGGCCTCCCAAAGTGTTACAGGCATGAACCACTGTGTCAGGCCTTCAGTATTCCTTTGGGGCATTCAGAGCCACTTAATATTCTAAAGTCTTTATTTAGCTCAGCAGCACTTATGTCTTTTCTTTCTTTTTATTCCCCTTCATCCTCTGGATGAATGTTAGATCTCTATATCTTTGATGTCCCTGAACTGTTCTCTTACTTACGTCTCTTCTGTTTTTTCCCCCATCTCCTTTTTTTCTCTGTTCTAAGGGAATGTCACTGTTTGGTTTTCTTAATCATAAATGCCTTGTTGGGTCAAGTGCATAGTACTCTGGCCCTTCTACAAGTGGTTTTTTGGGGGTAGGAGAGGGGATCTTATTTTTACTTTGTAGAATTGTGCTTGCATAGTAATCTGTTTATTTTGTGGATGCAGTATCTTCTCAATTACTACTAAAGATCCCAGTTAGGTTTTTAAATTCTATTTATTTCCTTCATTAGTAATGCTTCAGATCATTTGTGCTTATTTGACTTGGCACTTTCCTTTGAGATTGCTAATTTTCTTCAGCTCACTGGTGATACATGGTTATCTCTTCATTTATAGATGAGATATACCATTGATCAGTATCCGTTGTTGATCTGAGTGTCTTCAGAATTGTCACTCTTTTCTGCTGTGGCCTCCCCCTCCTGGTTTGCAGACCTGTGCTCTTCCTGTGGCATGAGGATGGGGAGGTGGTGGCTGGTGAGCTTTCTAGCTCTTGAGCTAAAAGGAAGAGGCCGAGTCTGTTAGAAGATTTTACTGCTGCGTTGAGTTATATTCAAACACTCTGTCTTTTCTCTCTGGTTTTGAGACTCATAGAGGCCATCAAGATAGAGTTCCTATCTAGGAGAGTGATCCTTACCAACTGTAGATGAGACAAGTACAGTAAAGAATGTCTGATTCTTCTGAAAAAAAGTGGTCCCTCCATTATTTGGATTGAATTTGTGACTTTCTCAAGCCCAGCAGTCTGATTCCATCTCCTTTGTATCTTCCAGCATGTCCTTATAGTTTTGGTTCACTAAGGGTATTCTCCTTGTATTTGTTGTTTTTCTGCTGCTGCAGCAGACTTACTCTTTTTTTGTAAAATTCTGTCATTTCAATGGGGTTTTGAAAAGAGGACCAGGCCACATCTTGAAATGAAATTCATCTTAGGACTTCCCAAGCTTAACTCACTTTTTGTTTTGATTAAATTACTTCCCCTTTTTGAGGTGGTGGGAGCTCAGCTTTCTCATTTTAAAATGAAGGATAGTAACTGGGCTGATGGTGACAGACCCGGATGCATGTGATAATCACCTCAGAGAACTTTTGAAAAACAGATTCTCTGGGTCAGCTTTGAAATTGGCATTTCAAAAATGCTCTTTCAATCACTGATGCAACCAAACTCTTTGGGACTTTTAGGCTAGGTATATAGTCTTTAGATACCCAGAATAGTTTGACTTGGAATATAACAATTTAGGGAAATGAAAAAGGGGAGAATTACATTTTGGAAGCTGCTTGCTTCCATTTTCCATTTAGTTTTTAGAAGACAATGTCTAAAGAGATGCAGATTTAAAGGAAATACAAATTAATTCTGCATAGGTATGTTTATCTACATGGAATTCTCCAGCTGACTAATCCAGAAGAGTTCTAATACCCTCTGTGATCATGGGTTTGTTTTTCTTGAGAATTATTCCATCAGAGTATCTAATAACAGATGCTTAGATACTGCTGAGACCTTTGTTGGTCTTACTTGATCTCTGGATCCTAGTTTCTTGATCTTTTACATATTCTGTGTTCTAACCTGAACTGGCCTTCATGGTTAAAGATGCATGTATAAATAGTGTCCTGGCCAGGAAGCTTATCTTTTGAACTTTGCCAAAAATGAATATGAAAGCCCTTCCTAAAACCCCATCAAATTCATTTCTGAACTTGATAAATTGTAAATTGTGTAAATTGATAAGTTGTGTCTTGTAGAGAAGTATTTTGTAGTAAAATGTTTTTAAAAAGAAAATTTGCTTTTTAGTGAGGTGGTCATTTCATAATTCTTAGTTTTGTGAAATGTCTATCAATAACACATCTGACCTTTCAAAATGTAAGACAATTGAATTTATGTAATAATTCAGGCTTTCCAAAGTTAAAAAGGTAGCTATTTTAAGGAATCGGTAGTTTGGGAGATTTTATTTTAAATAAGCCATTGATCTTAGGTACACAGCTGTACAATAAAATGTTTTCTTATTTTAAATTAGATTATGTTTTAACATTTTTTTCTGTTTTGCTTTGTATTTGATTGCTTTTCTTTATTCCTGAGGCATCCATTAAGTTGAATTGTTCAAACTTGTTTCATTTTTAAAAGCTGATAACTTATTTGTTAGTCAAAGCTGGATTTAAAGATAAACATTTTAATTTTAATAAACTGTCTGCTAGTGGGACTGCAGTGACAGTCGGTTGAGAGTTTGTCCCTAAAGCTATGGCACCAGTCTTTAATGTACTCAGCCTGTGCATATTTGTTCTGTGTAGCCGTGGCAGATTCATTCTTTGTTTCAGAATGGGACAACAGAAGAAGTGACTTCAGAAGAAGAGGAAGAAGAAGAAGAGATGGCTGAAGTAGGTATTTTATATAAAATAAGAGTTCATAAATGTCTTCATTTTTGAACATTTGAGTAATTCTTAAATCTTTTTTATAGACTGCTATTAATGTGGAATAATTGAAAGCACATTGTATTTGGAATGGAATATAATTTCCCAACTCTGGCTTTACCTTTAATGATACGCCTTTGAGGAAATTTATCTGAATTCTTTGGATTTGATTTCTTGGAAAACAAAAGCTCTTAACATTTAGCACTAAAATTATATTTATATTTAATATTGATCACTACTTAATCTGTATTTGGTTATATTTAGGAAGAGGAACTACTGAGTTTATAAAACTTCGTTTGCATAAAAGGAGAATTTGAGAACATTTTAGGGACTACTCACCGGAAGTAGTGAAACTGTCTCTCATTGAAAAATCATCAATGAATTTTGTCTTAATCTGGTTTACACTATTTTAACAGAATACTGGAGACTGGGTAATTTATAAAGAACAGACATTTATTTTCTCACTGCTCTGAAGTCTGGGAGGTCCAAGATCAAGATACCAACATTTGGTGTCTGAGGACCTTCTTGTTGCATCCTCTCACATGGTAGAAAGCAGAAGGGCAGGAGAGCAAGCTAGTCCAGTGTCTGAAGCCTCATTTGTAAGGGCCTTAATCCCATTAAGGAGGAAGAAGCCCTCTTGGCTTAATCACCTCTTAAAAGTCCTACCTCTTAATATCACATTGGCCAACACCTGAATTTTGGAGGGAGCACATTTAAATCATAGCAAATTTAGTAGAGCTCATTCCAAAGACATTGAGCTTAGGCCAGTTGTCAGTCATGGATATAATTTTAGATGTTTTCAAGCTCTGAAACTTGCATTTAAAATCAAACTTCAGAACAAAGATCTTTGTTTCTGCGTTGACCAAATAGAAGATATATGGATTCCATGATCTTGATTTAAAAAAAAAAATTTTTTTTTTTTTTCTGTTTTGGGTCTTATAATCAATGTATGCTTTTGTTTTCTTAATTTGGAAATTTTTAATCTAAAATATACTTTTAGAATGCTTCAGAACTAATGAAGCAGTGTTGTAGACTTGTTTTGGTTTTTTGAGACAGGGTCTCACTGTGGCGCAGGCTGGAGTGCAGTAGTGTGATCGTGGCTCACTGCAACCTTGAACTCCTGGACTCAAGCAATCCTCCCACCTCAGCCTTCTGAGTAGCTGGGAGTACAGGCATGTGCCCCATGCCCAGCTTTTTAAACATTTTTTATTGTAGAGATTGGGTCTCATTCTTTTGTCCAGGCTCATCTCGTGAACTCCAGACCTCAAGTGATCCACCACCTTGGCCTCCCAAAGTGTTGGGATTATAGACGTGTGCCACTGTTCCTGGGTATAGGCTTGTTTTATGAGTCTGGGAGTAAAATACTCTTAAAATTGTCCAGTTAGAATAAGAATTTGTTTTAATGTTTTTATGCAGTTTAGCTTAGGTGGAATAAACTGCATGAAAACGTTAAACCTTTTCTGTGGGTCCAGCATACCATGAAGCAGCCATTGTACTAAAGTTCATGAACTTTTTTTTTTTCCCTTCACAAGCTAATAAACAAGGGGCTGCAACATTGAGGGAAAACTAGAAAGGAAGGAGAATGGACTTTGGAGATGTCAGATTAGGACAGTTGGAAAGAAGATATTCTAGGCTCCTAAAATAATACGGGAAGAGGCTCAGAACAACCTTGGACATAGTGTGTTTGGGTTCATTGGATACCTTTCTTTTGAGAAGGAGTGTTGATGTGTTGAAGTCATGAAAAAACAAGATTGGCTAGAAAAGGCAAATGGTTAAAAGTCTTGAATTCGAGACAGGTGTGTTTCTATTTGGTGTGATTTTTGATAGGAAGGCCTTAAGCACGGAATAGTGTGCTGAGGATATTTTAGAAAGATAATGTTGAATTCTGTTTGGGATGTGCTGATTAATACTCAGGGAAAGAAGTTTTGTGGATGGGAACATGACTGAGGTTGAAGGTATAGGAGGAATATAGGCTAAAGGCATTTGTGAAAATTGTGAGAAAAACGTGTAGGATGGAAGATTGGTGCTGAAAGGTGCACACAGGGAGAAGGGAGCTCCATGAAGTATGGAGTCATGGGCAGAGTTTGAGTGAGAACAGAACATTAATAGGGCTTGAAGAGATGGCATTCCAAAAAGAAGGCTGTGGAGGTGAAGGCTGCAGTGAGCCGAGATCTTGTCACTGCACTCCAGCCGGGCCAACAGAGTGAGACTCCATCTCAAAAAATTAAAAAAAAAAAAACAAAAACCAAAAAGGAGGCCTATTGAATGGATAGAAGGTAGTCATTAACCTGGTCTAGAAGTCAGTGAATTAGCCTGCTTGGGAAAGAAAAAAGTCGAGATGAGTATAAACTACTCCTTTAGAGATTTTGGCAGTTGAAGTAGAGAAGTAAGGTAATTGCAAAAAGTTAGGATTTAAATTCTGCATAGATTTATATATGTGTAAGAACAAATAGTATGGGAAAGGAGGGAGCAGAATGATGTGAATAAAGATACTGGTCTAGGGGTATTCAAATTCTTTTTTTTCTTTCTTTTTTTTTTTTTTTTTGAGATAGTCTTGCTCTGTCACCCAGGCTGGAGTACAGTGGCATGATCATAGCTCACTGCAGCCTCAAACTCCTGGGCCCACATGGATCCTCCTATCTCAGCCTCCTGAGGACCTGAGATAAAATTCTTTTTCTAACTTTTTTTCTAGTTATAAACGTCAATAGATGCTTACTACATAAAACTTGGAAATTGGCCGGGCGCGGTGGCTTAAGCCTGTAATCCCAGCACTTTGGGAGGCCGAGACGGGCGGATCACGAGGTCAGGAGATCGAGACCATCCTGGTTAATATGGTGAAACCCCGTCTCTACTAAAAAGTACAAAAAAACTAGCCTGGCAAGGTGGCGGGCACCTGTAGTCCCAGCTACTCGGGAGGCTGAGGCAGGAGAATGGCGTGAACCCGGGAGGCGGAGCTTGTAGTGAGCTGAGATCTGGCCACTGCACTCCAGCCTGGGCGATAGAGCAAAACTCCGTCTCAAAAAAAAAAAAAAAAAAAACAAAAAAAACTTGGAAATTAGGGGAAGGCATTAAATGTCTCCAGAGATAACTAAAATTAACTGAAATTAATATTTCAATATAAGTTCTTCTGGTCTTCCTTTTTCTGTGCTTATTTCAGCATAATTGAAATTCTTTCTTTTTTGTGTTCTGTTTTTCATTTTAAAGTTTTTCGATACAGGAGAAATTATGCTATGTTAGTATTTCAGTGGCCTCTTAATATTTTGCTATTTTTGCACATGCAGATTTTGTGTTTGTTTTTGTGGTTGCAAGGTTGAAATAGGTGTCTTTGTGCCTAAATTAGTGTTTACAGTTTAAACTAGTTTCTTAGGATACAATTCTAGAAGTTGAGTTTCTGGAACAAACCAGGAACACTTTGGGTTCTTGACACCTGCTGCTAAACTGTTTTAAAGGTTCCTCTTAATAGGAGATTTAGAAGATGGCTTATTTGGTAATAGTTATGATTTTGTAAAGCTTTTAAATCTGCTTTACCCAGAGTCTAGCTTTTAAATAAAATATAGGATATAAAAGGTGGGAGCCTCTTGAATGGAATGGGGGGGGGCTTTTTCTCTCTCCCCATAGAATAGCTATATTTTGTTTCTTGTCCCTCATTAAGTCAAGAGTAATTTAACGTTATTTTGGCATAAGAAATTGCTGAAGAAAAATAGCTTGAATAAGGTAACATTTTTCTTCTTTTTGCAGGATATAGAAGACTTAGATCACTATGAGATGAAGGAAGAAGAGCCTATTAGTGGGAAAAAGTCAGAGGATGAAGGAATTGAAAAAGAAAATTTGGCAATATTAGAGAAAATTAGGAAGACTCAAAGGCAAGACCATTTAAATGTAAGTGTGTGTAGATATGTAGAACCTGGACTTTTGTGGTTAAATAATTATAGTTAATACCAGGCAATTCATTAACATGCCCACCTCAGCTGCCCTCCTCCTCCATTCCTGCCTTAGTGGTGGACTCAGTCATACGTTTTTAAAAACAGGGTCTTGCTCTGTCACCTAGGCTAGAGTGCAGTGGCACATAGTTCAGTGTAGCCTTGATCTTTCAGGCTCCAGTAATCCTCCTGCCTCAGCCTCCCAGGTAGCTTGGACTATAGGCATGTGCCACCGTGCCAGGCTAGTTTTTTTTTTAATTTTTAGTAGCGATAAGGTCTCTCTGTGTTGCCCAGGCAGGTCTTGAACACCTGAGTTCAAACGATCCTCACATGTCAGCCTCCCAAAGTACTGGAATTGCAGGCAAGAGCCACCGTGCCTAGCCTTAGTCATATGTTTTGTTGCTGTAGATTACATTTCTTATCTATGGATAGCCACTTTTTACCCTGTTCATCTGCTCTTCACATCCTGGAACCACCTGCTGATCCCTGTACGTGCCCCTTTCCGGCCTGTTTATGCTGTTTTCTCTGCTTACCTTCCTCCCATGGGATCTGTATATTCAAATTCATTGTCTCCTACAAAATATAATTCAAGTTCTTTCTCCTTGGTGAAGGAGACTTTGGTCTGTCCTACTCTGACCCAACCAAAAGTAATTTTTCTCTTTTGACTTAACATCTTTTTTTTTTTTAAATGAAGTCACGCTCTGTCTCCTGGCTGGAGTGTGGTGGCATAATCTCAGCTCACTGCAGCTTCCACCTCCCAGGTTCAAGCAATTCTTCTGTCTCACCCTCCCGTGCAGCTGGGATTATAGGTGTGCACCGCCACACCTGGCTAATTTTTGTATTTTTAGTAGAGACAGGGTTTCCTCATGTTGGCCAGGCTGGTCTTGAACTCCCAACTTCAAGTGATTCACCTGCTTGGGCCTTCCAAAGTGCTGGGATTACAGGTGTGAGCCACCGGGCCCGGCCACAACTTAATATCTCTTTTGCATGAAGCAGCAGGATGTGAAAAGAACACTGAGTTTGGTGACAAACACACCTTTTATGGTTTCACTTTCCTCAACTCTAAAATACGGCTAGATAGTACATACCTTTTGGATGATTGCTATCAAAAATAAATGAAAATGATGTGTATATATATAAAATGTTCAGAGTAGGGAAACATCAAATGATTGAACACTTACTACTTCCTGCCTTATATTAGAGCTGTTGACCAACTCCATGAAATCTGTGTAGCAGTTAGTTTGTCTTGGGCACAGGTTCCCGAAAACAGGGAATGAATTGTTAGGTAAGTAGATGCCAAATGTTGAAAACAGGTAGATTACTCTCCCTCCTTCAATCTTATTTCTATATTAATCTAATTTATAATTTTTAGTAGAGCAAAGAAGTTTAGTCAGGCCCCAATATCTTGATTACTTAAAAAACAAAGTTTGTGTCATTTGAATTAATGATAACTGTACTTTGTGTCTTGTGATCAATTCCAGTTTGAGTTATAGTCAAAACAACTATAAATTATTGAACACCTTTGCATGACCGATACTATGCCAAGTACTTTATATTTCATATATCTTCACATTTAGTCTTCATAGCCACCATGTGAATTAGGTACTCTTCATATTTTAGAGATAGGAAAAACTTCTCTTATTTTGTAGATATGAAATGAGCTAGGAAACTTGATTTTTTCCTCCCCTTCAAAGTATAGTGCAATGTTTAAAATCTTTAATTTCACGTGACCAAAAAATAGTTCCGTTTATATTTAGTCTTACGATAAGATATTGATGTGTTTTCATCTTTAGAGATGTCCCTGCTCTGAAAAACTAAAACCAGTCGCATGTAGACACACGTTTCTCAGTGTCTTAATGTGCGAACTAGACCATCTGTGTAATATTCTTGCTTGTAGTCTTATGACTTAACATCTTTTTTTTTTTTTTATGAAGTCACTTTTTTTAATGAATGGAGCTGTATTTTAGTTAATAATGTGTCACCTTGAGTGTCTTATAGTAATTGCTGGGGTTTGGAATAGACTCATACTGAATTCTATACTATTGTGGAATCCATGGTGGTCTGGACATGTTGACTAGACTTTTTCACACGATAAGAAATAGGAAATGAACCAGACTTGTGCCTAGTTTTATATCCTCTTGAAACTTCATAATGCTTCATTTAATTGTACTTTTTTTACTTCTTAAAATGTTGAGGTTGGGTGCAGTGGCTCATGCCTGTAATCCCAGCACTTTGGGAGGCCGAGGCAGGCAGATCACAAGGTCAAGAGATTGAGACCATCCTGGCCAACATGGTGAAATCCCGTCTCCACCAAAAAAAAAAAAAACAAAAAAAACCCCCAAAATTAGCTGGACGTGGTGGTGCGCACCTGTAGTCTCAGCTACTTGGGAGGCTGAGGTAGAAGAATTGCTTGAACTGGGAGGCGGAGGTTGCAGTTGCGCCACTGCACTCCAGCCTGGGTGACAGGGCGAGACCCCATCTCCAAAAAAAAAAAAAAGTTGAACGGTGATCCATTTTTGCTGTAATCTTTTAGATCAGGTTGAAATATCTTAAATCTTTACTTAGCTCAGCAGACCCTGGTAAACAGTGGCTTTTGTGTTTCAGGGTGCAGTGTCTGGGTCAGTGCAAGCTTCAGATAGACTTATGAAAGAGCTCAGGGACATATACAGATCACAGAGTTATAAAACAGGTAAGGATCTCTGGATCCCTGCTCTCCTTATGGTTCTTCTGCTCTTTTCTATTGTCAGATTATAAATGTCATTTCTTAAAACTGGACAGAAATGGAAATGTTTACTAGCTTTATTTTAGGAATGTGAAACTCAAATGCAATCAAGTTCCAAAAGATGTAAGAGTAAAATAGGATGAGTTTACTTGTTTTTCGGATTTTTAAAAAATGTTTTTATAAGTCCATTGGAATTTTGTCCTCTTCTTGAAAAGAGTGAACTCTTACATGTATTTTTTTTTTTTTTTTTTTTTTTTTTTTTTTTTTGAGACGGAGTCTCGCTCTGTCGCCCAGCCTGGAGTGCAGTGGCCGGATCTCAGCTCACTGCAAGCTCCGTCTCCGGGGTTTACGCCATTCTCCTGCCTCAGCCTCCCAAGTAGCTGGGACTACAGGCGCTTGCCATCTCGCCCGGCTAGTTTTTTGTATTTTTTAGTAGAGACGGGGTTTCACCGTGTTAGCCAGGATGGTCTCGATCTCCTGACCTCGTGATCCGCCCGTCTCGGCCTCCCAAAGTGCTGGGATTACAGGCTTGAGCCACCGCGCCCGGCTCTTACATGTATTTTTATCTTGCGAAAGCATGAGCAATATTGCTTGGAAAGTAAATAAGAGTAATACATTTCATTGTACAGAGAATGATTGCCAAGTTGATTTCTATGATTCCGCCCCCCCATTTTTGAAAGCAAGATAATCGGTAGAGATAGTTATTACCTTTAAAATATGTAGGTTTTTAAAGTTTTTATTTCATTGTTTGACTTGAGTATTCTTACTCATTATGACTTGAATGTTATGGAATCTGTCGTAACTAGAGGTAAAATTCTCATATTGTTACAGATTCTAATAGTATTAAATAATGAGCCAAACTTTAATTTGAAAAGATAGCATTGGTTGGGTGCAGTGGCTCACACCTGTAATCCCTGCACTTTGGGAGGCCAAGGTGGTCAGATCACCTGAAGTTAGGAGTTCGAGACCAGCCTGGCCAACATGGCGAAGCCCTATCTCTACTAAAAATAAAAAATTAGCCGGGCGTGGTGGCGGGCACCTGTGATCCCAGCTGCTCAGTAGGCTGAGGCAGGAGAATCGCTTGAACCCAGGAGGCGGAGGCTGCAGTGAGCCAAGATTGTACCACTGCACTCCAGCCTGGGTGGCAAGAGTGAGACTGTCAAAAAAAAAAAAAGCATTATGACCCATTCAAGAATTCTTAGTATGAACAAATCAAAATTAATTAGAACTTGCTTAAAAAAATAAAAACAAGGAAAAACCCTTGCTTTGTAGTGTGCAGGATAAGCCAAACTTGTTTCTGACTTACTAGAATTGTGGGTGTCCTTACAGTTTTTTGTGTAAGAAGTCTAAAAGTTTGTAGAAACCTAATAAAGCACAAACATTTGAATACTGGTTTTATTTTTAAATGTTAAGTAATCATTTGTTTCAGCATTGTTTATATAGGAAAAAAACCAGATATTGGGTGGAATTTGTTAAAGCATATCCATAAAATAAACTACTGCAAAGTCATTAAAAAGATTGTGAATAGGTTTAGGTATACTAACTTGGAAAAATGTCCCTGAAAGTTGAAGAGACATTATAAAACATACGTAGAAGGATTCCGTCTTTGTAGAAATGTATGTTCATGGAAGAAAAGTCTTAAGTACCTATGATTTTGCATAATCTTTTTTTTTCAGTCAGACTAAATGGTAAGCAGTTTTTCAACTCATTAAAGAATCTTCTCAATTGATGGCTGTAATGATCTGTTAAGGGCATAAGATACTCAGCTGCAGTGGTGTAATATTTACTATATAGCTTAGTCGTTCCGTGTTTTAAGAGAAAAATTCCTAGCTTTTGTTGACTATTCAGTTTATACATTTATACTATAGTAATAGTTATGTGATCAAATGAAGAGTAGCTAACATGCTCTGTATCTTAACAGGGATTTATTCAGTGGAACTCATAAATGACAGTTTATATGACTGGCATGTTAAACTGCAGAAGTAAGTGACTTTTTAATGCTAACCCACCCTTCACAATGGTAGATTATCACAGTGGAGGTTATTTTCCTTCTAACTTGATACCTTTATACTATGACTTGTACTTAGAACTTTAGACCTTGTTTCTATAGAAATAGTTCTTAGATTGTTTAAATGAGCTGTTTCTGAGGCTTAATAAAAAAGTGAGAAAGAGGAAGGACAGAAAGGAAGGACCAGCTGTGGGATAAAGTGTTTTATGGAGTTAGAGCAGGGGAACTTAGAAACAAAAGTATATTTAATAACTTCATGAGACTGTGATAACCAGTTTATATTTGAAATATATACAGCACTTTGGGAGATTGAGGTGAGAGGATCTCTTGAGCCCAGGAGTTTGAGACCTGCCTGGGCAACATAGCAAGACTTCATCTCTACAAAAAAAAAAAAAACATTAGCCAGGCATGGTGGAGTGCACTTGTAGTCTCAGCTACTGGGGGTGGTAGGAGGCTGAGGCAGGAAGATCTTGAGCTCCAGAGGTCAAGGCTGCAGTGAGCCATGATTGTATCACTATATTCCAGCCTGGGCAACAGAATGAGGCACCCTGTCTCTTTAAAAAAAAAAAAAAAGTTGTGGGGAGATGGGACTCAAATTGGATCTGTATATATAGAACAGTTGTAGAAAAATACGGATTTTTTTAGTGATTTAACTTTTCGTAGTTCGGTCCATGGCAAACTTTTCTCCTTGAACCCTTTGGCTAATAATATAAGTTTAATAAGAAAATTATATACATGTGACTATTTTCCTTTAGAATGACTGCAAACTCTGAACCCCTTATTAGATTAGATTTAGAGTATTATGGTCTCTTTTGGACATTTATTCCCAAGGAGCTGGAAGCTATAGTGACCTCTATTTTTCCTGGTGATAAAGAGCAGCTTTAGACCTTCTCTTTCTGGAACTTACCCTAGGTGCTCTATTTTAGCTGTCAGACTAGTTGATTTTTGAGTTTAGTTAAAAAAAAATCTCTTAACTTTTTATTTGAACTGTTTTTTTGTTTTGTAATTCTTAGGGTTGACCCTGATAGTCCTTTGCACAGTGATCTTCAGATCTTAAAAGAAAAAGAAGGCATAGAATATATTTTGCTTAACTTCTCTTTTAAGGTAAGAAAATAGTTACAGGACCCCATATACTTCCAATGGGGGGGCGTATATTTGTACAAGTGCTTTGGAAAAAAATTTGGTAAAGTAGAAGATACTCATACCCTATGATTCAGGAATCTCGTAGACATATTCTCTGTAAGAGATGAGTAATTAGGTGTACCAGGAGACACAGGAATGTTCAGAGAAGCATCGTTTATAATAGCCCTAAACAGAAAACCCAAGTGTTCTTTCCAATAAAATGGAGAAATGTGGTGTTTATAAAATGGTTTACAGCTATGTGGGACAAGACGGGTGGATCTTGAACACAGTTGTAAATGAGACTGGACTCCAAAACCTATTTTGTACAATTTCCTTTATATAGAGTTCAAAAATAGGTAAAACTAATGTTGGTTAGGGCATGCATTCTTAGTGGAGACAATATCACCTGCAGTGGAGTGAAAATTGATCTTTGAAGTGAAAACAATCTTAGCTATTAAAATGGTCTGCTGCCCTCCAAAGGGCCACAGAACATAAACAGATACACGATTTATCTGTGGTGTTAAAATTCCGTGGAGCGGGGGGGGGGGGGGGGGGGGCGGTAAAATTAGGAAGAAAACTTATAAAAAGGCTTCTTATGGGGGCAAAAATGAAAAGAAAACTGAGAAACACTTAATCATGGATTTAATCATGGATTCATACTTGGGCAGTAAAACTGCCCAAGAACAAAGAAGTGATTACATACAGGTTAGGGTAAGGAGTCCATCTAGGTGGGAGGTAGGGAGGTGTGAACTGAAAGGTACATCTGTGCAAGCTTCTTGGATACTGGCTGGAATATATTTCTGGACCAGGTTGGTGGTTACATGGGCACATAATTTACAATAACTTCTTAAGGTATATCTCTATATTTTATGTACTTTTCTGAAATTATGTGTTATATTTCATAAGGGTTTATAAATTTTATTTTATTTTATTTATTTATTTTTGAGACGGAGTCTTGCTCTGTTGCCCAGGCTGGAGTGCAGTGACACAGTTTTGGCCCACTGCAACCTCCGCTCCTGGGCTCAAGAGATTCTCCTGCCTCAGCCTCCCGAGTAGCTGGGATTACAGGTTACAGGTACATGCCACCACACCCGGCTAATTTTTGTATTTTTAATGGAGACGGGATTTCACCATGTCGGCCAGGCTTGTCTTGAATTCCTAACCTCAGGTGATCCGCCTGCCTCGGCCTCCCAAAGTGCTGGGATTATAGGCATGAGCCACCACACCTGGCCTAGTATTTTTAAGACGCTAAAAATAATGGTTAAAGAATAGCAGTGGTGTCTAGAACAAATGTTAATTATTATTTTTATTTTTATTTTTTTTGAGACTGAGTCTTGCTCTGTTGCCCAGGCTGGAGTGTGGTGGCATAATCTAGTCTCACTGCAATCTCTGCCTCCCAGGTTTAAGTAATTCTCTGCCCCAGCCTCCCGAGTAGTTGGGATTATAGGCATGTGCCACCATGTCCAGATCATTTTTGTATTTTTAGTAGAGATGGGATTTCACCATGTTGGCCAGGCTGGTCTTGAACTCCTGACCTTGTGGTACACCTGCCTTGGCCTCCCAAAGTACTGGGATTACAGGCGTGATTTAATTATGGATCTGAATAAGATGTTATGGTTTAAAATCTGTGGATATATGAGATATTTTGATGAAAAAAAATGCTGCTTTTGTACTTACAAAAAGGATAGTAATAATTTTCTAAAAGCTTCTTACATAGCTTTTTTATGTGTATGTTTTTCCTTGGGAATATATCTTAGGATTGAACTTCCTTGAAGTGACCCAAATGTCAGTATTATCTCTCACTTTTGTTATTGTAGAAACTGTTGTGGTTGTCAACTGGGTTGTCCTCCTAAAGTATGAGTCTAGTATATATTGACTGAAGTTGCTAATGGCTACATTTTTACTAATTCATATGGGGGAATGAATGAAGCACCCAGGCCAAAAACAAACAAACAAAAAAACACACAAAAAAGGAAGGTATCTTTCTTTTTAAAAATTTAAATTATATGTCCGTATGCCTAACACCAAACTTTAGAAATAGAACCCTTTTTTTTTTTTTTTTTTAAATTAGTCCCTGTAGCCCCCGGTGTGCCCCTCCCTTGTCACTTCCTCTTTGGGGGGTATCTTTACGGGAATATGAAATATTGGACAGGAAACTGGAGGATTTGTGACTGCAGGTAGTGTTTTCATTATTTTTTCCTGCTCTAGGTAGAACTTCAGGGAGGGGACGATCTGGGAGGTAAATGGCTGAATTTCTATTGGATTTGTGTTTCTGGACCATGGCTCCTGATACCAGAAAGAAGGGCCTTTTCTGGGGTTGGAGTATTTCTTAAGAGGCCTGGGAAGAATGTGATTGCCTTGAGCTAACTGACCTTATGAAGAGGACCTTAAACTGAATTGCCAAGTTATTAGTATCGGGATTCACAGACTTTGGAGGATAGCAGGTATGACTCAGAAAGATTTACAGGAAAGAGCCAGAACAGTGTATATTTATGGCCTCTGATGCCCATGGTGACAACTTGAATAATAAGAAAAATGGAACTTGAGATAAAGCATAACACAAAGATGCAGGAGGGAATGCGACCTGATCAGCAACTTAGTAAATCCAACTTGCTATGCTTTTAAGGAAGTCACTTTTTGGTGTTTCAGGCAGCATCTGAATTACTGAATTGAATTCTGAGGTAGTACTTTAAGAATGGTCTATTTAGATAAATTTAGGTTCATTTAGAGAATAATTGCCGGGATTGGGAAGAGATTGTATTCCGTGTCCTGGGATAGCTGGCGAAATTGTGGATTTGGAGAGGAGAACATGGGGGTTGATCTTAGCTTGTCTTCAACTATTTGAAGGACTGTGTATATGGAAGCATTAGTTTTTATTTGTTTTTGGTGAACACAGGGCATAAAACTAGTAAGGCAAATTACAAAGAGGCGATTTTCAACTCAGTGTAAGGAAGTGATTTGTAACTATTTAGAGCCATTTGGTGATGCAGTCTTTAAAAAACAGAATGTGCCTCTTCCTTAAGAATAACTTAGACGGCTAAGATGTTAAGATCTCAGATAACTTTCTGATATCCTTATAGAGCCTGAGAGTCTGTTTCTGAGTTAATATATACTAAGGTAACTGAAACTTCATTTTAACAGTCACCCTCAACCTTTTTTTTTTCCTCCTTGAAGAACTTTTTATTTCTGTAAAATATGGATTCCTGAGTTCCAGGCTATAGACTTTATGGAATAGAGTCCCCAGATTTTGATGTGGAAGAGTTATTCTGAACTGTTTACAATGAATTAAATCATACATAATCAATGAAGAGGTTTTGTAGTCATTAGGGATTCACATGTTTAAATTTCTAAATAATAGCAGGTTAAATGAAGTTGTACTTTACTAAGCTTTACATCAACCTCTATACCTTTCATTATGTCTGTTAAATATAGGTGAAAGGTGAGCTATTTTATTTGAAAGTAGATTATAATAACTGTTGTTAAGTTGCTATCTTGTGTCATTAAGTTGGTATCTTGTGGATAATCTTACATTTCTATTGCAAGTTAGAAAACGATTTCTTCTTATCCCTCATCTTATATCATCTTCCTCACTTCATATATTTTTATCAAGTCTGATGATCCTTGTCTTTTAATTGGACCCATTCATTATTGCTGATACTTGGGTCTGAATCTCCATCTTACAGATTCATTACTATTTGTCCTTCTTGCTTCACACTCCTTTTCATCTTTCTTTTGGATTTTTTTATTACTCTAGTTTCGTACCTCTGTCAGCATGGTAGTTCTTCTTTTTTACTACCCTACAGTTATAATATGTCTTTGACTTGTCAAAGTCTAATATAAACTTGTAAATTTTTATTTTTTCCTTTTCCTTGTCAATACAAGGACCTTAGAACACTGAGGTCATGTGCTCCCTGCCATATACGTGCTGCTGTCATCATGCATTTTAATTCTATACTTATCTAAAACTCTACACATAATTATGTAATTGGTCAATATCCATTTAGATCCACATGCACATTTGCTCTTTTTTATGCTCTTTATTCTCCACATTTTCATTGAGGATCCTCTTTCTCCTGTCTGAAAATAACCTTTAGTATTTCCTTTAGTGTGAGTCTGAAGATGAAAACAAAAACCTTTATTTTTCTTTCTTTCTTTTTTTGAGACCAAGTTTCGCTCTTGTTGCCCAGGCTGGAGTGCAAGTGGTGCAATCTCGACTCACCGCAAGTTCCGCCTCCCGGGTTCAAGCAATTCTCCTTCCTTAACCTTCCTGAGTAGCTGTGATTACAGGCATACGCCACCACGCCTGGCTAATTTTGTATTTTTAGTAGAGACGGGTTTCTCCGTGTTGGTCAGGCTGGTCTCGAACTCCCGAACTCAGATCATCCGTCCGCCTCAGCCTCCCAAAGTGCTGGGATTATAGGCGTGAGCCACCGTCCCTGGCCTTTATTTCATTTTTGAAGATTATTTTCATTGAGTGTAAGTTTCTAGGGTTGGCAGTTTCTTTCAGTGCCTCAAAGATATCATTCTCTTATCCTAGCTTCCATTGTTTCTCTTGAAGTATTTATGGAGGTTAAATCTTGTGAAGTCTTTGATCAGATTTGGAAAATTATCAACAACCATATCTTCAGGTATTGGTTCTGTCCCATTCTTTTTTTGCTTCCAGGACTCTACGTATGTGATAAACTTTTCACTACCTTTTTTATTTTCTGCATTTTCTACCATTTTGTTTTTCTGACCTATTTTCCAGTTTACTGAATCTCTTTTCTGCTAAGTTACTGCTGTGGTTAAACTTATCCATTAAGCTACTAATTTCAGCTGTTGTATTTCTAAATTTTAGAATTTCCATATGGTTCATTTTTATAATTTGCATTTCTCTACCAGGCTTTCAGTCTTGTCTTTTCTTTCCTCGCTTATGTTCAACAGAGTTAACTCTATTATCTTGACCCCTTGTGGTTATGTGTCTATTATTTGCTTCTCTTGTTTTCTGTTTGTCTTTGTCTCATGTGGCTTATTTTTAGTGATAGACATTATATATGAAAAATTATAGAACTAATTTGAAGCCTTGGATGATAATCTTCTCCAGAGAGGATTTATATTTGCCCCTGCCAGGGGCTTGGAAATTAGCAACCCAGGATTGCCTCATGCAATCAGGGATTGAGATGATTCAAGCTGGCCTCATTCCCTGTCAGGGCAATTTGCAGTTGGTTCTTCAGGGTCGCAGCCTTAGGAGTGGGAGACTTAGCAGGCCTCTCCTCGGTGAATGCTGGGCTGCAATGTTTATCTCTCTGTGAGCTCTGTAAGGCTGTGAGTTCTAGCTTAGCTTGTGAACCTCTTCTTTTTCTCTTCTGTAATTGGAAGAAAACCCAAGGGGAGAAAAAAAAGATCCTGCTCTCTGGTGTTCCCTTTTCTTAGCCCTGAAATTGTTATGTTTTGTTCACCTTTCTAGTTTTCAGTCAGAAAATTGATCTAAATTACCTAGTCTATCATTATTGGAATGGTTCCTTTATATAGTTCTAGTGAAGTGGAACCCCTTCATGTGTTTCATCAGTTTACCATAACACTGTTCTGTTTGGGCCTGATTTTAACTTCATTTTTATTTGATTTGGTTTTCATTTTGGTTTTGAGTCCTAATTTTATGACTCTTACCCATTATCTGATAATAAATGTACACATTCTTTATAGTATCTTTTAAAATCTTCTAAATAGTATAACATTAAGGATGTTCTTAAAATTAATTAAACTTGCTTATTTGCTTTTTAGGATAACTTTCCATTTGATCCTCCGTTTGTTCGAGTGGTGTTACCTGTTCTCTCAGGAGGGTAAGTTTAAGCAATTACTTAAAAAGAAAATTTTTTTCAGTTAAAAAAATTTTTTTTTATGGAGACGAGGTCTCACTGTGTTGTTGTGGCTGGTTTTGAACTCCTGGGCTCAAGTGATCCTCCCACCTTGGCCTCTGAAAGTGCTGGGATTACAGGCATGAGGCCACTGTGCCTGGCTTGCATTTTTTTTTTTTTTTTAAGTGTGCACCAGAATCATTTGGAGAGCTAGTCCCAGAGTTTCTCATTCAGTAGGTCTGTGGTAGGGCCTGAGTATTTACATTTTTAAGAAGTTTCCAGGTGAAGATGATACTGTTGTTCTGGGCCCACACTTAGAACCATTGATTATAAAGCATTATATTGTTGAGAGGTAGAGTTTTTAATGATTCATACACACACATATATACACACACATATTTTTACCCTAAAAAAGCTAATGTTTTTCAAATGTAAATTGTGATTGAGGGTTTAGAGAATGTTATGATTAAAGAGTGGTCCCCACATGCCTGTGATCCTAATTGGTACTTCTAGGGATAATCATGGGAAATCTCATGGACCTATGGAACTGGCTAATTACTTCTACAGGTAATACTTGCAGTTTAGTAGGGTCAAATGGTAATTGTATTGCTGCTTCTTGTGGTTGGAAGTCTTACAGAAGAGGGGGAAAAGATCACAATTTGTTAGGTTATTTATGAAATGTTCAGTAGGCCCTCAAAGTATGAGCAGTTTAACTTGAGAATTTTCAAACACTCGGCTGACTAATTCTATTATGTGACATAATCTACATTATGGTGATTAAAAACTAAATATATCCAGCCCTTACTTTGATCATTTCTATGGTTGAGATAGTAATAGTTGTATTTAGGGTAAAAATATGAGTGACTATATCAGACTTCAGAACTTTCTCCAGAAGAGCTTTGTTCCTACAGTTATTTTTAGTTATATTTGCTTTACATGCTTATATATGTGTTTTGGGGGGCTAAAATCCTGTTAAGAATCATTTCTTGTAGTCAAAATACATACTAATTTGCTGTTGATACTACAGAATAGTCATTTGGGCATGGTGTCCATCTATAAAGCTCAGAGAAATAAAAAGTATGTGTGTTTTTTTTTAACCTTAGTATTACATATGGATATGCTGAGCTCATTTTGAGTTCTGCCACACGGTAAAGCAATATAATTTTTATTTATTTATGTATTTATTTATTGAGACAGGTTCTCTCTTTGTTGCCCAGGCTGGAGTGCAGTGGTGCAGTTATGGCTCACTGCAATCTCTGCCTCCCGGGCTCAAGATATCCTTCCACCTCAGCCTCCTAAGTAGCTGGGATGCCACCATGCCCAGCTAATTGTTGTATTTTTGGTAGAGATGAGGTTTTGCCATGTTGCTCAGGCTGGTCTTGAACTCCTGGGCTGAAGCCATCTACCCACCTCAGCCTTGCAAAGTACTAGGATTACAAGTCTAAGCTACTGTGCCTGGCCCAATACTGTTTTTTAAAATTATTTTATTTTTGTTCTTTTTTGTTTTTAATTTTTTCTTTAAATTTTATGTATTTCAATATTGTTTCTTAAGAGTTTACTTACCTGACACCTCCAACCTAATCTTTGCCATAGCTCCCAAAATGTTAAGCACTAATACAGTTTTTTTTTTTTTTTTTTTTTTTTTTTTGAGACGGAGTCTCGCTCTGTCGCCCAGACTGGAGTGCAGTGGCCGGATCTCAGCTCACTGCAAGCTCCGCCTCCCGGGTTTACGCTATTCTCCTGCCTCAGCCTCCCGAGTAGCTGGGACTACAGGCGCCAGCCACCTCGCCCGGCTAGTTTTTTGTATTCTTTAGTAGAGACGGGGTTTCACCGTGTTAGCCAGGATGGTCTCGATCTCCTGACCTCGTGATCCGCCCGTCTCGGCCTCCCAAAGTGCTAGGATTACAGGCTTGAGCCACCGCGCCCGGCCTAATACAGTTTTTTGTTTTGTTTTTTTCTTTTTTTGAGACGGAGTCTTGCTGTCACCAGGCTGGAATGTGGTGGCGTGATCTCGGCTCACTGCAACCTCTGCCTTCCTGGGTTCGAGCCATTCTCCTGCCTCAGCCTCCCGAGTAGCTAGGACTACAGGCATGTGCCACTATGCCCAGCTAATTTTTGTATTTTTAGTGGAGATGGGGTTTCATCACGTTGGTTAGGATGGTCTCGATCTCTTGACCTCGTGGTCTGCCCACCGCAGCCTCCCAAAGTGCTGGGATTATAGGCGTGAGCTACCACACCCAGCCTAGTGGTTTGTTAATAGATATTTGTTTTGAGGGGATTGCAAGGTTTTGGGGAAACCAGGTTCAAAATATCTTTTACCAAAGGACTTCTTGGAGGCTTAATGCTGTTTTCTATTTTTCCCAAAATTGTTTAATAATTTACACGATAGCATCTCAGAGGACGGTGTCCTCTGGCTTACTCTTTGGGAAATGCTGTTCTGTTGGAAATCCAGAGTTCTGAGTGATTGCTGCTGCAGAGCAGGAGATGCTGAAGGGATTCCTTTGTGAGCAGATGTTAGAGGTCTCCTTTTGACAGGTTGTTACAAAGTTGATCACAAATACACTATTACAGTGAGTGGAAGTTCCAGGTTGGGTGTGAAACAGTTGTTTAGAATTGTGTACAGCTTTATTTTGTTACCGCTAAAGCTTCCCTAGACTGTTTTTGGATCAGGCAGTAAAATTGCTATAAAAAGTACTTCTCTTGTCATAAAACCTAATGATAAGTTTCGGAAGTTGAATGTTAGGTAACCCAGCCAAGTATTTACGTATACAAAATAAACACGAGACTGAAAAATAGTAAATTTTTAACTTTTCTCTTGCTCACAACACCAGCCTTTTACTAGCCACCAAGTCATAGTTCCTATGTTTTTCATAGTTTAATGTTAAAATATCTTTAATGAAGCCTTTACTGACTGGGGAGAAACGACATAACTATTGTGCTTTAATTTTTTTTTTTTTTTTTTTTGAGACAGAATCTCACTCTGTTGCCCAGGCTGTAGTACAGTGGCATAATCTTGGGTCACTGCAACCCACACCTCCTGGGTTCAAGCCATTCTCCTGCCTCAGCCTCCTGAATAGCTGGAACTACAGGCATGTGCCACCATGCCCAGCTAATTTTTGTATTTGTAGTAGAGATAGGGTTTCACCATGTTGACCAGCCTGGTCTCAAACTCCTGGCCTCAAGTGATCCATCCACCTGGGCCTCCCAAAGTGCTGGATTATGGCATGAGCCACTGTGCCTGGCCAACTATTGTGCTTTAGTTGTATGTGCTTGTTTATAAAAGTGTGTATGTTTACTCAGTATTCCCATAAGCATGGGAAAAGGAAGACAGGTCATTTTTTGTTCAAAATCTTAGAGAAAAAAATGATCAAGGAAAAGATTTGGAAGAAATTTGCAAATTCAGAATAAATATATAAAAACATTTTTATCAGCCGGATGCGGTGGCTCACGCCTGTAATACCAGCACTTTTGGAGGCCAAGGCAGGTGGATCATCTGAGTCAGGAGTTTGAGACCAGCCTGGCCAACATGGCGAAACCCTGTCTCTACTAAAAATACAAAAATTAGCTGGGCGTGGTGGTGGGTGCCTGTAATCCCAGCTAGTCGGGAAGCTGAGGCAGGAGAATCGCTTGAACCCAGGAGGTGGAGGTTGCAGTGAGCCGAGATCGCCCCATTGCAGTCCAGCCTGGGCAACAGGGCGAGATTCCGTCTCAAAAAAAGTTTTTTTTTTTATCAGAACATTTTAAAATGTGATTATAAAATTGACCAGTATAGCTTTTCAACATTTTATTGTAAGAATTCCAAGAATTTAAGTTTATGACCTTAGTTTACCACCTAGAGTAGAGACAAATACATGAAGTTATGAATAATGCCATTTTCAATTTTAAAATCTGTTACGTAGTTTCTTAATTGATTCTTTTTTGCCACGGTGTTATTGTTCTCATTATTCAAATGAATAATTTGAATAATAAGTCAGCTTGTGACCTACTCAAATAAATCTTCTGATTCCTAATAAAGTGTTTTTCATTATACCAAATGCCAAGTGTATGAGGGGATTACAAGTACTAAGTACTCCATTGATTATCAAATGCTAACTATGGACTTAATTTATCAGAGGTTTAAAGCAGCAAAGAGTTGCTCTGGCAACAGTGACCTGAAGACTTCATGAAGTAGGTGGGATCCCAGTTAGGCAGTGAAATGTGAGTGGGGTTTGGTCAGCTGGTGGAGGTTGAAGGAAAATGATTTACATAGGTGAAAAATAAACACAATTAGGTATCTAGAAAAGAGAATGAGTTACTCAAAGTATACCAGACCAGTTTGAGCTATAACACAAGGAGGGTAGGACTCATGTAGAAGAGTTGTAGGAAATAGTGCTGATGTAATATCTTGTACTTAAAACAGTTCTGTGGACTGGTCAGACCTTTTTTTCCCCCTCTGCTAAGTAAACTATCACCCTGGCTATTCATCTTTCTGTATAACTGGTTGAGAAATGGGAGTAACAGTAAAGAAACTATTGTAAAGTAAATCTGGTGACAGCAGAAGAGAATATGAGACACGTTGTGCTCACAGAGCCTAGAAGAGTGTGGCAGTAGTTGAGGACCACGCTGTTGTCTTAAGAGTGAAGTGAGGAGAACCTACATTGGTTTGGTAGTCACTGGAGTGGAAGGAGGAGTGAAATGTGAAAGCTCATGGGAGGCAAAATCAAAATGGCTTGGTCTTCATAGTGAACTATTAAGTGAGGAGGAGGAATTATTTGCTGACTTGGGAGGAAGTAGAAGCTTGCCATCTCAGTCAGGGTAAAGCTTAAGCATTGTATGATTCCCGATAGATTATTGAGCAGTTTTCTATGTATTTCATATCCCACATCTTCTAGTTATGACCCTATTTCTTTATTTCTTGACATAGCCAAACATTTTTTAAACTAACAGCTTTATTGTGATACAGTTTATATATTATAAAACTCACCCTTTGAAGTGTACAATTCAGTGGTTTTTAGTATATTCAGAGTTGTGCAGCCATTACTACTACCTAATTTCAGAACATTTTCATTACTTCAAAAATAAACCCTGTACTGATAGGCAGTCACTCCCTATACCCGTCTCCCCCACCATTGATTCTGGCAACCTCTCATCTAATTTTTCTCTGTAGATTTGCCTGTCCTGGACATTTCATATAAATAGAATCATACAAAACATGGCTTTTTGTGACTCGTGTTTTTTACAGTGATTTTTAAATGAAATATCCGAAGAGGCTAAGCTTAGGATAGTGTTTGCTGTACAACTTTGGCAACTGAACTTTTTTAAAGTTGAAAATACTGTATTACGGTGTCCATACATATGACATGTTATCCTTAGATGACCCTTACTTAGATCATTAATGTTTTTTCCCTAGTATTCTTGAACTGTCTCAGTATTCAGCAGGAACCCTTTGGAGGCAAAGAGCAGTAAGAATTTGGAACACATATTGACAAAAGGAATGTCATTTAATACAGAAGTAGAATCGAACACTTTTAAATGCTGCTGAAAGTATATATTAAGGAAAAGTTTAGTTATCTTACTTTTTGTGTAGGTACTAGAACTGCTCGTCTTGTGTTCAACAAACATTTGTGTAGGTATTACGTACTCGTACAAATGCACTTTCTTTTGACCTGAAAATCCAAAAACTCCCTTTCTTCCCACCTCCTAAGACTCTGCATCCTCAAAGGAAGAGTGGGGTATCTTAAAGGAAAGGTGGTTGTGGTTGGATAATAGGTAAAATGTCTACTGTGTACTTCCTTTTCCTGAAACAAGTTCCTGTCTACCATCAGCATTTCCAAAATTTGAAGATCATGTGCGGTGTTAACTCATTAACCGATTATTAAGCTTTGAGCAATTGTGGAACCAAAATCTAAATGAGTACCTGGATATTCTAATTCTGTTAAATCAGTGAGTGCACATTACGTACAATACTTTTAGCCCAGTAGGAGAGTTAAAGAGTGGAAGATAGATTTCTATGTTTGAGAAATAGAATACACAAAGAAAAAAAAATCCCATGAGTCTTCTGAATTTAAATTTTTGGAGAGTTTTTCTTTTAGGTTTTTTTCCCTTCCATTAATTTTTCACTTTGAAAGGTCCTAGGGTTTGGGCAAAGCAAGTGGGGAGAGACACTTGCTTGGATTCTCCAGGATGGGGGAGTTGAAGAGGACTTCTTTCCCTAATTTTATTATTAAATTTTGTCACTATAACAATTATTAATGTTAGTGGTCTACAGTAAAAGTTTTTAGATGCCTTCTCTGCAGAGTAATTTGGTTAGTCGACACAAGGATGCCTTTGGTTAGCTGGAGTGGAAGATGTGCAGGGTAGAGTGGTCTTGGCAAGTCTTCTGGGGGGAAATACAGCATTTGGAAGGGTAGGAAGCAGAAGGAATCTCAAACAAGGGAAAGACATGGGCAGAGCCCCAGAGGACAGAACAATTTGTGGTGGACTTGGTGTCCACATAGACCTCATCAGTGGTCTTAGCTTTTGTGTTTTCAAAATTACCACAGTTTTTGTTCTAAAACTATCATTCCCTTGATTTTTTAGGCATGATATTTATGTATTTTGAAATTTAACATAAAGGAGAAATGAAATTTTGTTTGAGAAAGATAAAGGTTAAAAAATCATTACCTAAATAATGATTTTCTAATGGGAGATTTGGTACATCCCCAGAAGTTATCTTTGGTTCAGAGAATAGTCTTCAGGCCTAGAAAGAGCTTAAGGAATTCCAGAGAGGAGCTCTATGGTCAGAACCATTTGATTCTCACAACAGAATGGGTAAAAACAGTTTGAACCATAAAGCCATGCAGATGTTCATAGCATGGATAGGGTAAGGTCAGTGTCATTGTCGGGAAAAACTCTTGGCTGTAACATCATGGTAGAGTTTCAGATGTAAAGAACACGCGAATGCCATTTAAGGAAACTGGTTCTTCTGCCCCTATTCTTTGGAATATTTAGGGCTAAGTTCTTAGTTACTGATATCATACAAATCTGAAAGTATTATGTTCTAAGAACCATTAGAAAAAATTGACTAGAATTTCAGAGGGATTACATTAGCGTGATAACACTAGAATTTTTAAGTTACCCATAGTCCTATATCCCTAACAACTGTTTTCATGTTATTTTCTCATCTTTACTTGTATGCATATTTTCTTGGTAATGGCACTTAGAAATTGTTTAAGGAGGAATAATTCTCGAATTTTGTATGACTCCTTTTTTCTTTTTAAGGTATGTATTGGGTGGAGGAGCATTATGTATGGAACTTCTCACAAAACAGGTGACTTTTTTCTTACGGTACTCCATTTTCACCCACAATTTAGTGTTTTGATCATGTAAATTAGATTGTAAGTAGAAAATTCTTTAATAGCTCCTACTTTTAAAGAAATTTTAGTTTATTTTTAAAATAGTTTCTACTTTCAAGAATGAAAAGGTAAACCAATAAAATGACATTGTACTTGCTGCTGAATTTATGCTAGGATAGGCATTAAGAGTGACCTTTATTTAAGGTTCTAATTTGCTCATGTTGGGCACTTAGAACATTGGTTTGTTGTTGTTTTTTTTTTTTTGGTGAGATTCTGGAAATGTTCCAATTTTACTTTTTCCCCTTGACTATAGACTTTTTAACACTGATTTGCTGCTGTTGAGTTACATACCATTTTGTTAGGCCTTCCCAAGTGGGAATCAGAAATACTGCTGTATTTTAGAGATATTTTGTTCTTCCTGTAGGGCTGGAGCAGTGCCTACTCAATAGAATCAGTCATCATGCAAATAAATGCCACCTTAGTCAAAGGCAAAGCCAGAGTGCAGTTTGGAGCAAATAAGGTACTTTTGTTAAGAATTTTACATAAACCGTAAGATATATTTTATATTTATGAGCTTTCTTCCTGTCTTGACTTAATTCTTTTTTGAGATAGTTTCATTTTCATTTGGTTTGTTTTCTTGTTACAAAAGTGATCTATAGAAAATAAAGAATTATAAGAAAATTAAAGATACTAATTGATAATCACTTAATGATTTAATATCTGTTCTTTTAGTCTTTGTTATATTTGCTGTAGATAAACATGTCTACAGTTGTAAACTTATTATTGGTATGTATACTATAGTAAATTAAATTAAAAATTACATGTACTTTAAGGTTTTAAAAAATTGAGTTCATGTTATAGAACTAATTCCTGATAAGCTTTTATGTGCTAGGCTCTAGTCTTTTCATTTATTTATTTTTACTTTTTTTTTCTCTGTACCTATTCTTAACCAAGTTTTTTTTAAATCTTTTACTTTTTATTAACTCAATCCTCTTAATAACTTAAAAAGTAGATGCTATTATTATCTGCATTTTGTAGATGAGGTAACTGAAGCATACAGAAGTTAGTTAGACAACTTGTCTGAGGTGACAAGTGACAGAAAAAGGATTGGAACCAGACAGTCTGGCTGCCCTAGGCCCAACCAAGGGGAGCTGAGAGCAAGCCATGGTACATAAGGATGTTGTTCAGGCTGGTTTTCTTTTCAGTTAACATGAAACATAGGCTGTAACATTAATTTTAGGACATAAATGAGACAGCCTTTCAAAGCCAGAGGTTTGTTACCATGACTTTTAGCAAGAATTTGTGGTTTAAAGGCAAGATGGTGCTCTCAGAAGCTTCCATTCACTATGGAGGGAATGGTAGTTGAGTTAAATAGTGAAATCCTGGAGCACACAGTCTTCAGGGCAGCTTCTGACCTATTTCTATGGTCAGCATCTGTCTTTCCCTGCTGCCCATAACCTCCACTTATTCTCACATAGAATCCCCTAGACTGTGATCACATTCAGATGAAAGAACTGTTTTGTTTTTTCCAGGGTAGGAGGAAGTGAGTCACTACCTATACTAAGCAGTCTAGTCTCCTGTGTATAAATGAGCAAGGTTGGGGAGCCAAATCTCTTGGAGAATCTCAGGATTATGCAAGATGGTAAAGTGGTCTCATGTTAGTTGTATCCACAGCTCTCATCAGAAGCAGACACAGATACTTTTTGTAGGAAAGCATCTCTAATTTAAGCCTGTAGGATTCCCAAAGATTAAAAGAATTCACTCCAATCATAGCATTCAGGTAGTCACCTCAACATATTTGAGAATTGTCAGAAATAATAAATAATAGATATATTTCCCAAAGACAGTAAGTTTTGGAATTATCAGATACAAAACACATACTTCAGATATTAGAATTATGAGAAAATAATTACATGTGAAATCTAAAATAAAGAAAAAAAGATGGAATCATAAAATTGAGCAAGCAGTAAGACTGCCAGGAATGATGAGGAAGACCTGAAAAGAAAATGGATGAAATAGAACTTATAGAAATAAAAAATATAGATGGGTATGGTGGTTCACGCCTGTAATCCCAGCACTTTGGGAGGCCGAGGCAGGAGGATGGCTTGAGCCCAGGAGTTGGAGACCAGCCTGGGCAACGTGGTGAGAACTCATCTGTACAAAAAATACCCCCCTCCACCCTAAAAAAACAATTAACTGGGTATGGGGTACCTGTCTATAGTCTCAGCTACTCAGGAGGCTGAGGTGGGAAGATCACCTGAGCCCAGGAGGCCGAGGCTGCACTGAGGCATGTTCACGCCACTGCACTCCAGCCTGAGTGACAGTGAGACTCTGTTTCAAAATAAAGAAAAAATGTAATTGTTGAAATAAGAAACTCAGTAGATTAGATACCAGAAGAGAATTAATTGATTAGATGATTATCTCAAAAAAACACGTTAGAATGTTACACAGAGAGACATGGGGATGGATGATAGGGCAGAAGTTGGTGGGGTTGGTGGGGAGAGATCAGAGTGAGGGCTAAAATATGACTTAGTGGAATCCCAGGAGGAGATATTAGAATTATACTAGAAAGTGAGAGAAATAGAAGTTCTAAAGGTGATAGAAGCAAGTCTACATAAATCAGTCATAACAAATGTAAATGGACGAAAGTTACCAGTTAGATTAAATTAATAAAATCCAGCTGTTTTAATCTTTATATTTAAAATATAAAGGTACAAAAAGGTTGAAAATTTTTATAAAGGAGAGTGATAAAGATATGCCAGTATACATTAACCAAAACCAAATGATGTAGCTTTAGTATCAAACAAAATAGGATTCTGGAACAGAAAACATTAGTAACAATTTGATGATAAGTCTGTTAATTAGGAGGATATAGCAATTTTCGTATTTTATGTACCTATCAAAATAGCCTCAAAATACTCAGGAAAAACTGATAAAACCCAGGGAGAAGTTGACAAGTCCACTATCATAGTTGGAGATTTCAACATACCTTGCATACTACTAGTCAGATAAACAGAATGCCCATATGTAGATTTGAATAACCAGTGAACAGGCATGGTATAATGGACATAGACCTCTGTACCTAATAATTAGATATAGATTGTTCTCAAGCATTTATGGACTATGGGAGAAAAATTAATTATAAATCCATAAAATCAGAAGATTTAAAAACAGTTGGTACCATACACACCATATCATTTAAATATGAAGCAGTTAAGGTTAGAAGGCAATAATGAAGAGATTAACAAAAAGCTATGTGAATTTGGAAATTAAACACAGCTGTAAATCATGGTTTTAAAAAGTAAAATGAAATTTTAAAATGCTTAGAATTGAACCATAATTAAAATATTAGAATTCTATCTATTCCTCTCTCCCCTCTTCTTCCTATCTGGAACATTCAAGAAGCTAATCTTTTTCAATGAACACCTCAAATACTGAAAAACAGAAAAGGACAGATGTCATTCTCTGATCTTAGTTAAATCTATAAGTTAATAATAAAACCAGAAAACAGATATTTCTTTCTGGAATTTTATAATTCATGCAAACAGCCCTTAGGTCAAACAGGGCTTCAAAATTAAAACTGCAGAATATCTACAGAATAGCAATAATGCAATCATTACTTATCAGAGACTAAAGGAGAGCTCAGAGGAATGTTCATTGCCAAATCCTTATGCCATTAAGAAAAGAATGAAAATGAATCAAGCCTCTAACTGATTGCTAGACAGGACAATGAAAAACCCTGAAGGAGGCCGGGGACGGTGGCTCACTCCTGTAATCCTAGCACTTTGGTAGGCTGAGACGAGTGGATGACCTGAGCTCAGGAGTTCGAGACCACCCTGTGGAACATGGTGAAACCCATCTCTGCCAAAAAAACAAAACACGAAAATTAGCTGGGTGTGGTGGCAGATGCCTGTAATCCCAGCTGTTTGGGAGGCTGAGGCAGGAGAATTGCTTGAACCTGGGAGATGGAGGTTGCAGTGAGCTGAGATCCAGCCACTGCACTCTAGTCCAAGTGACAGAGCAAGACTCTGTCTCTTAAAAGAACCTGAAGGAAAGCAGAATGGGGAAATTATTAAAGATATACAAGCAGAAATCAGTGAGTTAGAAGAATAGGAAGGGCTAGACCCACAGTACAGTAAAGCCTCTGCAGAAACATTTGTTTAAACTGGGCGTTTGAGTACCTTGCTACTGATATTGAGACTGGGGAAGGCCAACATTCTTATTTTCTCCTTGTGTTTTGGGTGGTGGGCAGTAGGGTTGGAAAGTGACTACTTCACAGTCATTTGGGAATTTCAGGGTATATATATTTTTTATGTACAGTTTGTTTCTGAATCTTATTTTTGTCCTTTTTGTGAAAATACTAAAAAAACACTTTTTCATTAATGTTAAGAAAAACGTGTTACTATACATTTTATGTTTAGTTTATTAGGTGCATTATGGCAGGGCTGTACTATTTTATTTGTGTGTGTGTGGTTTTTTTGTTTGTTTGTTTGAGACGGAGTTTTGCTCTCGTTGCCCAGGCTGGAGTGCAATGGTGTGATCTCAGACTCACTGCAACCTCTGCCTCCCGGGTTCAAGCGATTCTCCTGCCTCAGCCTCCCAAGTAGCTGAGATTACAGGTGCGCGCCACCATGCCCGGCTAATTTGGTATTTTTAGTAGAGACGGGGTTTCTCCATGTTGGTCAGGCTGGTCTCGAGCTCCCGACCTCAGGTGATCCAACTGCCTCAGCCTCCCAAAGTGCTGGTATTACAGATGTGAGCCACCGTGCCGGCCGGCTTTACTATTTTAAAGAGCTCTAAATGTTGAAAAAGACTACCCTGTAGAAAAATAGGAAAAGTCCTTACATAAATTTAACATGTTAAAAAAAATAGGAAAAGGGTATAAAAAGTCTGTTTACAGAAATAGAAATAAATGGCTCATGAACATATTGGAGACAGGCTCAGTCTCACTCAGTAATAGAAATACAAATTAAAACTGTACTGGGAGTCCATCTAGTATATTGTCAGAAATCTACAAATATTTGAAGCACTGCACTGGTGAGGCTGCATCAAGGCACTCTTACAGATGGCTGGTGGGCAGACACATTTGTGCAGTTATGTAATCTCAAAATTACTAAGGCATGTATAACTTTTGACCCAGGAGCTCTACTCTAGGACATTTTTACCAGTACTCAGCAGATATACGTACAAGGTTGCTCATGGCAACATTATAACAGCAAAATACTGACAACAACCTGATGTCCACCAATAGGGGACTGATTAAATATTTGAATATCCATGTAATAGAAATATTTCAGTGTTTAAAACAGGTATGTTCTATACTGATTTGGAACATTCTCCAGGATATGCTAGATGAGAAAAGGGGCAGATCAGTATCTGTAGCATGCAACTGTTAGTGAAGGAAAGCCAGGACAATGGCTAATAACAGTGGGCTGTACATGAATATTTTTGTGTAATCTTAAAGAAGGACATAAAAGAAATTAGTAATAGTGGTTAACTTGTGTGGAGGAAGGGGGTTGAATGGGAGGAAACTGGATGTTTAGGGTACAAGTAGGAGGGAGAGTTTTCACTTAGGATGTAGACATTTTTGAGTCTTGTGGTGTGTGAATTTATTATGCAAAAAATTCTGCGACATAATATAGTGGATAGATGGGTACCACTATGGAGAGTGTTCTGGTATATTAATTTGAAGTGAAGATATAGGTTGGTTGTATGGTGACAAAATTAATCCTAGATTTGGCTCCTTAAAAAGATTGTATATTTTTATCAAAAGAGGGCTCCTTTAGTAAGCCAGGTGCCAATTATGGGTGTTCTTTAGATTTCTAACTGAAAATGTCATTCATATGTATAGTCGTGGAAGCTTAATATTTTCTTATCTGAAAGTAATATTTTGTAGTTGTTTTTAAAATAGAAGCTACATGAAGAACGTTTGAGTTTTATTAACATCCAGATATAATCCTTTAACTTGATTCAGCAATATGGAGACAGACTCTAGAACCAGAAAGCTTTGTAGTTGTCCAATGGTAGGAAGATTTATAAAAATGAACTGTGAGGCTTGTTGATTTTTACTGGGGTACAATTTTGGTTTTGTTATTTTTATAAAATTGTAGAGAATAATGAACTTGAGAAATGAGGCTATTAAGTTAAAATTGTTTTTGAAATGGAGAGTCAGTTTCCTGTGTTCTTTTAAGCACAGTGTGATGCATTCATAAATTTATTGTAATAATTTTCACCTAATTACACTTTTGATTTAAAATGTGTAATTCTCTTTCAGAATCAATATAATCTAGCAAGAGCCCAACAATCCTATAATTCCATTGTACAGATACATGAGAAAAATGGTATGTTTAATTCAATAAGTGTTTATTGCCATTTAAGAAGTTTTTAGATAATGTATTAATATTTACCGTTTTATTTTTCTGTTTTTGCTTTAGTTTCTTAAAGTACTGTTACCATAGTGAAAAAAACTTGTGCTGCATACAAAAATCTTTATTTATTTATTTTATTTTATTTTATTTGTTTCTTGAGATGGAGTCTTGTTCTGTCACCCTGGCTGGAGTGCAGTGCTGCTATCTTGACTCACTGCCAGCTCTGCTTCCCAGGTTCATTCCATTCTCCTTCCTCTGCCTCCTAAGTAACTGGGACTACAGGCGCCTGCCACCATGCCTGGCTAATTTTTTTTTTTTTGTATTTTTAGTAGAGATGGGGTGTCACCATGTTAGCCAGGAAGGTCTCGATCTCCTGACTTTGTGATCCACCCGCCTCGGCCTCCCAAAGTGCTGGGGTTACAGGTGTGAGTCATCGCGCCACAAACCTTAACATTGTACTTCAATCAAAATTTTTGTATCCTATACACTTGGCCTAGATATCTCAGAGTCAGAATCAAGATTTTTTTTTTTTTTTTTTTTAGTAGATTAATGCATGACTCACTTTACTTACTTAAAATCAATGGTTGTAGAAATTGAGTTAAAGGCAACTCTTTATAGATGGAGTTCTTGTTGTTACAACTGGAGTGCAGTGGTTGTTTATAGGTGTGATCATAGTGGACTGCAGCCTCAAGCTCCTGGGCTGATGTGATCCTCCTGCCTCAGTCTCCCCAGTAGCTCGGACTGTAGGCACAAGCCACCATGCCTGTAAAGTATTCTTTACTTTGCTAGAAATGTGTCAGTTTGTGACTTAAGATTTGTGTTTTGTGCTTACTTATTTTAATGACAAAGCAAACTTGTCACTTTTTCAGTGATTGCTTACTTACGGCAATAGTATTCAAAACAAAATTTTCAAGCAGAAGAGAGAAACGATAAAATTTGAGGACAAGGCCAGGTTTTCATAATAATAATTTCTAGCACACAAAATTAGTAGATCCAAAGAAACCTGTGTACTACTTTGATACTTTATAGATCTTGGCATATTCATACTGTTCTAAAGTTTCATACTAAACAGTACGTAGTCTAATTTGCCTTTTTATGGAGAGCTTAGGTTTTTGTGGAGCCTGGGAAACAGATTTCTTATTTTTATTTCTTAAACATTACAACTGGCATTTAAAAAATATTTATAGAAAATGCTGTATTTGAGAGTGTGTGGGTATGTGTAAGCTTAGCTGTGATGAAAGAGTAATAGATTCAGAATCGGGAGAGATGACTTCTAGGGATTTTTTTAATCTTAAAAAATTTTTTTTTCTTATTTGTAAAAAATTGACACGTTATACTTATTGTGTACAAAGTTTTGAAGTATACATAATTGTGGAATGACTAAATCTAGCTAATTAACCTAGGCATCACCTTACATAGTTATCATTTTTATGGTGAGACACCTTACATCCACTCTTAGCATTTTTCAAGAATACAGTGTATTGTTAACTGTAGTCACCATGTTGTACAATAGCTCAAGATGGATTCTAGTCTGGCTTGCTACTAACTCTGATTTTAGGCATCGTCATTTAGTTACTGCACCTGCTGCGATGGCTTCCTCGTCATTGGTGAAATGATGTCATGGCTCTGATAACAGTCCAAGTTCCTTATATTCTAAGTACTTTCCATGAGGCTTACTTTCAAGTATAGAACTGAAGTGGAATAAAACTTATTCTTTTAGTCTAATATTCCACAGTCATCTTTAGCTAGAGATGCCATTAATACAGAGCTCTTGTGTTGAAAACTCAAGTACAATTTATTCATAGAAAATAACTTTCTGTTGTGAAATAGCAAAATACAGTGTTACCAATCCAAGTATAAGTTTAATTTTTACAGTAGGCCGGGTGCGGTGGCTCACACCTGTAATCCCAACACTCTGGGAGGCGGAGGTGGATGGATCACCTGAGGTCAGGAGTTGGAGACCAGCCTGACCAACATGGTGAAACCCTGTCTCTACTAAATACAAAACAAAACAAAACAAAACAAAAAACATTAATGGGACATAGTGGCGCATGCCTGTAATCCCAGCTACTTGGGAGGCTGAGGCAGGAGAATTGCTTGATCTGGGAGGTGGAGGTTGCAGTGAGCTGTTTGCGCCATTGCACTCCAGCCTAGGTGACAGAGCAAAACTCTGTCTCAAAAAAAAAGAAAAGGAAAAAGAAAAAAAAATTTATAGTAGATTTAAACACCAAAATTATGAAGAGAGACTGTAGCTAGCCTTATTACATGCCAGTTCTTCTAATTTATTTAAGAATTAAGTATTTTAACTTTTTTTTTTCATTCTATTTCAGGCTGGTACACCCCTCCAAAGGAAGATGGCTAAATATGTTGACTGTTGTGTGTTTGGACTAATGTTGCTTTAAAGAAAATCTTAACCAATATGCAGACACAAGCTTTGAGTGCCCCTATTACAGCAGTACCGAAGACGTTAGTTAATAGATATTTTAGTGGATAATCTGTCATCTGACATCCAGTATGAAGTTACAGCCTTTGCATTTTGCTCATTTTAGATATCTTGGACTGAGCAGTGGGGCCTTTATTGTATTTCTCCTGATAAATACACATACTGGCCACTCCTTATCTCTTTTTCTTGAAAAGTGAACTTTTTAAAGCAGCCAAGTCAGCGTCAGGCTACTGAAGTTGAGGCTTTAGAGTAACTTTCCTATATTGAGCCCATGGGTTGCAAGGATTTGCAATATATTCCATTTACAGCCAATACAAGTTTAATCGATGTTCAATATTGGTTTAGAAAATTTTAAGGCCTTCTAAATGATAATAGCTCTTTCATGTCTAAAACTATTTTATGATATTGCCAAAAGGATAGGAAACCTACTCATTAAATTGTTAAACTTTTTAATGACTATGTGAAGATATGAATTGTTTCCTGAAGATAATACTCTTAATTGAGTTACATTGTTCTTCTTAGGCAAAGCAGTGTAAAACTATATCAGTTAAGGCTTGCAAGTAGTGATTTCCACTGGGGCATCAGAGTCTTGCTGGGCTGAATCTGCTGCTTGTTGGTTCAGTGTTTCTTATGAACAAGAGCCACAGTATAGAGCTTAAAGTTATTTAAAATACTAAGTCATCTTACGTTTCCATTTTATTAACGGGATGTTGCAATCATTTGTAAACTAATAAACTTATAAAGTGATTGGCACAAAGACTCCTTGAGCAAAAGCTGCGCAGTTAAGTAGAAAAATATACTTAATTTGGAGACTCTTACAGTAACTTTTGCCATAGTCAAAACGATGGCTTTTACATTGAAAGATTAATAGAAACTCTCCGTATGTTAATTTTTGATGGAACCTGACTCAAATCAAGGTACTCTCCATTTTATTGCCTTACCTGAATCAGTCCTTTTTGGTTGGTAATAGATTTTTTTAATACACCCAAGTTTGATTTAAAAGGAAATTCTAGTTATTAAGCACTTTTAACAAGAAATCCAGAAGCACATTTTTCTGCACAAACCAGTTACAAAGTTCAAAAGTGTTTCTTATGCATTTGCTTTGAGATTCAGTTTTTAACTTTGTAAACCACATCTGAGAGACTTGTCATTTCTACATTATTGTGTGTATTTAATTTCTTTTGATTCTATTTTGGTTAAGAGAGCAGTAAATTTTCTGGTATTCTTGTTCACTTGGTTACATTTGTATAAAGGTCTCATTGCCAGTTGCTCAGATAACAAGTGACATGGCAGAATTCTTTAAAGCAGTAAAGTTCCTTAAGCCTAAGGCTAAATCTTGAATACGTTGTTGAATTCTTTAATATCCTGATGGCAAGCAGATTGATAGCTGCACATTTGGCATGCTTTGTTTTATGGATTTTATTTTTAATTGCAGATTTATTTGGCAATGTACAGTAAATTTTGTAAACTTGCATCAAGTTTATGAATAAACCATTTAAAAATTTGGTTTGTGCTGATCATGGCAAGCAAAAAAAAGATTACTTTCTCATTTTTCCCTCATAAGAAAACTCTGCTTGATGTGTTTGTAAGCTCTATTGAGTTTCTGGAATAAGATATTTAAGGAGGGAAGTGGTGAGGGGAGGCTTGGAAGACAGGCAGATTTAACAATAGAAAGTGAAAGAACCTGGAAATGGTCTGTAGAATAGTCACCTTTTCCTCAGCCTTTTTCCTCTTCCGTTCTCATTATAAATTGAAGTGCTACTTTTTCCTTTATGGCTATCCTTAGTTCCCCCAGTGAAAATAATCTGCTACTTCTTAGCGTACCCATGGCCTCCTTACACACAATTGACAGGTTATTTCACATACAAGAAGTCCAGAGGTAGGATAACTCCAGTTGTACTGTACATCTGGGCTTTGCTCTGCTTCCTTGAGATTTTTCTATGTTGGTTTCATCTTTTGGTTGCATGTTATGTACAGCCACCTTACTTGATTCAGAGGTAGATAAATGCCCCTGTTTTCTAGTGTCTCCTTAGGAGATGAGGAAATCTCTAAAAGCACCATCCCATCAAGTACACGGCCTCTTGCCTTTCCTTGGCTACATCAGGGCCCTGTGCCTACCCCTAAACCAATGGTGGTGAAAAGAATGAAACCATCGTGATTAGTTTGCACAATGGTTCTCAAAGCATGATTTGGGGAACACTGGAGACCCCTGAGACCATTTCAAGAGACTATTTTCATAATACTAAAACATTTGCCATTTTCACTCATTCTTTCATGTGTACAATGGAGTTTTCCAGAGGCTACATGATGTGATTTTGCAACAGATCAAATTCAGAAGCAAATATGAGAATCTGTCTGTCTTCCATTAAGACAGAAATTAAATATTTGCAAAATGTAAAGTGATGCCGCCACTGGTAAACTGTCCTCTCCCTGTTTTATATCAGCCACAAAGAAAGAACGCCCACTTTGAAAGACAATGGGGTGTCGTTCAGTAGCCAGAGAATGGAGAAAGGGAGCTCATGCTCTCAAGGCACCTTCTCCCAGAGGGATAGGAGGCTGGGGAGTTTAAAGAGTTAGCTGAGGGGGCGGGGGAGGTATGAAGGGCATACACAGGCTGGAGTTCCAGACAAGCAGGCATAGTCCCTGAACATGCTGCTTCATACATCCATGTTCATGAGATGCCAGTGAGCTTGCTTTTTAGGGAAGAGGATTTTAGCATTATGTTAATGATCTAAAGGTAACCGGAGGGTGCCTCTTTATCTTCCTCTGGTATTCCACAAGGGGTCAGGAAGCTCTGGTGACATCTGGGCCATCTGGCTTCCTTAAGCAGCTGCGCCTATAAATAGACTAAGGAAAAAAACTGGCTGGGCTTGTTGGCTCATACCTGTAATCTCAACGCTTTAGGAGGCAGAGGCAGAGGGATGTCTTGAAGCCAGGAGTTTGAGACCAACCTGGGCAACATAGACCCTGGGTCTACAAAAAAAAAAAAAAGAGTCACAGCTACTCAGGAGGCTTATACCAGTGACAATGTCATACTATCCACCAGTGTGGGAAGGAGGATTTGGGAAATAGTTGTTTTCCATAAAAATATTTCGTTAATGTATAACATCTGTTTTTTAAAAAGATGTTCTGATTTAATTTTTAATATGGTAAATATTGATAGTCATAACACACATAAACTATTGGTCGTGTCAATATTTTAGTGTGTAAAGGGTCCTGAGGCCATAATGAGAACTTCTGATTTAGACCAAGTTTCTGCCCAAGATCTGGCGATCAAATCAGGGCTCCCTTAGGAAGGAATTGGCGGGAGGAATGGACGAACCTGTGTCTGCTGTGCTTCCATTTTTTGGTGGTTCTCAGTTTGAGCATGCATCAGAATCGCCATAAAGTTTGTTAAAACGTAGATTGCTGGGCCTCACCCCCAGTGTCTGATTTACCCCAGTGTCTGGGGTAAGGACGGGAAATGTGCTAAAACTTAGTAGTTTCCAGGTGAATCTGATGTTCCTGGCAGGGAACTGATGCACAACTTCGGGCGTGCTTCACAGCAATAATCTCACTCAGCTACCTTAGAATGGCAGGTGCTATTTATGCCATTTTACTCATTCGAAACTTTAAACCTGAATATTACAACGAGTTAACTAAGTTTGCCAAGGAATAAAGGCAGTGATTTTCATACACTAGGACAATTTTTTAAAAGCAAACACTGTCCGTTCAAAAATTGAGCTTATGCTATTTAAACAGGCATTGGAACTATGAAGAGCAATAAGTACTACCTAGTCTCTGCAAGGAATTTGTGAATTAGAGAACGATGTAAACTCAGAAATATGGCGGTGCCAGGGCAGTGAGAAGCACACAGGATTTTCACTGCAGGAGGCCTCCTGGAAAGTTGCCAGGCGCGGTGGCTCATGCCTGTAATTCCAGCACCTTTGGAGGCCCAGGCGGGAGTATCGCTTGAGCCCTGGGGTTTGAGACCAGCCTGGAGAGCATAGGGAAACCTGTCACTACGAAAAATACAAAAATTAGCTGGGCGTGGTGGCGGGAGCTTGTAGTTCAAGCTATGAGGGAGGCTGAGGCGGGAGGATCGCTTGAGCCTGGGAGGTAGAAGCTGCAGTGAGCAGAGGCCGCGCCACTCCACTCCTGCCTGCCCACAGCATTAGACCCAATCTCAAAAATGAAAAAACAGTTCCGAGCGTATTATGGAACGGATGGCTTCAACCTCGGTGTGCGGACTCCAGGCCAGGATATTCACCGGCGTTGCCACGCCCACCGTCCCCGTCCGGCCGGAAGTGGCGCGGGCGCTTGCTCAGTGCGCGCCGGCCAGGCAACTCTGTGCTGGCGTAATCGGGTTCCTCCGGGCCGCCGTAGGACTGGTTCCGTCGGGCTAGTGAGGAATGGAGCCGGTGGGCAGCAGCGCCGACCGCTGCGGCTCCTCCTCCGTAGACCCACGGAGCACCTTCGTGTTGAGTAACCTGGCGGAGGTGGTGGAGCGTGTGCTCACCTTCCTGCCCGCCAAGGCGTTGCTGCGGGTGGCCTGGTGAGAGGAGGCGGAGGCGGGAAGCTTGCCTTGTGACACGCCGTGGGCATGCCCCAGGCTGGCGGGGTGGGGAGAGACCGTGGGGACCCAGGGCTCTCCCCAGTTCCCTCGCCCTACCTGAGGTTACCCGCTACCCGCGAGGTATCTCCCAGCCGTGGTGCCCCGGGGGACTTCGCTGAGGGGCGAAGTTCCCCTTAAGGTTTTCTCCACTTCTGGCTCTCCTTCCGAACCAGCGCCCTGACTGACACCTACCTCCCCCGGGGACTTTGGATCCCGCAGGGATCTCCTGCTCCAGTGGGTGGGGGTTTGTGAGCTGTGGGAGAGACGAAAATGAACGTCCGTTTGCAATCCTTTGTGCGTTTGCGTCCCCAGCGTGTGCCGCTTATGGAGGGAGTGTGTGCGCAGAGTGTTGCGGACCCATCGGAGCGTAACCTGGATCTCCGCAGGCCTGGCCGAGGCCAGCCACCTGGAGAGGCATTGCTTGGTTCGCGTAGTAGCAGAGGAGCTTGAGGCAAGTAGCAAGGGGTGTCATGCACAGTCATTTGCAGGTTGGTGGTTCAGTCTTTTGAGAACTATTTTTTTTTAAATCCCAGTTTTGTTAATTCAAGGAACATCTTCTTGTGCCGGGAAAAGATTTTGTAAACATCAGTTTTAGTGACTACACGGTAAAGATGTGTCATGATTTATTTGACCATTCATCAAATGTTGAGCCTTTTAAGTGTGCACATTTTCACTATTAACAACAACGCTGTGCAGAACCTTCCCTTCACCTGCTTCCCTTGAAGCAAGTTTTTGTTGTCTTTTACCGGGAAGACAACTGGGTGTGTCTTGCTCAGTGTAGCACACCTAGAAAGCCAAGAACCAAAACTTAAAGCCAAATAGTTCAACTTTCCATCCTGTACTCTTTTGCTTCTCTGGCCCCCAACTTCAAAAGGGGAGCCAACACCTGGAGAGATGAAGACTCGGACTGTGGAGTTGGAGGGACTGCAGGGTGTACCATCTCTCTGGGGAGTGGAAGGGAGCCCTTTGACAGTGAAGTGCCAACCTGCTGCTCTGTCACTGTTTAGTACGGCTTACAGACATAACTACGGTGCAGCTGTCACAATCAGGAAATTATCACTGATACATTTCTACCATTTTGTCCTCAGACTCGGTTCAGATTTTGCCAGTTGTCCCAGTAAGGTTCTTCATGGCAAAAAGATCTGTTCCCAATTGTAAGTTGCTCTAAGTAAGTCATGTTTCTTTAATCTCCTTTGATCTGGAACAGTTTCACAAGCTTTGCTTGATTTTTCCAAATCTTGACACCTAGGAAAATTGCAGGCTATTTTGTAGAACATCCATCAATTGTGTCTTTGGCAGGAAATAATCACAGAAGTGATGCTGTGCTCTTTTCGCGGCATCCTTAGGTGGCATGTGATTTCCATTGGTCTCGTTATTGGTGGTATTACCTTTGATTACTCAATTAAGGTGGTGCTTGCCAAGTGTCTTCACTAAAATCACTGTTCTGTAATGATTGAGTGTTTTGTGAAGAGATCATTTGAAACTATGTAAATATCGTGTTTCAGTGCGTTTATTTGTATCTGTACACTCTCGGAGTCTTATTTAATTCAGTGGGCTATAATCTGTTACTGTATTTTGGTGCTCAAATTACGCCCCCCCCCCCCTGCAGTTTGGCTAGTGGGAGCTCCTTCAGGCTGGCTTCAGTGTCTTTTTAGAGATGACTGCATTATCTTTGAGCACTTTTCTTTTTTCTGGCACAAGATGTTCTAAGCTTGTCTTGGGTTTTACCTGCTTTGGTCCTGGAATTGGTCATTAAGCCCTGGCTCCTTTTGATGGAGTGTGGTATTTAGAAATCAAGGTCTAGACTCTTTTAGTGTACTCCTTGCCATTGAGGGATTTGCTGCTCCAAAGCCCAGTCATTAGACAGAGCCAAGGAGTGTATGTATGTATATACATGCATGTGTATGTATATACATCAGCATACACATATACACGTTTACAACTATATGTATGTGGAAACTCATCAGTTCACACAGGTGCATCCTTTTCTAATCAAGTGCAAGATGCTTTCTAGTTTTGTCTCTGCTCATATTTGTACCTCCCTTTTGGGCAAAGGGAAACTGGTTCTCATCATTCTTAATGTATTTAGATATTACCTCAGTGCCCCATATGTAACCACTCTTCTGTTTCCCCCTTCCTTGGGTGGTCTTTCTCCTTACCTTGTCTGGGCTCTGGAACTCTCATCCCAGGGAGCTGGCCAGTATCCAAAGGCAGGCTTGTAGAAAACTTTTCTTCTCTGGTGCTTTGTCCCAACTCCTGCCATTTTTCCAGAAGTTTATCATTTGGAAGAATTCAAAATGCAAGCAGGCTTTTTTCCTCAGAAGTGTTCTCTGGAGCATCGTTTATAATAAGGGATACTAAAAAACCGAATATTAATTTAATAAATAAGGCTATTAAATTATAAACTGTAAGTGTATTAATGACAAGAGCAAATGTTGATTTTAAAAGTGAAAACATTATAAAATTATATATTTAGTATCATCTGAATTATTAAAGACCAAAAGGGAGAGTAGAAAAGAAAGCCAAAATAGCTTTTTTTTTCTATTTAATGTTTTTTAAAAGTTTTCTCTCTGTGGTCATCGTTTTCAAATTTTTACCACAACAGGCATTATTTTTCTATAGCTTTAAGAGTTTATACATTGTGGTGGCTGTTAATAGCCAGACAGACTAAGGTATGAATTGTAGCTTTGGCATATACCAGCGGTGTGACTTTGAAAAAGCTACTTAACTTCTCTGAGCCTCAGGTGCTATCTCCATAAAATAAAAAGAAAAATAATAATTTTCCTGTGCCCTTATAGAGTTGTTGTAAGGATTAAATAATGAAAAGGTAATGCATATAACACATTACTTATAGTACTAGGAGCGTAAGTTCTCAATAGATGTCTGTTAAATAGTCTTTTATTAGTATCATTATTAAAGTTCACATAGTTATAGTAATGCCCTTAGAGGAGTTCCTCCATTATAGTAAACTGCTGGTGAGACAAAAACATGAAAACTCTATCCAAATCATACGTGCTGTTTATTTGTGTTTTCCAAGTTATCTAGTGGACATGGGCACTTTTATAGCTATAAAGAAAGTTGATTTAACTTTTCTATTAGAAATATTTTAAAGTCCGCCAGGCACGGCGGCTCATGCCTATAATCCCAGCACTTTGGAAAGCCGAGGCAGGCAAATCGCTTGAGGTCAGGAGTTAGAGAACAGCCTGGCCAACATGGTGAAACCCCTGTCTCCGCTAAAAATATTAATATAAATATTTAAAAATATTAAATACTTAAAAATATCAAATTTATAAATAAAAATATTAAAGTACAAAAATTGGCTGGGCGTGTTGGTGCAAACCTGTAATCGCAGCTACTCAGGTAGCTGAGGTACCAGAATCGCTTGAACTGGGGAGATGGAGTTTGCGTGAGCCCAGATTGCGCCACTCCAGCCTGGGTGATACTCTGTCTCAAAAAAAAAAAAAAGAAAAGAAATATTTTAAAGTCTGCCAAAAGCTTTATAAAACAACTTGCCATTTGTAACTTCTTTGAACAGTGGAATGTGGTGCTAGCTGTCTTAACTGTGCTCTGAGAACATTTCATGTTGAGACTTGTTATGTCACTTCTTCTAGTGTGAATTAGGACGGAAAATTCAGCAGTTGCTTTTCATTGGGTGCCAGGAGAGGGAGATTCATAAAATCTCAGGACCAGACTTTTAATCCTTGTTCAGGAGTAAGAAACCTGAGGCCTAAAAGCTTGATGAGGGTTATTCTGCTGGTTTGTGGCAGAGTTGCCACTAAGACCTAAATCTGTTTTTTGTTTTGTTTTGTTTTTGAGACAGAGTCTTGCCTGTTGTCCAGGCTGGAGTGCAGTGGCCTGATCTCAGCTCAGTGCAGCCTCCACCTTCTGAGTTCAAGTGATTGTCCTGCCTTAGCCTTCTGAGTAGCTGGGACTACAGGTGCACGCCACCGCACCCAGTTAATTTTTGTATTTTAGTAGAGATGGGGTTTCACCCTGTTGGCCAGACTGGTCTCACCCTGGCCTCAGGTGATCCACCCACTGGCCTCCCAGAGTGCTGAGATTACAGGCGTAAGCCACGGTCCCTGGCCCCTAAATCTCTTTGAGTTCTCTCTCCTTTACTCACTATACCAGGCATCACAGATTCAGATGACTTGAAGGTCAGGCAGTTAGGTGAAGAGGGTCAGGTAGCTCAACAGAGTGGTAGCACCATGGCAGACTGGAAAGGCTTGCCTCCATTTAGCCTTAGTTAAGAGGCACGTAGTCTAAGTGTTGCCAAAATGTCCAGTTTTTAAAAAGAATCTGGAAATCCACATTTTATGTAAAAATTCGGTGGAATTTTGAACATTGGCATTCAGTTTACATTTTCTGAAAATGCTGTGTGGAGCAAGGAAACTATATCTGTAGGTCTTGGGCAGCCATGGGCCCCACAGGCCATCATGCTATCTGTCTCTTTTATTAGTTTATCTATATAGAATGTATTCTGAAACATCTTGGCATTCCCCCAAATTATAATGGACCAACTTTTTTTTTTCCCACTTTACCAATAGTGAGGCTTTGCTATATGCTAAGTACCTCATGGACCAACTTTTTTTTTTTTTTTTTTTTTCCATTTAACCAATAATGAGGCCTTGCTATATCCTAAGTACTTCATTTTATTCTGGTAGTAAAAAATATTTGAAAATAGCTAGCTTAGAAAAATATATTCATCATTTTCATTTAATTCAGCTGCTTTGCCACTTGTCTTTAATTGGAAAGTTTAGTTGAAAACAAGTGAGTCTGAATAAGCCCAGCTCATAGGGGAGATAGGGCACAAATAAGATTAACTAGGGGTAAGGGATGTTGCATCTGAGGTCCAGAGTACTGAGGGAGTTTAGGAAAAGGTTTTGGAGAGGAGGTGGCACTTAAAGTGTCTCTAGAGGGAAACAGTCTTAAGTTCTACAGGAACAGAGCAATAGAACACATGGGGAAGTGGGTGTGTCTGGATAGTATTAATAGTAAGCTAAGGGGCCCTGAAGGATGCCTTGTTGTCAAGGCTGGAAATGGAGGCTTGGAGTATTTGATTTAATGAGCAGTGAAAAGAGGAGTGATTCCCCATTACTGAGATTTTTCTGATACTGTAATGCCTGTTCATATAAAGCAAGTGTGTCTCTTGCTGGTACTTGATGTTTTTGTTCTAAGAGCTTCAGTTATTAAGAAAATGAACTTCTTGGCCGGGCGCGGTGGCTCAAGCCTGTAATCCCAGCACTTTGGGAGGCCGAGACGGGCGGATCACGAGGTCAGGAGATCGAGACCATCCTGGCTAACACGGTGAAACCCCGTCTCTACTAAAAAATAAAAAAAAAATTAGCCGGGCGAGGTGGCAGGTGCCTGTAGTCCCAGCTACTCGGGAGGCTGAGGCAGGAGAATGGCGGGAACCCGGGAGGCGGAACTTGCAGTGAGCTGAGATCCGGCCACTGCACTCCAGCCCGGGCGACAGAGCGAGACTCCGTCTCAAAAAAAAAAAAAAAAAGAAAATGAACTTCTTGAGGGCTGGAATGAAGAAATAGTAGGTGTTTAGTAAATGAACTGAAAATGAAAGAGCATGAGTGAAAAGTAAATGAGAAGTAGATTGACTCAGAATGCCAACATTGACCTGAAAGAAGGTAGGGCACCAGCAGTTTGGATGAGGTGATACTTTTTTTTTTTTTAATTTAAGTTCTGGGATACATGTGCAGAACGTGCAGGTTTGTTACATAGGTATACGCGTGCCATGGTGGTTTGCTGCACCCATCAACCTGTCATCTACATTAGGTATTTCTCCTAATGCTATCCCTCCCATAACCCCCCACTCCCTGACAGGCCCTGGTGTGTGATGTTCCCCTCCCTGTGTCCACGTGTTCTCATTGTTCAACTCCCACTTATGAATGAGAACATGCGGCATTTGGTTTTCTGTTCCTGTGTTAGTTTGCTGAGAATGATGGTTTCCAGCTTCATTCATATCCCTGCAAAGGATGTGAACTCATCCTTTTTTATGGCTGCATAGTATTCCATGGTGCATATGTGCCACGTTTTCTTCATCCAGTCTATCATTGATGGGCATTTGGGTTGGTTTCAAGTCTTTGCTGTTCTGAACAGTGCTGCAGTAAACATGCATATGCACATGTCTTTATAGTAGAATGATTTATAATCCTTTGGGTATATACCCAGTAATGGGATTGCTGGGTCAAATGGTATTTCTCTTTCTAGATCCTTGAGGAATCATCACAGTGTCTTCCACAGTGGTTGAACTAATTTACACTGCCACCAACTGTGTAAAAGTGTTCCTGTTTCTCCACATCCTCTCCAGCATCTGTTGTTTCCTGACTTTTTAATGATCGCCACCCTAACTGGTGTGAGATGGTATCTCATTTTAGTTTTGATTTGCATTTCCCTAATGACCAGTGATGATGAGCCTTTTTTCATATGTTTGTTGGCCGCATAAATGTCTTCTTTTGAGAAGTGTGTGTTCATATACCTTGCCCACTTTTTGATGGTGGTGTTTTTTTCTTGTAAATTTGTTTAAGTTCCTTGTAGATTCTGGATATTAGCCCTTTGTCAGATAGATAGATTGCAAAAATTTTCTCCCATTCTGTAGGTTGCTTGTTCACTCTGATGATAGTTTCTTTGGCTGTGTAGAAGCTCTTTAGTTTAATTAGATCCCATTTCTCAATTTTGGCTTTTGTTGCCATTGCTTTTGGTGTTTTAGTCATGAAGTCTTTGCCCATGCTTGTGTCCTGAATGGTATTGCCTAGATTTTCTTCTAGGGATTTTATGGTTTTAGGTCTTACACTTACATCTGTAATCCATCTTGAGTTAATTTTTGTATAAGGTGTAACGAAGGGGTCCAGTTTTAGTTTTCTGCATATGGCTAGCCAGTTTTCCCAACACCATTTATTAAATAGTTAATCCTTTTTCTGTTGCTTGTTTTTGTCAGGTTTGTCAGATATCAGATGGTTGTAAATGTGTGGTGTTATTTCTGAGGCCTCTATTCTGTTCCATTGGTCTGTATATCTGTTTTGGTACCAGTACCATGCTGTTTTGGTTACTGTAGTCTTATAGTATAGTTTGAAGTCAGGTAGTATGATACCTTCAGCTTTGTTCTTTTTGGTTAGGATTGTCCTGGCTATATGGGCTCTTTATTGATTCCATATGAAATTTAAAGTAGTTTTTTCTAATTCTGTGAAGAAAGTCAATGGTAGCTTGATGGGGATAGCATTGAATCTCTAAATTATTTTGGGCAGTATGGCCATTTTCACAATATTGATTCTTTCTATCCACGAGCATGGGATGTTTTTCCATTTGTTTGTGTCTTCTCTTACTTTCTTGAGCAGTGGTTTGTAGTTCTCCTTGAAGAGGTCCTTCACATTCCTTGTAAGTTGTATTTCTAGGTATTTTATTCTTTTTGTAGCAGTTGTGAATGTGAGTTCACTCATGATTTGGCTGTCTGTTATTCGTGTGTAGGAATGCTTGTGATTTTTGCACATTGATTTTGTATCCTGAGACTTTGCTGAAGTTGCTTATCAGCTTAAGGAGATTTTGGACTGAGATGACTGGGTTTTCTAAATATACAGTCATGTCATACGCAAACAGAGACAATTTGACTTCCTCTCTTCCTATATGAATACCCTTTATTTCTTTCTCTTGCTTGATTGCCCTGGCCAGAACTTCCAATACTGTGTTGAATACGAGTGGTGAGAGAGGGCATCCTCGTCTTCTGCGGGTTTTCAAAGGGAATGCTTCCAGCTTTTGCCCATCCAGTATGATATTGGCTGTGGGTTTGTCATAAATAGCTCTTATTATTTTGAGGTACGTTCCATCAATACCTAGTTTATTGAGAGTTTTTAGCATGAAGTGGTGTTGAATTTTATCAGAGGCCTTTTGTGCATCTGTTGAGATAATCATGGTTTTTGTCATCGGTTCTGTTTATGTTATGGATTACGTGTATTGATTTGCATATGTTGAACCAGCCTTGCATCCCAGGGATGAAGCTGACTTGATTGTGGTGGATAAGCTTTTTGATGTGCTGCTTGATTCGGTTTGCCAGTATTTTACTGAGGATTTTCACATCGATATTCATCAGGGATATTGACCTGAAATTTTCTTTTTTTGTTGTGTTTCTGCCAGGTTTTGGTATCAGGATGATGCTGGCCTCAAAAAATGAGTTAGGGAGGCATCCCTCTTTTTCTATTGTTTGGAATAGTTTCAGAAGGAATGATATCAGTTCCTCTTCGTACCTTTGGTAGAATTTGGCTGTGAATTCGTCTGGTCCTGGGCTTTTTTTGCTTGGTAGGCTATTACTGCCTTAATTTCAGAACTTGTTATTGGTCTATTCAGAGATTCGACTTCCTCCTGATTTAGTCTTGGGAGAGGGTATGTGTCCAGGAATTTATCCATTTCTTCTAGATTTTCTAGTTTACTTGCATATAGGTGTTTATAGTATTCTCTGATGACAGTTTGTATTTCTGTGGGATCAGTGGTGATATCCCCTTTATCATTTTTTATTGTGTGTATTTGATTCTTCTCTCTTTATTAGTCTGGCTAGCGGTCTGTCTATTTTGTTAGTCTTTTCAGGAAACCAGCTCCTGGATTCATTGAGTTTTTGAAGGATTTTTCATGTTTCTATCTCCTTCAGTTCTGCTCTGATCTTAGTTGTTTCTTGTCTTCTGCTAGCTTTTGAATTTGTTTGCTCTTGCTTCTTTAGTTCTTTTAATTATGATGTTAGGGTGTTGATTTTAGATCTTTCCCGCTTTCTCCTGTGGGCATTTAGTGCTATAAATTTCCCTCTAAACACTGTTTTAGCTGTGTCCCAGAGATTATGGTACATTGTGTCTTTGTTCTCATTGGTTTCAAAGAACATCTTTATCTCTGCCTTCATTTTGTTATTTGGCCAGTAGTCATTCAGGAGCAGGTTGTTCAGTTTCCATGTAATTGTGCGGTTTTGAGTGAGTTTTTTAATCCTGAGTTCTAATTTCATTGCACTGTGGACTGGGTGATACTTTAGGGGACTATGCAGAAGCACTCATGGATTCATGGGATCCAATTCCAATTTTTTTTTTTTTTTTTTGCAGAATGTTCGCATCTTACCACATACAGTTCTTTACATGGCTGATTCAGAAACTTTCATTAGTCTGGAAGAGTGTCGTGGCCATAAGAGAGGTAAATATCAAAAGAAAAGCTTTTGTTTCTGTTTTTTTCCATCATGTGCCTTCTGTTTGGAGTTCAATATTGTACTTGTCCTGAGAGTTAATCGACTTTCTGAGGCTCTGGGACTGCCACCTGTAGTATGCATGCATGTATCTATCTTTGAACCTTGAGGAACCCTTTCTGCTTCAGATTGATTTCTAAACCTTGTAGTGTAATTGAAACAAATTCATTAGAAAGGTGTTTTTCTCAATTTGAGATGCTTTAATTCTCCAGGCACTTTTTATTATTAAAACAGGTTGTATGACTTTGGCTATTCAGGCCTTTTGCTATATTGGAACATGAGGTCCCATTTACCAAAGCTATGTAGAGAAATGGTGCATTTTTGGCTGGCTGAGGGAAAAGGCAGAATAGGTATTCAAGATGGGCATACATAGGCCCCAAGTTAGACTTAGATAATGGATTCTTATTGTCTAATTTGAATCCAGTTAACTGTTGATGCAAATAGTAGTTATACTGCAATATCAGCTGAACAGAAAGGTACAGTAGCAAGTCTAAAATTCAGCTGTTACTGCTAAATTTGACATCACTGGGGCAAAAGCATTATATGAACAGAGAGGAAAAGCAGACTAGTGGTGCAAAAGGTCAGATTTAGAATTTAAAAGCCAGGACCAAAACAGGTAAAGTGTTTGTTTTAATCAATGCTTTTAGACCTTTATTTAGAGCATTCTCGTGTCAGGTGACTTAAATATTTCCAGTATTTGCTTTTTTACTTTTTCATTGTCAGATTTGACTTTAAATGGATGATATTTAATCATTTTGCTAATGTATTTTTACAGCAAGGAAAAGAACTAGTATGGAAACAGCACTTGCCCTTGAGAAGCTATTCCCCAAACAATGCCAGGTCCTTGGGATTGTGACCCCAGGAATTGTAGGTGAGAAAAATTAGCAACTTGATGATTTCCTCCTTGCATTAATGTGGGGTCCTTTGGATTGGTGAATTATTTTTAGCTTGGAATCACATTTCTGTTTCTGGACATCTAAAATACAATAAAGTCAGTCATATTTACCATGGCTTTATATTTGCCTTATATTAATGTTTATTAAGTTATTGTGGTATTTCTCATCTCAAGGCTACCTGTATAATGCATATCTAGTAGTCATTCATAAGAGGGGAAAGATCTCATTCTGCCTCCCTCCAAATTAGGAAGTATTTGTGGGCATTTTCAGAGTTTTGTCAGTTCAAGCAGTATTGTTTCTGGTGGGTAGGGGTGAGATAGGACTGGGATTAGGAGCAAAGATGGGCCTTGTTAGGAAATTTCTGTTTCTCTGCTTTGGTACCACTCTTTGACATTTATAGCCTGAGGCTGTGCCCCTTTCCATGCTTGATTGCTGCTGGTGAATTTTTGCTGATTTTTATTATTTTTATTATTTTTTATTCTTTTCTGTAGTTAACTGGGGGAGGAGAGATTCTGTTGAGGCAGTAATGGTACAGTGGTTAGATACCTGGATTGGAATGCCAGCTGTACTGCTTAGTATCGTATGACTTTGAGCAAGTTACCTAACTTCACGGGGCTTCACTATCCTCATCAAGGAAGTGGGGATGATGACAATAGTACCTTCCTTGGAGGGTTGTGAGAATTAAATGAGTTAACACTTGTAAAGCATAGAGATAACACAGAAAGCAGTAAGTAAATGTTCGCTGTCATGTATTTATTGTTATTTTTTTTTTAGATGGAGTTTTACTCTTGTCGCCCAATCTGGAGTGCAATGGCGTGATCCCCACTCACTGCAACCTCTGCCCCCTAGATTCAAGCGATTCTCCTGCCTCAGCCTCCCAAGTAGCTGGGATCACAGGCGCCCACCACCACCACGCCTGGCTATTTTTTGTATTTTTAGTAGAAACCGGGTTTCACCATGTTGGCCAGGCTAGTCTTAAACTCCTAACCTCAGGTGATCCACCACCTCAGCCTCCCAAAGTGCTGGGATTACAGGTGTGAGCCACCACACCTGGCCACTGTTACGTTTTTTAGTTCTAACTCAGCAGTACTGTACTGAGAATTGTCATTTTTAATCTTCACTGAAAGAGTTTTGATCTGAATTTGAGTCTTGTACCGTGAGGTAAGAAGAATTTCACGTGTTTACAAATGAATATTATTTGTTCAGTTGCTCTAGCTTTGGTTTCTAAAGGGCTTAACATTTTTTTTAAAAAAAGAGCTTATTTCTTTTTGGCTGGGCATAGTAGCTCATTCCTGTAATCCCAGCACTTTAGGAGGCCGAGGCAGGCGGATCACTTGAAGTCAGGAGTTGGAGACCAGCCTGGCCAACATGGCAAAACCCCATCTTACTAAAAAATGTAAAAATTGACCAGGCACGGTGGCTCACATCTGTAGTCACAGCACTTTGGGAGGCCAAGTTGGGTGGATCATGAGATCAGGAGTTCAAGACCAGCCTGGCCAACATGGTGAAACCCCATCTCTACCAAAAATACAAAAATTAGCCGGGCATGGTGGCAGGCACCTGTAATCCCAGCTGCTCAGGAAGCTGAAGCGGGAGAATTGCTTGAGCCCAGGAGGCAGAGTTTGCAGTGAGCCGAGATCATGCCATTGCAGTCCAGCCTGGGTGATAGAGCAAGACTCTGTCTCAAAAAAAAAAAGAAGGTAAATTAGCTGGGCATGGTTGGCTCATGCCTGTAATTCCAGCTACTTGGGAGGCTGAGGCAGGAGAATTGTTGGAAACCGAGAGGCAGAGTTTGCACCACTTCACTCCAGCCTGGGTGACAGAGTGAGACTGTCTCCAAAAAAAAAAAAAAAGTTTTTTTTTTTTTTATGCTAATAATATTTATTTTTAGAAGAAGAAAAATTAGAAGATTCAGGTAAGCAAAAGCAAAACAATTAAGCACCTTTAAGCACCACAGAGTTAACCACTCTTATGATGTTAACCTTTATTTATATATGTATGTAAATATAAAAAACCAGAATAAAATTTTCTATAGACTTGTAACCTACTGTGTTAGTCTGCTAGGGCTACCATAACAAAATACCACAGACTGGGTGGCTTAAACAACGGAAGCTTATTTTCTCACAGTTTGGGAGGCTAGATGTCCAAGATTGGGGATGGCCTTTCTGAAGCTTGCTTACAGCTGCTTTCTCACTGTGTTCTCATGTGGCCTTTTCTTTGTACATAAGCATGCCTGGTGTCTCTTCCTCTTTTGGATTAGGGCCCTACCCTTATGACCTCATTTAATTTTTTTTTTTTTTTTTTTTTTTTTTTGAGACGGAGTCTCGCTCTGTGGCCCAGGCTGGAGTGCAGTGGCCGGATATCAGCTCACTGCAAGCTCTGCCTCCCGGGTTTACGCCATTCTCCTGCCTCAGCCTCCTGAGTAGCTGGGACTACAGGTGCCCACCACCTCGCCTGGCTAGTTTTTTGTATTTTTTAGTAGAGATGGGGTTTCACCGTGTTAGCCAGGATGGTCTCGATCTCCTGACTTCGTGATCCGCCCGTCTCGGCCTCCCAAAGTGCTGGGATTACAGGCTTGAGCCACCGCGCCTGGCCTACCTCATTTAATCTTAACTATCTCTTTAAAGGCCTTATCTCCGAATATAGTCACATGGGGGGTTAGGGCTTCAACATGAATTTGGGGTAGGCAGTAGGGAGGGGGATGACACAGTTCAATCTGTAATATCTACCTGTAAAATTCAGAGCATATTACAAACATATTTCTATGTCTATAAATATACATTTGTTATCATTTTAATGGCTATATTCTATGATACCAGTGTAACTTTTAATCTCAATACCAGTGTGGGACATTCAGGTTTTTTCTGTTTATTTCCTATTTGAAATTATGTGATAAAATACTTGGGTATATATATACTTTATATAATTGTCAAATATTTTTAGGGTAAACTTTTAAAAATTGGAATTGCTGTGAAAGTGTATTTACTACTCCCCCAACTTTTTATTTTGAAAAGTATGGAAAAGTTGAAAGAATAATAGAATAGCATGATAAATACCCATATACCCTTTATCTAGTTTAGCAGTTGAAAAAATTTTGCAACATTTGTGTTTTCTCACTTTGCTTATACAAAATTTCTTTCTGAACCATTTGAAAGTTAAATTGCAAACATCATGACACTACACCCTAAAACTGTCAAAGCTGAAAAACTTTTACTCAGATAGTGGCTTGTTAGCTTGATGATTATCTTAGTGACCTAGACTGTGGTTATCTAGTTTTTACTGAATGTATTGATGAAACTGTTTAACTTTTTCTCTAGTGACTCCAATGGGATCAGGTAGCAATCGACCTCAGGAAATAGAAATTGGAGAATCTGGTTTTGCTTTATTATTCCCTCAAATTGAAGGAATAAAAATACAACCCTTTCATTTTATTAAGGATCCAAAGAATTTAACATTAGAAAGACATCAGCTCACTGAAGTAGGTAAGTTACTTTTATTTATCATTAACTGCTCATTTTATTGATTAATTTTGATTTCTTTGTAATTCTGGCTGGTTGGTGGATATTAGGTTCCTTTGGGAGAATCTGAATTAAGTACACCTGTTACTGGAGCTGTGGCTAATTCAAACAGATGATTCACAGAGGCCAGTATGATACACGTTTGGTAGAATTGATTTACTTTTTAAATTATTTTACTTGCATTAAAGCCAAGAGACCCAGAGATGAAACTTTTTTCATAAATACTCTGTTGATGATAAACTTGTTTGTATTTAATTCTGAATTTTAAGGAATTCTTGCTCTAATAGTTTATTTCATTTTGCTCTATTTGTATTTTGTTAACCTATTTTTTTTTTATTCTAGTAACAAGCGTTTTAGAAGTTTTTAGAAGATGCAGGTTAGTTCTTTGTGAACTAATTAGAAAGATGGGAACAACTAAAGTGACCCTGATGAGTGTTAGGAAAGGTATGAGTTAAGGCAAGTCTATCAAGCAAGGGGTATGCTGGGAAACATCCCACAGGTAGTGTGGATGGAGCCCTGAAGTGAATTTGAAGAGGTAAAGGGTTGGCTTAGTGTCTAAGCTTAGATGGGAAAGCATCTAAGTTAATAATATAATCAACAACTAACAAGTTACTCAAGGAAAGCAGCATTAAAGCCTTTTATCTATATCTGCAAATGAATTGATTGAATTCACTTAATTCATTAAAAATCACTGTTGGCATAAAAGCTATTCAGTAGTAACACCTCATTTTTGCATAGATCAGCCAGCCTGTAGAGATAAACCTCTGTTATTTGAAATGGGACTTAAACCAGGAGGAGTAAAAAATTGTGTAGCACCAAAGGTAAAATTTCTTTTACTGATGAGGAAAAAAGGGGGTATACACATTGAGACTAGTTTTTACAACTATCCCTGACAATGTGAAAAAACAAAACAAAACTTGCAAGTCGGTGAATGGGAGGGGAAGCGCGGAACAAGAGGCATTAGCAGCAAAGACTAGCAGCTGGGAGCCTCTTAATAATGTGGAAGAGGGTGGTCAGGTCAAGGTAGGTGATGGAAAGTCTCAACAGCCAGCTCTGGTGTGACACAGGGTAGTGTAGCTATTAAGAATGCTGACTTAGAAATGAAATCAGTATGTTGAAGAGATATCTGCGCTCATCCATGTTTATTGCAGCACTGTTCACAGTAGCTGGGATATGGAATTAACCTAAGTGTCCATTAGCTGATGAGTAGATAAAGAAAATGTGGTATATATACATAATGAAATGCTCTTCAGCCATAAAGAAGGACATCCTGTCATTTGCATCAGCATGGATGAACCTGGAGGATGTTAAGTGAAATAAAGCCAGGCCCAGAAACTCCAGTAATACATGATCTCACTCATGTGTGGAATCTGAAAATGTTGCTCTCATAGAAATATAGAGTTGAATGGCAGTCACCAGGGTCTGGGTTGGTTGGGAGGGGGTTTGGGGAGATGATGGTCAAAGGATACAAAATTCATTTTGGAGGAATAAGTTCTAGAGGTCTGTTGGACAACATGGAGACTATAGTCAGTGACCATATATTCTTTTTTTTTGGAGACAGAGTCTTACTTTGTTGCCCAGGCTGGAGTGCAATGGCATGATCTCAGCTCACTGCAACCTCTACTTCCTGGGTTCAAGTGATTCTTATGCCTCAGACTCCCGAGTAGCTGGGACTACATGCTGTGTGCACCACCATGCCCAGCTAATTTTTTTTTTTTGTCTTTTTAGTAGAAATGGGGTTTTACCATGTTAGCCAGGGTGGTCTCAAACTCGTGGCCTCAAATGATCCACCTGCCTCAGCCTCCCAAAGTTCTGGGATTACAGGTGTGAGCCACCGTGCCTGGCCCATATACTATATTCTTGAAGAATGCTAAGAGAGTGACTGTTAAGTGTTCTTACTACAAAAATGGTAACTATGTGAGGTAATGCATATGTTAATTAGATTTAACCCTTCCACAATGTATATACACTTCAAAACATGTTATACATTGATAAATACATACAATTTTATCTGTCAGTTAAAAAATAAATGGAAGGTAGTCAACCTTAAAAGATTGCAGGCTTATAGCTACTCTAGTTCTGCTACTTTCTGGCTCTCCAGTTAGGGCAAGTTTTAAAATTTTTCTAAGCCTCCATTTTCCTCATCTATAAAGTGGAAATAACTAACATTGAATTCACAGAATAGTGAAGATTAAATGAAATGACTTCCATAAAACGCTTAGCAACAGTAGATTGTAGCTAGATGCTAGTGTTGGCTTCTACCCTAGGCAGGCTTTACTGTGTGTCACACAGGCCCTTCATCTGTGGTGTGGCCTTGTAGTTTGTGGGGGGAATAGTAAGGTTTTAAGTGTCCTTAGCTCCTTCAGAAGCCGCATGCCAGAGGAGCATACATGTATATTGGCCTGAAGTGACAATTAACGATGGCCAGTGTTTGTGGAGGTACTATATGCCAGGTACTGTGCTGCACAGCACTTCTAATCTTCACCACAGCTTTGCCAGATAGAATTCTTAATGGAATATTTTCAATGAGGAAACTGAACTTTAATGGCAGTAGAGAGTTAAGGCTTTTAGGGTATATAAATAGCAGAGTTAGCAGAAATGTTAAAGCTATTCTAAATTAAGGATGCCAAACTTCCTTTGGTAAAAGGTCAGATAGTGCCTTTAAAACTGACCCATTGTTAAGTGTAAAGGCAAAATGAATTTGAGGAGCAAATGTGGCTATGTGCTGAGCTTATGTGATTTTGTAATATAATGAGACTTGGAGCTAACCAAGTTCAGCAAACGAAGTCTTTTTCAGAGTTGGTCAGGTGGTTAGCAAATAGTAGGTCTGAAACTCAAAGGAATGGCTGTGGCCAGACATGTTGGTTTGAGAGCCATTTGCGTGTTGCCTAGCAGTCTGTAAAAGCATCAAGTGCCATTTTGAAGGCCTTGGAGTAAGCCAGTCCAGGGCAACTTAGCCCAGATTCTGGAAGGATTTATGGCAGCAAATTTAGTACAAGGAAGGAAGAAGATGAAGAATGTGTTGATGTTGACAAGGTGACTATCTATATTCAATTGGCTCATAATGTAGAACTCCTACATTAATTTTATTCAGGCTGGGTATGGTGGCTCATGCCTGTAATTTCAGTACTTTGGAAAGCTGAGGTGGGAGGATCACTTGAGCCCAGGAGTTCGAGACCAGCCTGGACAATATAGTGAGATCCCACCTCTAGAAAAAAACTAAAAAACTAGCCAAGCATGGTGGCACGCACCTGTAGTCCCAGCTACTTAGGAGGCTGAGGTGGGAGGATTGCTTGAGCCCAAGAGGCGGAGGTTGCCATGAGCTGAAGTCACACCACTCTACTGAAGCCTGGGTGACAGAGTGAGACCCTGTCTCAAAAATAAATAAATAAATAAATAATTTATTCACCATGTTAAAGCTGTCATAACTGGATGCAGATTCTGTCTCAGTGACATTCGGGAAAAGGCATGAAGGATACATATACAGTCATGTGTTGCTTAATGATGGGGATGAGTTCTGAGAAATGCATCTTTAGGCAATGTTGTTGTGCGAATGTCATAGTACTTACACAGACCTAGATGTTACAGCCTACTATACATGTAGGCTATACAGTGTAGCCTATTACCCCTAGACTACAAACATGGACAGCATGTTACTGAATACTCTAGGCAGTTGTGACACAATGGTAAGTATTGGTGCATCTGAACATATCTAAACATTAAAAAGGTACAGTAAAAACATGGTATGAAAGACAGTATACGGCTATACGGCACTTAACATGATTGGGATTTGCAAGGCTAGAAGTTGGCTTGGGGTGAGTCAGTGAGTGGTGAGTGAATGTGAAGGCCTAGCCCTGTATACTACTATATAGTTTATAAACACTGTACGCTTAGGCTACATTAAATTAATTGAAACATTTTTGTTCAGCCGGGCACAGTGGCTCATGCCTATAATCCCAGTCATTTGGGAGGTCTGAGGTAGGTGGATCCCTTGAGGTCAGGAATGTGAGACCAGCCTGGTCAGCATGGTGAAACCCCATCTCTACTAGAAATACAAAAATTAGCCGAGCATAGTGGTATGCGCCTGTAGTCCCAGCTACTTAGTAGGCTAAGGCAGGAGAATCGCTTGAACCTGGGAGGCAGAGATTGTAATAAGCCAAGATCACGCCACTGCACTCCAGCCTGGGTGACAGCGAGACTCTTTCTCAATAAAATAAAATAAAATAAAATAGTTCTTTAATAATAAATTAGCTAGACAAAAAAAATTTCCATTTATATCCTTATTCTGTAAGCTGTTTTCCACCTTTAATTTTTTTTTTTTTTTTTTTTTACTTTTTAAGCTTTTTGTTAAAAACTAAAACACAGACACACACATTGGCCTAGGCCTATACAGAGTCAAGCTCATCAGTATCACTGTCTTCCACCTCCACATCTCATCCCACTGGAAGGTCTTTGGGGCAGTAATACGCATGGAGCTGTCATCTCCTATGACAACAGTGCCTCCTTCTGGAATACCTCCTGAAGGACCTGCCTGAGGCTGTTTTACAGTTAACTTTTTTATTTATTTATTTATTTATTTTTTATTATTATTATACTTTTAAGTTCTAGGGTACACGTGCATAACGTGCAGGTTTGTTACATATGTATACTTGTGCCATGTTGCTGTGCTGCACCCATCAACTCGTCATTTACATCAGGTTAACTCCCAGTGCAATCCCTCCCCCCTCCCCCCTCCCCATGAGGAGGGGTAACCTCTAAAATTACAATAAAAAGTATAGGATAGTAAGTCATAAGCCAGTAACATTCATTGTCATCAAGTATGATGCATTGTACATGATTGTATGTGCTATACTTTTATATGATTGGCACTGCAATAGGCGTGTTTACAACAGCATCACCACAGACATTTGAGTAATGCGTTGTGCTACACATTAGGCAATAGGAATTTTGTAGCTCTATTAATCTTCTGGCGCCACTGTTGCATATGCTTACTGTGCGTGTCACCACGCCTGGCTGTCCTTGACCGAAGTGTTATGTGGCGCTTGACTGTATAATCATAACCCAAGTATGTGAGGTGTGCTGTGAGAGCAGAATGGGTAGATTGCTGTAGGGGTTCTGCCAGTGGGAGGGATCAAGGAGTCTTCCTGGAGCAGGTGGATTTTAAGCCCTTGAAGGACAGGAAGCATATGAGAGATACGGATGAATAATATCACTGACTGAAGGAGTACAGAAACACAGGCACAGAGCCAGGAAATCCCAGAGCATGTCGGAGAAATAGTAATCATTTTGCAAGCAAAGGTTATGTGCAGGGAAGTCATGGGAACAAAGGGTGGGACGCATTGAGGCCAGGCTGAAGAGCCTGGGCTTAGTTCCTGTACACAGTAAATAACTGTTACTCAGATGTCATTGAGCAGAGGTGAATATGGCCCTCCTGTGTGGGGAGACACTGGAAGCGGGAGACCATTTTAGAGTCCAGGCAAGAAATAACACTAGGGCATGAGGAGTAGGGAATGAATTGGAGGAAATTAACAAATGATTAGATATGAAAGAGAAGGGAAACTGGTGCCTCAGTAATTACTTTTGAGTTTTGATCCTAGGAGACAGAGGTGATGGTGGTGCAGAGACCAGAAATAGGAACACTGGGACAGGAGGAGCGGGATTGGGAGAAGAAGTTGGGAAAAATCAAACCCCATTAGAGATGCTTGTTTTGGCTTTTTATTCAGTGTTGCTGCTAAAGGTCATATGGCCAAACCTTTCGTGTGCTGCCTTTTTTGTCCAGAGAGGTGACATGGCTTTTCCCTGGGCAGTACTGTGTCCTCTGTCCCCCCGAGCATCCTGGGAATCTTTGATGAGGCCCTGATACGTAGCACTGGTTGAAGCCAGGACCCTAGTTTTGTCAGTTTATAAGAAAGAGCCAAAATCTTGAGCAGAAGAAACCCTTTTGTGATAAAATTGTTGTATTTGTTAGATCATATTTGCATTATAGTGCCAAGTATAGGAATGAGAAAACTGGAATGAAAAACAACCCCAGAATTATTGTGCTCTGTGAAACTTTCTTATAGGTGTCCTTTCCTGAGCTGCGTGATGTCAACAGTTTTGACTTATTCCAAGGCATCATTTTCTTCTGGAAATTGAAGCTTTGCCCAGCTTAAAATGGCCATCTCCGTTCTTTCACTTGCTATCTTGTGTCCTAATTTTAGGTAGAGTTGGCCTTCCATATCCATGGGTTCTGCATTCATGGATTCAGCTAACCACAGATCAAAAATATTTGAGGGAAGTGCAGCAGGAAGCCAGGTTTCTAAACACAGGAGTGGCATAATTTGATAGATCTTTTGAAAATACCAGTCTTGCTATGGTGTGGTGATCATTTTGGAGTACAAGAGTGGATGCAGGATTAACTTGATTTAGCCATTCAGTAGTGTATGTATATATTTCAGAACACCATGTTGTACATGATAAATATATGCTTTTAAAATTTTTCAGTTAAAATAATTTTTTTAAAAAAGTAGATGCAGGAGAAACATTTTACTGTTGTAGTGGTTAAGGAAAGAGGATATGGCAGCTTGGAGCAGGGCAGTGGTGAGTGGAGTTGAAGAGAAGTGGATGGATTCAAGATGAAGTTTGGGGCTGAATGGACAGGATGTGGTGACTGATGAGATGTTGGGTGTTGAGAATGAGGGAGGTGGCAGCGATGTCATGCGGGTTTGTGGCTAGTGCAGCTGTGTACCATTGACTAAGGTGAAGAAGACTTGAAGGTGCAGGTTGGAGGATCAGATTATCAGTTCTGTTTTGGACGTGTTTAGAATTTGAGATGGAGATATTGATTATAGACAGTTGGATATATTGGACTGGAGCTCTAGAGAATGGCCTAGAGGAAAGATACTAATCTGGGAATCATGAGGTAATTAATGATAATTGAAGCAAAAGGGACTAGCTTCAGTGATTTGAGGAGGAGGGCCGGGGAGGAGGCTCAGTAGTGCTTGTTGATTGTCCAGGGTTGGTACTGCTGTAATATTGTTTTGACATCCCTCCCTTCTGCTAATGCAAAGGCTTTATTGAGACTACTCAGTAAGGTTCTCCTTGAGCCATTTCTTAGCTTTTGTTTTAAACAGTTCATTTGTACAGTCTTACATGGGATGTCAACATAAAAATAAAGCAGATAAAAGCAGAGCCTCTAGGTTGAAGGGTGAAGGGAGCATGTTAGGCCTTGAACCGAGGTTGCTCATTCTCCTCCACCTACACTGGAGGCATCTTTGGAACCCTTTGCCCACCAAAGCACAATCTGAAAGCCCCAGCTGCAATAGAGAGGAGAGAAGCTTCCTTCCCTGGCAGTGGTCATGCACTTCTTCCTCTGAACCTTCATGTAATCCAGGGAAGGGTCTGTAGACTCAGAGCAGTGCCTGGCGGCTCTACCTGTCTGTACCAGAGACAGGAGAGCTTGAGAAAGCAGCCCTAGCACTGCTCTGTGTTGGCAAGATGGGCTTCAGCTTGAGAGTCAGAACCTTTTTCCTCCTTTGAGAATGCTTGAGATGGTTAGTTGTATAGCAAACAGTTGACTCACACCTGGGATCCTCCCTCTCTTTTCCTTTCACAAATATCCTTCTGACTTTCTTCTAGGTGAAGCACAAACCTGTAACATTGCCTTTTGGGGCACAGTGATTTTCTGGGTTTCAGTTTCATTTGTGGAGATTCCCATTAGAAAAGCTTTTCTGTTGGTTTTTTACATTGTAGGGTCAAGAGAGGAAGTTCTGAAGAATCCAGTTGCCTTTGCTCTTTGAAGGAGAGGATTGGAAGTGTCCTGTGTTTTCCGTAGCTCAGTAGGCACAGTTGTTTCTGGCAGCCAGTTCTGGGGTGTGTATTTAATTTTACTTTGGTCTGGTCTGATTTAGGTTCTGTAATATGGATATAATTTGCATGTTAAATGTGAATTTTGACAGTATTGAATCCTCACAGACTTTTTAGGAGTAAAACAATACGTAACAGGTTGTTACAGGCATTAAATAAGTTAATTTCTTTTGTTGTTGTTGTTGTTTTGTTTTTGTTTTTGAGACGGAGTTTCGCTCTTGTTGCCCAGGCTGGAGTGCAATGGCACGATCTCTGTTCACTGCAACCTCTGCCTCCTGGATTCAAGTGATTCTCCTGCCTCAGCCTCCTGACTAGCTGGGATTACAAGCATGGGCAACCATGCTCGGCTAATTTTTTTGTATTTTTAGTAGAGAAGGGGTTTCTCCATGTTGGTCAGGCTGTTCTTGAACTCCCAACCTCAGGTGATCCACCTGCCTCGGCCTCCCAAAGTGTTGGGATTACAGGCGTGAGCCACCATGCCCAGCCTAAATAAGTTAATTTCTATAACATACTTAGAACAGTGATCTGTACTAGTGTTCATTGTGAGATTGGTGATCTGGTGATCTAGCTTGTAGATTGTTCAGGTTCTTTCTGCTCCCTGCTTTTTGATCCTTTAACTACTCCTCTTGAATTCTGCCAGCCACCAAGCAGGGTAAAAATGGACTTTAATGACTTGTCAGATTCCAAAAAAATTTGAAGTAGGACAAAGTTTTAAAATTAACTGAAGACGTCATAAAGAGTCTTGAGGGGTCATAGGCAGTACCAGGTGTGAAGCAGAGAGAATCAGTGCTGAAACTCAAGGGATTGAACTTGTTCTGCCTTCGAAGTTGCCCAGCCCTTGAGAAAGCAGAAGTGACAGGAAGCTAGTGTTAAAGAAAAAGCAGTGCTGACATCTATTCAAGACAGTGAGGCAGACTTTGTTCGGGAGACCACTGTGATGGAGTTTTGCATTAGGGGAGAGAGATCAGGCTCAACTCCAAATGCACCAACCACAGGTGGGGATTTTTAGCCAAGGAGGAGGGTGGGGGCTTGATGGATGAAAAATTCCTAAGAGGATGGGGTAATTCTTTGCTAAATTTACCTTAAAGATTATTGCTGGAAAGAACAGTTTCATACTATTCCAAAACCAAAGACATCTCTTGGTGGACAACTGCAGTAGCTAACTTGATTATAGTTGGCAATCCTACATGGCAGGCCAATTTATTCTGTTACCTGAGTTTACATTTTATAAGCAGTTTATCATCTTGAAAGGTTCACCGGGAGGTTACACTATTTAAAGTGCCTTATAAATACTTTTCTGGAATTGTGTTTAATGGTTGTGGTAAGTTCCTACTAATGTATCAACTTTTGGAAAATTCTAGAATAAAATCTGAAGTCAGATTCTATGGCAGGTGGCCCAGAACATTGGGTCCTTGATGATCCTTTACCTATGAATTGGGGGGAACCCAGAACCTTTCAGGAAAAATTGGCATTGCTCCCTACTCTTCCCTCATATTTTAGGCCTTTGAGTTTTGAGTGTCAAGGAGTTGGAGTTGTACCTTCCCTCTCTTATTTACCAGTAGCACAGGTAGTCTGTTGGTTAAATACAGAGCCTTTTGCTCTATCAGACAGACAGCCTTGGTTAAGGTGGGTTTGTTCTCTAAGTTGGGGTAGGGGAAAGTGATTTTACTTTCTAGGGTTGTGTATTGGGAGGGGGAAGTGTTCCATTAGCTGAGAACAAACCCACTAGAGAAGATGTTGAAAGAACACCACTGGAGAAGATGGTGTTAACTGGAATGTGTGACTGAGGCAAGAATCTCAGTCATTCGAGGTTTACTGAGCCAGAGGTTGAGAGTATATCCGGGAAAAACACTAGGCACAAACGAGTGGCCGTGTACTCTGAAAAGGTTTTCAATACATGTTTTTAAAGGAGAGAAGGAAGGATGGGGAAGGATAGGCGTGAGGTGAATGGTCACGTTCCTGTGAGACTTTAGTTAGTGCTCAGTAAATCTACATTTTACATAAGATAAGGTGAACCTTTTGAAGAAAGGAAGAACCAGTTATGCAGACGTCTCAAGTAGGTGGACACATTACTGATCCTCTTGTTTTTGTGCAGCATCTGGGAAGGTAAGCTTGTAATGGACATTATCAGTGTGGAATTGAACAGATTGCAGACCTAAAGTTACAATTGATATGTCCTTGTGTTATGGGAGGATGTACATCTTAAAGATTTTGAGGCCAGCAAAGATTTTCCTTGTGAATGATTTGTGGGAGCAGTCATCTGGAGATGACTAAAGCCTTTTGCCTTTCCTGGTGGGGTGGTGGGGGGTGTATGAGGGGTTGGGTCTGGCTAATGTATGATGCTCTGACACAGGGTTGTGAAGTAGCAATATTAATTTGGAGAGAGGATGGTGCTTCGCTTGACTCAGCCTCTAGGCTTAACTTTCCCTTTGGCATAAGGAGTTTGGAGGTCCTGAGATTTTTTTTTTTCTTTTTTTTTTTTTTTTTTACATTGGGTATGTGTTTGTTAAATGAATGGGAGTGGTTGCCTTTAGAATATTCAGGTAGGATGTTCAGTGGACAATTGTAAAAGAGCATCTAGAGCTTAGAAAACAGTAGGAAAGGTTGAGATTTAGAAGCCATGAGGTTTCTAAAAGCTAAAGCCCCGAGTGTCAGGAGATGTGGGTTTTAATGTAGAGTCTGTCAATATATTGTCCTGGGGTAGTAGTCACTTCTCTGGCATTGGTAGTCCTTGTTTGTAAAATAAAACTCTAGACTTGATCTCATAGGCCTCTCCCAACTCTGAAACTTTGTTCTAATGAAGAAAACATATTCTCTCAAAATTTCGTGGGCTAGTCTATAGGGGAAAAAAGACCCTTTAGCAATGGTTTGGGGTATATGATGTCATGAAAGCAGTATTCTTTTTACTGTCCAAGTCAGTAATTTACTGTACAGAGAATTGGAAATGGACCAGAGGCAGTTTCCCAGAATAGGTCATTATTTGGTGTTAGTAATTGGTCATTCACGCATCTGCATACCCTTTGTTTCCTTAAGTAACTGTCCTCTCTGGTAACCACCTTAGGTCTGTCAAGGTGGAAGTCATGTGGTCAAATCAAATGGAAACACAAGTGTGTTAGGTATTGGATTCATTTTCCTGTCCCAAAGCACCTCTGTTTGGTAATGCTGGCAGCAGACATATATATGGCCAACAATCATGAAAAAAAGCTCCACATCACTGATCATTAGAGAAATGCAAATCAAAACCACAATGAGATTCTATCCCACACTAGGCAGAATGGCTATTAAAAAGTCAAAAAATAACAGATGCTGGTGAGTTTGTGGAAAAAAAGGAACACTTATACACTGTCGGTGGGAGTGTAAATTAGTTCAGCCATTGTGGAAGACAGTGTGGTGATTCCTCAAAGACCTAAAGACAGAAATACCATTTGACCCAGCAATCCTATTACTGGGTATATATTCAAAGGAATATAAATTATTCTATTATAAAGACACATGCACATGTATGTTCATTGCAGCACTGTTCACAATAGCAAAGACATGGAATCAACCTGAATGCCCATCAGTGATAAACTGAATAAAGACAATGTGGTACATATACACCATGGACTACTATGCAGCCATAAAAAAGAATGAGATCATGTCCTTTGCAGGGACATGGATGGAGCTGGAGGCCATTATCATTAGCAAACTAACACAGAAACAGAAAACCAAATATTGCACGTTCTCATTTATAAGTGGGAGCTAAATGATGAGAACGCATGGACACAAAGAGGGGCACAACAGACACTGGGGCCTACCAGAGGGTGGAGGATGGGAGGAAGGAGAAGATCAGGAAAAATAACTGATGGAGAATGGGCTTATTACTGAGGTGATGAAATAATCTGCACAACAAACCCCCATGACACACGTTTGCGTATGTAACAAACCTGCACATGTATCCCTGAACTTAAAAGTTTAAAAAAAAAAAAAAATCAAATTGATAGTCTATAAACAAGCTGCCCAGAGGCTCCGGTGAAACCTGGGAGCTGTGGGCAGAGGGAGTAGGCTGTCTCTGTTACACTCTGCCGCCTCTTAGTGGTAGCAGCTTTTAGTTCCTGTGTCACAGAATTTAACATTTTCCTGCTTTGGAAGGAACTTTCAAACACTAATTCGCCTTTACTCTCACCTGCTTCCCTGGAGGAGGTGAATAAAGCCTGTATTTCAGTGATGTAGTAGTTTCCTAGGCTGCTGTAACAAAGTACCCCACATTTGGTGGCACAGAATGAGAAGTTTATTCTGCACAGTTCAGGAGGCCAGAAGTCTGAAACTGAGATGGCAGTAGGGGTAGTGCTACCTCGGGAGGCTCTAGGGGAGAGTCTTTTTCTCTTCCTGCCGCTCCAGTTTCTGCTTCTGTGGTCACCCTGCCTTTTCTTCTTTGTCTCTCCTTTTGTATATCTTTTATTATGAGGACACTGTCATTGGATTTAGAGTCCACCTGGATAAGCCAGATGATTTAATCTCAAGATCCTTACTGACTGACATATCGAGAACCCATCTCTACCAAAAAAAAAAAAAAAAAAATTAAAATAGATCCTTTTTCCAAATAAGCTCACATGCATAGGTTCCAGAGATTGGATGTGGATATACCTTTTGCGTGGGCAGGGGGCACTGTTCACCACACTATAGGTGGTTAGCACCTTTTCTCTCCTTTAAAAAATAAAACGTCTGTAAATTCTCACTGCTGCTAGCGCTTCTCTGTGTAAACCAGTGTTCTCTTTTGTTCCCTACCGGGAGCCAGCTTGCACCTTGGTCCACCAAGGATTGCTGCTCAGTACATAGCTGCTTCGTTATTTGTGTTCATTGTATTATTTATTAATACAAATAGTCATTTGGTTTTTTTAATAGAAAAAAATTATAAAGAGTTTGCATAATGTTTGTAACAAATGAAAAACATGATACAGAGATAGAAGAGGATATAAAATAAGATTAAAAAAATGGAAAATTTCATCGCTTAAGCCACTAAATTGCCCTTAAGGAGGAATGCAAGTTATTAACAGTAACATTTCATTTTGCAACATGTATAAAATAATTTGTTTTAAGGCTGTCTTTAACTCTTGCTCTTCATTTCTCTGCAGGTCTTTTAGATAACCCTGAACTTCGTGTGGTCCTTGTCTTTGGTTATAATTGCTGTAAGGTGGGAGCCAGTAATTATCTGCAGCAAGTAGTCAGCACTTTCAGTGATATGAATATCATCTTGGCTGGAGGCCAGGTGGACAACCTGTCATCACTGACTTCTGAAAAGTATGTCTTGTGTGTGTCTGATTTCCTCTGTGAATGAGGGGAAATGGTCCCAGGTTTTGTCACTTTGGGGTTAACAATTTAAAAACCACGTTTAAAGAATTGCTAAGATAATAGTTCATTCCATTTTGTAGTAGACATTGGCTAAGGGGCTTACTCAACATAATTGTGCTTACAGTTGAATAATTACATTTTTATATATATTGTCCTTTAAGAACTTCTTAGTTGGACTCACATTCTCCTTAAAATTTATTTTGACATTGCCTGTTGATCTTTCCTTTGACAAATGTGGTACTCTCTGTGACCTCAATGTGTCACCTCCTCTCTAGTTTCCTCTTTTAAAGGAAACACATGGTTCAAGTGTATCTTTATGCAAAACTTCTCAGAGCTTCTAATATGCCCACAGAGCTTCTAATATGCCCAGTGCATTGGAAATCTGGAAGGGGAATAGTATTACCTGTGACAGTTCCCAAATATGTCACAAAAAAGGTCACAAAACCTTTTTTTCCACAGAGCATCTTGCAAGTCCTACTGGTTTTTGGAAATTCTGTATTAGATCTTTTGAAAGGCTTTTTCAAGCTCAAAAATTATGGATCTTTGATTTTTGTTACTAAGGCTTTTGCTTTCAAAGATAAAAATATTTGCTCTTCTGTCTTGGGAGCCATTACTTCCTTTCCATCTTGAATGAAAGTACATATCATTTTGAGTTTGAAACCATTAGGTGGACATAAATGTCATTTGTTTCCAGCAGGAAAATGAGACCCTACCCCACCCTCAATGCTTGTAAACACTAGTATTTGTTTCCCACTCTGTTTAATATTTGCATCCTAGAGTGGTGACTTGGGGACAGACTGGGAGATCAGTATCTGTAAGAATTACATAAGTCATCCTAGTTATACTCTCTCTTCTGGTAGTCTCTGTGAGCTAGATCTGGGAAAATAGCTAAAGTTGAGGTCCCTGGACTGCCAGGAAGGAGGAAAAGAGGAAAGCCACGTACGTTGAATCCCAGGCAGTAGAATATCAAACACTGGATTTTGTGCATACATACACCGAATTCTTGGTGACTATCTAAGTTATTTCCCCTCTTGCCTAATTTTTCCTGTATCTTTGCTATTAACTTTTAAATTGTATACCGATAGGGCAATGGTGATTCAACATACAGTTTACCTTTGAAATGCAGGTATCTCACTCGGACTTAAAACATCTGAGGCGCTAGCTTGTTAGTACAGCAATTTGTGTATCATCTACTTTTTATACCTAGTATGAGAAACACCCTCCACCCCAATCATTACTTTTCATATGACCCATTAATTTTAATGTGGTCTTCATACTCTGTCAGTGGTTAAGAGAAACCGTTGAGTAAATGAGTGCTCCATTTTAATAAAGTCCAGATAACCCAACTGATCCAGTGCCCAAAAGGAAGGTGAATAATTCTTTGAGGCAAGATTGACAATGTGTATTAACAATTCTGTACCAAAGAGGAAATGTGATAAAGTTTTAAAAGCAGCAGAGTACTTCAGAAGATAGATTTTGCCCCTCACAAACTCGTTTTACTACTAGCTAGCCTTATTACCTTAGTCACTTAACCTTTTTGCATCTTAGTTTCTCAGTAATCCAGTGAATCTTGCCCATTTTATAGATTCAGATGTTGGAAGCATGATAGAAATGTAACATACTTGTTTCTCACCTAGTGGATGTTCACTATATTATATGCTTTATAACTTTTATCAATGTTGTATTTTCTTTTGTAAGGATATTTCATTTTTTAAAAAAACCAGGCAAATACAAAAACAAAACATGAGTTTTTACCATCAAATTAAGCTGAATTCTAGACTCAAAGCAATAAACAAGACAAAAAATAACATATTTTCTAGTGGACCAGACATAAAGCTAAAACTTCTAGAGTTAATAGGTTTTTAAAATTATCCTTTAAGACTGGGTACAGTGGCTCATGCCTGTAATCCCAGAACTTTGGGAGGCTGAGGCAGGAGGATTGCTTGAGTTCAGGAGTTTGAGACCAGCCTGCGCAACATAGTGAGACCCTATCTCCACAAAATGTTTACAGATTAGCCAGGTGTGGTGGCATGTGTCTGTAGCCCCAGCTACTTGAGAGACTCAGGCAGGAGGATTGCTTTATCTCAGGAGTTCGAGGCTGCAGTGAGCTATGACTGTGCCACTGCACTTCAGCCTAGCTAACAGAGAACCCTATCTCCAAAAAAATAAAATCACCCTCCATTATTATATTTTTAATATATGTCTTTCAGAATTTGACAGCTGAAGTGGGGGGAAAGATGTTAACAATGTAAATAATAGCAGAAGGCTTCGTTTAATGGATATCTTTGTGTATATTAATAAAATTATAACATTCCTTTTAAGGAAGTCAGAAAGGTAAGGGAACTGTCCCTTCTAATAACCGAATATGGGTTTCAGAAATTGTTATGGATGTGCATTGCCCCTTTGTATTTGTGACTGAAAAAAATGGTGGCTTCTCTTGATCTATTTTAATAGTTTGATTTTTGACCGTATTTTACTCATCTGTGAGGGTGAGCCTCAGATTAACCACAGGCTGCTAAAGGCAGCAGCCTCCCATCAGTGAATCAGGAGGATTTTGCTTCTGTACTTAAAAATTTTAATGTTTCATGAGATATTGCCACTTTTCTAAATTTTCCAGGAACCCTCTGGATATTGATGCCGCAGGTGTGGTTGGACTGTCATTTAGTGGACACCGAATCCAGAGTGCCACTGTGCTCCTCAACGAGGACGTCAGTGATGAGAAGACTGCCGAGGCTGCAATGCAGCGCCTCAAAGCGGCCAACATTCCAGAGCAGAACACCATTGGCTTCATGTTTGCATGCGTTGGCAGGGGCTTTCAGTATTACAGAGCCAAGGGGAATGTTGAGGCTGATGCGTTCAGAAAGTTTTTTCCTAGTGTTCCCCTATTCGGCTTCTTTGGAAATGGAGAAATTGGGTGTGATCGGATAGTCACTGGGAACTTTATATTGAGGAAATGTAATGAGGTAAAAGATGATGATCTGTTTCATAGCTATACAACAATAATGGCACTCATACATCTGGGGTCATCTAAATAACAATTAAAGTGGCTTTCATAATATATAACTTTCTGGTTCTGCCTTTTTCAGAAAATGGAAACTTGGGCTATGTGTATTTCAAACAAAAATAACTTTAGATATATCTTTTTTGTAGCTTTGATTGATGCTCTAAGATGACGAGGGTAGTTTTTAATATATTAGATGAAAGACAACTTTGGACATAACACAGACTAGGAGTTGAGAGCTTTTGCATCAGGCACAAGCAAACTGATTATAGTTGTGTTGCACCAGATCGTGTAGCTGCTGTGTGACGTGACCTTAAATAGTCTTCCCGCATAGGAAGAGCAAAAGGGGATTCATCAGTAGGACAGAGATTTAAGACATTCCCTGACTACCCCTTGTGTTGTTAGCTGATGTCTTTTAGCAGAATCATGAAGACCTTTTTTCTCCTTTTTTTTTTTTTTTTTTTTTTTTTTGAGATGGGAGTCTTGCTCTGTCGCCCGGGCTGGAGTGCAGTGGCTGGATCTCAGCTCACTGCAAGCTCCGCCTCCCGGGTTTACGCCATTCTCCTGCCTCAGCCTCCCGAGTAGCTGGGACTACAGGCGCCCGCCACCTCGCCCGGCTAGTTTTTTGTATTTTTAGTAGAGACGGGGTTTCACTGTGTTAGCCAGGATAGTCTCGATCTCTTGACCTTGTGATCCGCCCGTCTCGGCCTCCCAAAGTGCTGGGATTACAGGCTTGAGCCACCGCGCCCGGCCTTTCTCCCTTTTAATAAAGGAGAAAAATATACTGATGGTTTAAGAAATTTTTCTCTGCCTTTCAGTTTTATGAATTTTTTCAGAAGTAACAATATTATTACTGACTTTTTACTTATTTGATAAAAATTAAAGAACTATTTTTGTTTTGGTCAGATAAATTGACAAGACTAATCAGTGTTTTATCATAAGTAAAACATTTTTCTTTTTTCCTTAAAAATCTTTTTTTTTCACCTAGGTCTATATAGCTAACTGGTAGACCAGAGTATTACATCATCTTATTTTGGTTTTATACCAATAAAACATAGCTTGGAACTCATTCAGGTAATGTTTTGCATTTCATTGCTTTTGGATGAACAAAGGAAGGAAACTAATCCTTCATAAACAAAAACCCAGAATAGTTGGTATTTGTCAGCTAGTCATTCCTGTCATATTCCCAGTAGAATGATTTTCGAGTTTGAATTTCTATACAAATATCTAAATAAGAGATGTGCAGACAGCACCAATTTTCCCTCAATATCCATTCTTTCCTTTTTGCATAATGATAGAACCTTTGATTTTTCAATTGGGTATGCCTCCTAGAATAAAGACTACATTTCCCAGTCTCCTGTGCAGGTATGACTGTGTTCTGGACAATGGAATGTGAGGGGCAATGATTTGTGTCATTAAAATGGCATGACCATTTATTTGCCCCTTTCTCCATCTTGTTGCTTGGAATGTGGATCTGGTAGTCAGCCATCTTGGACCCTGAAGAGGAGGCAACACACCATTGTGGAAGAAAGTAACAGAAGGATCCTGGTTGCTGTACAACCTCGTTGAAGAAACGCCATTTAAGTGGCGTGGACTATCCACCTCCAGACTGTTTTACAAGAGAGAAATTAGCATATTCCACCTAATACAATATGATGTAACTAATGTTACTTTTGTAACAGTCAGTGGTTTGTTCTAACAGGACAGTAGAACACTTGCAAGGTAAGTAAAGTCAAATGTATTAGCATTATTCCTCCTTTTCCTTTTTTATCACTTTTATCCCTTTTTTAAAAACTGAAAATATTTCTCTTGCTATTTATATATATATATGATAAAAATACTTAGAAGATTCCTTTAATTTATGGTTATTCTAAATCCTAGTTCCTGAGGAAAGAAAAATTTGTCAAAACTTTTCATCTGTGAATATTTATATTTAGCTCATGCTATTTAGCTATTATCAAAATACCTCAAAATTTTAGTCTTTGAATGTGCTCATGTAGCACATAAGTCTAATATTTTTTAAACTTTATTGTCCCTGATATTAACCAGAATTGGTTGAATAGTAGAGGAAAAGGGATTTTTAAAACTGAAAATATGAACAAAATGAGCCTTAGAATTGAACGGGTTATTTTAAACAAATTAATACTCATAAAATATTTTGCCACTTCTCAAAGGAGAGTCTGATACAGGATAATTTCATACAATATTTGATGTTGTTAAAGGGTTCCTTTTTATAGCTGAGCCTTTGGAGCTTGTTACGAACACTAAAATCATTTAGTCACATGGTTGCAACCTTAGTGCAAAGTAAAAAGGGAAAAAGTTGACCTAATAGAAACAGTAGTAGTACTGATAAGAATAAAAGTGATCCTCCCTGCCTCTCAGAGGCCTTGAAGTTCTGTGAGGAAGGGAAATGGTAATTTAGCCAAAGTTAAATCTGTGTAACTCATTTATTACAATTTTGAAAGGCTTGTCTTAGAAGCATTAAAGGAGTATTAGCTAAAAACAAACTAAATTCCTAGAGATGACAATCATTGTAGTCCTCCGTGAAACTGAAAATAACAATCACATGAAAAAAATTTGAGCATAAAAAAGAGAAGTAAAGGTATACCCTTAGCCTACATACTGAGCTGACGATCAGATCATAGAATGCTTTATTTAATCAAGACATTTAAAAATACTTATTTCATCTACATACTTTCAAAGCAAAATAATTTCTGGGGCCACAGTTTCCTTTGTGTAAGACTTAAGCAAGAAATATATTTCCATGCCCTTTGATCCAAGTAAAATCTAAGGAAAAGGGAAAGTAAACCTTGAAATTAAGACCTAGAAATAGATCCACTCTTGCAGATTGATAAAAGTGGGCAATCCAGTAGGCCAGTTCACATTATAGTTATCTCAGTTTTGCTTAAAGCAAACCCTAACCCTCAACCTAGGAGGCCAGATAGCAAAAGATGTGCAACTGGTTTATATTGCAAATTTAACAAAATGAACATGCAAAGAATTACAATAGAAATAAACTTTTACAAATCTGAGAACTTTCTATGCAATCTGCAAAAATTTTTAAGAATATAAATGTGCTTCCATCATTTTTTACCCAGTCTGGCCTGGGCTTGCACTGCCATAAATTCAGTTTTAAGGAACAGAAGACTCCAGATCCTCTTGATGGGAAGAAATCATGAAATTTTAGATGATTGACTTTGATTTTCATTTGTAGAAACTGGGTATGAGTTGGCTTAATGAAAATCCTAAAATAATAAAATAAGCATTAGTAATAATATCCTTGTTAAATGAACAAAACGAACACTTAGGCGATATAAAGAATGTGGTACCAGAAACTTTATAGGGAAGAATAATAAAATATTTGCAAGACCTATTATTTTTGTTTTATATATTTATATATTATATACATATATCTACCCTATGCCACAACTGAAGACAGGTTACAAGAACATATGCTACTACAAAATAGGAAACTGGCAGAAGCCAATAAGTATCACTTAATATTTTGGTATGGAAACTTCTATTTCTTTTCTTTGAGACAGAGTTTCACTCTTGTTGCCCAGGCTGGAGTGCAATGGCACGATCTCGACTCACTGCAACCTCCACCTCCTGGGTTCAAGTGATTCTCCTGCCTCAGCCTCCCGAGTAGCTGAGATTACAGGCATGCGCCACCATGCCTGGCTAATTTTGTATTTTTAGTAGAGATGGGGTTTCTCCATGTTGGTCAGGCTGGCCTCAAACTCCAACCTCAGGTGATCTGCCCACCTCGGCCTCCCAAAGTGCTGGGATTACAGGCATGAGCCACTGTGCCCAGCCGTAAGCTTTCATTTCTTAAAACAGATTTATAAAAGTTTTTGCTCTATAGTGACTGTTATCACAGCCAGCAAAAACAGGCAAGATTGATTAATTTAGAAGAAATTGAAAGAAAATATATTCATTAATGTTGCTTTTAAATGCAAATGATCAGATTGAGGAGAATTTTGAGACCATTGACATTTTTCTAATTCTCACTAACCAAAATTTAATCACTATACTTAATAAACATACTCTATTCAAGGTCTTATAATACTAAAATTATAGGGAGGAATAAAACATAATTGACCCCAGTGACATCAGCAAAATGGGCAGACTAGGAAGCTGCAAGCTTTTGTTTCCCCATCAAAACATTAAAAAAAAAAAAAAAAAGTAGCAACCGTCTGAACAAACTTTATTAGAACTTTAGAAAACAGTCAAAGGTTTACAGCAACCAAAAAAATTCCCAGTCATCTTCAGAATGGTAGGAAAATATTGAGTTTTTAGTGGCTCTTGCCCCGACCCCTCCCTGCATTGTGACAGTCTTGAAGCAGCAGCAGCCCAGTTCCCTCCCTTGAACTAGAGAAAACATAATAGACCTTTTTTGGCATATTACTGTGTACATTTTTTTCTAACCTGTCTGGGGATACCTGAAGGACTGATACAAGGTCTCATCTTTTTTTTTTCCTAACTGGAAGGGTGGGCACTGCTTATAAAAGCTGCAAAGAACCACAGGTACATGGGGCAGGAGGTTATAGGTGGAAACATAAAATAGAACAACTAAGGCCCAGAGGAGAATCTGGGGTAAGGCTTTGGGAAATTAGGAAATTAAGAACGGTTATATATACAGGCGGCATTTAAAATGCGACATGCGTATGCCCAGGGAAAACACTTGCCCAGAAAGTTCTAAGACCTAAGCTTTCACCTTGCTCTGGTCCATAAGCTCAAAAGCAGGTCAAAGTAAGTATTGGAGGATTACCTGGCACAAAACCAATTTGTAAAATCTAGGATAGCACCTGGCATTCGAGGGAATTTATGTCAAAATCGCTGAATATCACATAAAAAGAAGAGAGACTTCAGTGATCACACACAAAAGGGATAGTCTTTTATAAAAGTAATTTGGAAAACTCTCAAAACGAATGGATGACAGCTTTTAAAAATAAAAAAATAAATGAACTAGAAAACCATGGGGAAAGGAAAGAATCTCTTACCTAGAGTTACCATATTATAATAGTGAATACCCAATTCTCAAGAAAAAAAATCACAAGCCTTACAAAGGAACAGGAAAATAATGCCCATTCAAAAGATCAAAATTAATTGACAGACATTGTCCTAATGAAGGACATTAAACTAGACATATACTTTAAAACAACTCAAATATGCCCAAAGAACTAAAGGAAAGCATGAACAAAAAATTAAAGGAAATCAGGAAAATGATAAATGAACAAAATTAGAATATCAACAGAGACAGGCATTATAAAAAAATTCTGGAGGAGAAAAGTATAATGAAATTTTCACTAGAGGGGTTCAGCAGCAAAAAATAGCAAAGAATCTATTCTTTAGAAGAAAGAATCAGCAAACTTGAGATGGGATCATTGAAAGCAGAAACAACAAATCAAGCCTCCATAGTTTTAAAAGATATATATCACACGCAAAGAAGTGAAGAAGATACAAAGCATTTTTGAACCACAACAGGATGTAGTTAGAAATCAATAACAAAAGGAAAATTGGAAAATTCACAAACTTGTGGAAATTAAACAACACACTCAACCAATGGGTCAAAGAAGAAATCACAAGAGAAATTAAAAAGAGAAAAATGCAGCATACCAAAATTTATAGGATGCAGTGAAAGCACTGCTAACGGGGAAATTTACAGACATAAATGCTTACATTAAAAAACAAAAAACATCTCATGTCAACAGCCTGACTTTGTAACTTAAGGAGGGGGGAAAGACACACTAAATCCAAGGCTAGCAGATGGAAGGAAATAATAAAGATTAGAACAGATAAATTGAATAAAGATTAGAAACACTAGAGAAAAATCAGTGAAACTACAAGTTCTTTAAAAGACCATAAAGTTGAGAAGCCGATACCTAGATAATAAAAAAGGAAGACTCAATTGCTCAAATAAATGAAAATGGGACAGCACTCTAGATTCTAGAAAAATGAAAAGGGTTATAAAATAATACCTTGGACAACTTAGATGAAATGGTCAAAATCCTAGAAATGCAAAACCTACCACTGCTGAACTATGAAAAAAATTTTAAAATCCGAGTAGAACTAGAACCAGTAAGGTGATTGAATTAGTAATCAATTCTCCTGGGAAAAAAAGCTCTGGACCTGATGGTTCTCATTTGTGAATTCTACCAAATAAGAAGAAATAACCCCAAACCCTCTTAAACTTTTTCCAAAAATTGAAGAGGAAGGATGCTTCCTAATTCATTCTGATGCTGAAGCCAGACAAATATACCACAAGAAAAGATTACAGACACAAATATACCACAAGATAAAGATTACAGAAGAAAAGATTCCTTATTTTCACTGATTCAACAATTCTCAATACTAGGAAACTGAATTTAGCAGCATATTAAAAGGATTGTACAGCATAACCAAATGGAATGAATTCCTGGAATGCAAGAATGGTTCAACATACAAAAATCAATATAATATACCATATTAACAGAATGAAGGGAGAACAACCAGATGATTATCTCCATTGATCCAGACAAAGCATTTGACAAAATCCAGGAGCCTCTTGTGATTAAAAACACTCAACAAATGAGGGATAAAAGGAAACTACCTCAACATAATAAAAGCCAGATATTAAAAGCCCACAGTAGACACCATACTTAGTGGGGAAAGACTGAAAGCTTTTCCTCTAAGATCAAGACAACAATGCTCACTTTCACCATTCCTTTTCAACACAGTACTAGAAGTTCTAGCCTGATCTAGAAAGAGAAAAGACTCCAAGTTGGAAAGTAAGAAGTAAAATCCTGTATGTTCACAAATGATATGATCTTTAGACAACCCTAAAGATTCCACACCAAAAAAATTAATAAAACTGTTAATTCAGTAAGGCAGCAGGATACAAAGTCAACCCACAAAAATCAGTTGCATTCCTATACACTAACAATGAACAATCTTGAGAAGGAAATTACAAGAACAGTCCCATTTACCATAGCCCCAAAAATAATATGCACAGAAATTAGCTTACCCAAGGTGGTGAATGGCTTGTACAATGAGAACTACAAAACCTTGCTTAAAGATAAAAATAAATGGAAACACATCTCATGTTCATGGATTGGAAAATCTAATATTGTTAATATGTCAGTACTACTCAAAGTGATTCACTACAATCTCGATCAGAATCCTAGGATTTTTTTTTTTTTTTTTTTTTTTCCAGAAATAGAAAACCCATCCTGAATTTCGTATGGAATCTGAAGGGATCCCAAATAGCCAAATCAGTCTTGAGAAAGAACAAAAAATTGGAGGACTTAGACCTCCATATTTTAAAACTTACTATAATGCTACAGTAATCAAAACAATGTGATTCTGGCATAAAGGCAGACAGATCAATGGGATAGACTGGAGAGCCTAGAAATAAACCCTCTCGTCTGTAGCTAAATGATTTTTGACAAGGGTGCCAAGACTATTCGAAGGATGGTTTTTTCAACAAATAGTGATGGGAAAGCTGGATAACCATATGGCTAAAGAATGAAGTTGCAACCTCACCATGTGCAAAAATTAAAGTGGACCAAAGACCTAAATGTGAGAGCTAAAACCATAAAACTCTTAGGATGTGGCAATGGTTTATTGGATATGACACCAAATTCACAGATGACAAAAGAAAAAATAGCCAAATTGGACTTCATTAAAATTCTAAAATTTTGTGCATCAAAGGACACTATCCACAGAGTGAAAAGATTACCTATGGAGTGGGAGAAAATATATATGCAGTTCACATACCTAATAAGGATTAAACATCAAGAATACACGCAAAACTCCCAAAATGCAACAATAACATAAAAACCTGATTTTAAAAATGGCAAAGGATTTGGATAGATCTCCAGAGAAGACATGCAGATAGCCAATGAGCACATGAAAAATGCTTAACATTACTAAACAGTAAGGAAATGCAAATCAAAACCACAATGAGATACCACTTTGTACCCATTGGAATAACTTATTAAAATTAAAAAACACACAAGTGTTGGCAAGGATGTGGAGAAATTGGAACTCTTATTACTGATGGAAATACACAGTGGTGCAGCTGCTGTAGAAAACAGTATAGTGATTTTCCAGTTAAATACAGAATTGTCATTTGATTCAGCAATTGCATTTCTGGGCATATACACAAAACAACTGAAAGCAGGGGCTTGAGGATATATTTGTATACCAGTGTTCACTGCAGCATTATTCACAGTAGTCAAAAGGTAGATACAACCCAAATACCCAACAGATGAATGGATAGACAAAATGTGTTATATCCCTACGTTGGAATATTATTCAGCCATAAAAAGGAAATTCTGCTACATACTGTATCATGGACGAACCTTTAAGACATTAAGTGAAGTAAATCACAAAAGGACACTACTATATGAATCCACTTATGTGAGGTGCCTAGACTAGTGAGATTCATAGAGACAAAGTAGAACAAAGATTATTTTTTGTCACAGGGGGCAGGAGGAAATGGGAATTTATTGTTTAAGGGGCACGGAGATTAGTGTGGGATCATGAAGAAGTTTCGGAGGTGCATAGTGGTGATTGGTACATACAACGAATGTATTTAATGCCTCTAAACTGTAAACTTCAAAATGGCTAAAATTTAAATCTTATGTACCTTTTGCCACAGTAAATTTTTAAACCACCAAAAAAAAAAAAAAAAATCATATGGCCTAGCTATTTAAAAAAGGGGGGGATGGGGTATTTAGTCATAAGACATAGAGGAACTTTAAGTGTATATTGCTAAGTGAAAGAAGTCAGTCTGAAAGGCTACATAATATATGATTTCAAAATATATGACATTCTGGAGAAAGCAAAGTTAGACAGTAAAGAGAGTGGTTGCCAGAGGTTCAGTGGGAGAGAGGGAGGGGTAAATACATGGAGTAGAGATTTATAGGGCGGTGGAACTACTGTATACAATATGATAATAGTGGATACATGGCATTATATATTGGTCAAAATTAATAAAGACATACAACAGAAAGAGGACCCTTCATGTAAATTATAGGCTTCAGCTAGCCTGGGTGACAGAGTGACTTTGTCTCAAAAAAGTAAAAATGTGGCAATATTGGTTAAACAAATATACCACACTAGTGCAAGATGTTAATAAAGGCCTGGGGTGGGTGGAAGCATAGGGGAACTCTGTACTATCTGCTCAGTTTTTCTGAAAATCTAAAACTTCTAACAATAAAGTCTATTAAAATTATGTGAGCGCTTTTCATTTTGTATACTCTGTCTCAGTGGCTCACCCTTATGTGTTTGTGAAATGAATGAATGATGGGTGATGAATGAATCGGTGACGCTAGTGACACACTGAATTCACAGTGCCTACACTGGGCCAGACTGTAGAGAAGCCAGCGTGCATCCCAGCCTTGACGAGGACATAGTTCAGAGACGAGCTGTTATGTTCGGCCGGTGCACGTGCTTCTGCCTAAGCCATTTACCAGCCCCAGACCTTTCCACTGCTCCAAGACTTTATTTTCACACTTCCTTAAAGTTACTATTCCTTTTTCTTTTCTTTTTTTTCCTTTTTTTCCCATGTAACTTAGGTGGAAAAACTGGAGAAACTAAATTGTTCTGACCTAACCAGTTCTTAATGTTGCACCTAAAAAGATGAAAACTGCATTCTGAAAAATCATGCACTAAAACTTACAAGGAAAATAGTTTTGGAACTTTGTAACCTGTGTAGTACAATAACAATCCTAAATTTCCACTGGTATTTGCACCTAGAATTAGTCAATCTTTTGCAGTCAAACTTTTGGGTTTTTGTTTCTTCCTTTGAGAGACAGATCCTTGAAATCAGTCACTTCTAGTAGAAAGCATTTTCATCAATATTGAAAGAATGACACAGAGGTGTCCATCAGTCAGTGCTTTTTTCTAATTGCCAGGTGAAATGTGAAATGTCTTCTCAGTTTTTTCATCAGTACTTGCAGCTTCTCAGATAACACAGGAAGAATGAGGTGGTTTTGAAGCCACTAAGCCGGCTACTCCTTGCACTTAAAGGATTTTCATCCTTTTTCATAAGATCTTCATGTATCCCTTAGGGTTTCTGTCTAGGTGTGTGAATATTTGCTTCTGGTTGCTTCAGCACATCAGCTTTCTGGGGAGAGTCATGTTGAGCCAATGTGACTTCTGAATACTGGTATCATCCCCTACTTAGCAGTTGCCGATGGACTGATGCACATTACAGAAGCACACACACCTTGCAGCAGAATGGATTATGGTTCATGATACGACAGGTTACACAAGCGCTTTATTTAGGAAATAAAGAATTAAATTTTTAATTATTTTACCTAGTGGTGTTTCATTTTCTGCCTTTGTAAAATAAAAGCAATGATTTGGTTCACTTTGACGTTTCTTCAGTGTTCTCCATGACCTATGAAAAATAATGAAGAATTAAGATGCTTTCTCCATCGCAATTTTTCTTGCTATGCACCCCTACCTACATGTCTCTTATCTTTTTCACATATATAAGCCAACCCCTTCTGTTTGTGATAGGATATGTTGAGGTAAACTAACCTAGAATTATCAAAAATTTTCAGCACCCTGACAAGACTCCTCAGCACACTGAGTTATGTCGGATTCTCCCTTCAAGTCTCACATATAAGTTCCCTGCACACCTGCCCACACCCTCCGCCCCTCCCCGTCTTTGCTCACTGCCTCTTACCCAAAGTTCTAACAAGCCTGGTGACCTCTCTGAGATATACTAGTTAGAAAAGGGTGGTTGACGGGAAAAGATTGCTAGAGTGAGTCACTGTAACAATGACAATAGCAATGACAATAATAGATGGCAAGAAAATACCGAGGAAACAAGGACTAATAAAACCTGTGGCTAATTGGGACTATTTAGGCACAAAAATTCCCTCTAGCCAACGAGCCCTGAGACTAACACCCATATCTGTGGAAGTGCAGCAAGAAAAACATGGGTTTAACCTCCCTAAACCTCAGTTTTCTCATTGTAGTGAGAATAATACCGCCTACCCCACACAGTTGTTAAGATTTATAGGAGTTAAAATACCTGAAATATTAACCATAGTACCTGGCACACATAGGCATGTTATGTGCATGATCATATCATTACACTGCTTGCTTTCCATTTCGAGAGTTGTGTTGTCAGCATTAGGGCATTATTGCGGTAGGGATGATGTATAACAACAATATAAATGCATGCTAAGACTTTAGGCTGTGGATTTATGCTAGGAATAAATTGGAAAGATTGCCTGGGGAGGCTTACATTCTAGAATCATACAAGGCAACATGAATAAACTTATCAATGAAATAAGGCTTGATGGTGTGGTGGCAAGAAGACATCCTTGGTGAAGGAAGGTCATTAATAAGTTTTAAAAATATAATGTACCTTTATGCTACGATTTTCATAATATGAGCTAACATTATTAAGCGTCCCAGTCTTCATAATCAGCTGTCCTCATCAGAGAATCTAATTTTATTTTCATGACATGTATCTCGTCACATTTAGTAAAAGGCTCTTGTGTATGTGTGTGTGGGGGGGTGGTGATTTGTTTGCTTATAGTTATGGCCCTGCAGTTATTGAGATTGTTCAACCTTGAAAAAAATGATCAAATGAACTGTGAGCTAAGCCTAATACCTTATCCCTCTTTTAAACCTTTGTTATGATGTCTTTTTCTATTAAAAAAACAAAAACAGCAATTTAATACTTGAGTTCCTTTTTTTTTTTTTTTTTTTAAACAAGTATGTCTTTATAAACAGAAGTCAAGCTGTTTTATATGTGTGTGGATTCTAAAAAATAATTAAGCCCTTACCATGTCACTGAACATTCTGTGGAAAAAAAAAAAATCAAGAGGCAAACCTTTTGGGGAAAATGCTGTTGATGAATTACAAGCATGGTACTTGTGCATTCAAGATCTAATGGCAGGATACTATTCCCAAACTTGTTTATATCAGATTTGACCCCTAGCATTAACCTTTCCAGTTAACCCCATGATCAATTTAAAATCTTTCCATTCTCTGACAATTTTTTTTTTTTTTTTTTTTTATGGAATCTCACTTTGTTGCCCAGGCAGAGGCACAATCTCAGCTCACTGCAACCTCCCCCTCTCAGGTTCAAGTGATTGTCCTGCCTTAGCCTCCTGAATAGCTGGGATTACAGGCGCCCGCCACCATGCCTGACTCATTTTTGTATTTTTAGCAGAGACGGGGTTTCACCGTGTTGGCCAGGCTAGTCTCAAACTCCTATATTCTCTGAGAATTTCTTCATGGTTATTTAACCATCAAGCACTTTAAAAATTAATGTGGCTCCAGATATTACAAATATAGCAAAGATCTACAAACCTAACAAACGATTTAAAAGACATGTTTTTACTCATGTACAGGAGTAAAGTATGGGAACAGATTATCCCTCCTGATAAGTGATAATTCTGAGCACAATAAAACACATCAACTGATAGCATTATTTAATAATGGCATCTCTTTCAGGCTGACTGACTTTTAATTGTGGTGAAATATACTTAACAAAATTTACCATTTTAACAATTTTTAAGTTCAGTAGCATTAAGTACAGTAGTCCCTTCTTCTCCACAGGGGATATATTCATACATTCCAAGACCCCAGTGGATGCCTGAAATCACAGACAGCACCAAACCTAAATATACTATTTTTCCTACACCTATGATGAAGTTTGTAACTTGGACACAGTAAGATTAGCAATAATAATAAAGTAGAACAATTATAACAATATGACAGCATCACTACTCTTGCACTTTGGGGCCATTAAGTAAAATAAGGGTTATTTGAACACAAGCACTGTGATACTGCGACAGGTGCTCTGATAATGAGATGGCTAATAAGTAGCTAATGGGCAGGCGGCATATACAGTGTGGATGTGCTGGGCAAAAAGATGGTTCACATCCTGAGTAGGTCAGCGGGAGATTTCATCATGCTGCTCAGAAGGGTGTGCAATTTAAAACATGAATTATTTCTGGAACTTTCCGTTTAATATTTCAGACCACAGTTGACTGCAGGCAACTGAAATCCCTAAAAGCTAAACCACCAATGAGGGGTTATTATTGTACATTCACATTGTGTGCAACCATCACACCATCTCCAGAACTTTTTGTTTTTGTTTTGTTTTGTTTTGTTTTGTTTTTGAGACGGAGTCTCACTCTGTTGCCCAGGCTGGGGTGCAGTAGCGAGATCTCGGCCCACTGCAAGCTCTGCCTCCCAGGTTCATGCCATTCTCCTGCCTCAGCCTCCCGAGTAGCTGGGACTACAGGCGCCCGCCACCACGCCCGGCTAATTTTTTTTTTTTTTTGTATTTTTAGTAGAGATGAGGTTTCATCATGTTAGCCAGGATGGTCTCCATCTCCTGACCTTGTGACCTAGGCCTCTCAGTGCTGGGATTACAGGTGTGAGCCACAGTGCCCAGCCCTCCAGAACTTTTTCATTATCCCAAACTGAAACTGTACTCATTAAACAGTAACTCCCTATTCCTCCCCCGACAACCCCGGTGACCACCATTCTACTTTCTGTCTCAATGAATTTGCCTATTCTAGGTGCCTTGTATATGTGGAATCACACAATACTTACCTTTGGTGTCTGACTTTTTCACTTAGCATTTCTTCAGGATTCATCTATGTTGTGGCATGTATCAGAATTTCATTCCTTTTTAAAGCTAAATAATACTCTATTATAGGTATATACCACATTTTATCTATTCATCCACTGATGGATATTTAGGTTGTTTCCACCTTTTGGCTACTGTAAGTAATGCTGCTATTGAGGCAGGAGAGGTAGTCAAGGAAGTAACCATGTTCTTGGTTACAGGGGTGACCATACAGTCAACACAATAAGCCCAGCATTCGCATTGGAGTCCAGCTCATTCAAGCAAAGCTCTCTCCAGTAAGGAATTTCCCTGTAGGGAGCACGTGCATTTTGATTTTACTTGTCCTCAGACTGACCCATTGCTCATTATAATTGTAAAAAACACATCCCTGAGGAGAGATTTAAGATGCTAATGAGATATGTGATGTGTGAACAAACATGTACAGCTACTGGCATGTGCACCCAGAGGACCACCCAAAACATAGTTACTAGTAACAGCTCTTCCCACCTCCTCATGAGTAATAATATTAAGACTCTCAGAAAGGGAGTCTCCCTAGTGCCAGTCTTTGCTGTTTCATTCTCATGAGCAGCCTGCCCTGAATCCTCTCTCAGGGATTCTGCACCTAACTTTCAAAATATTATTTTTCCTTTGCAATAAATTTGCTGTATGCTGCATCTCTGTTGTGTGTCTCTTGTTTAAACTCTTTTAAACTGAAAAGAACCAAGGTCTCACAACAGCCATCAACACTATGAGTGTAGGTATACAAATATCTGTTTGAGTCCATTCTTTCATTTCTTTTAGATGTATACCCAGGAGTGGAATTGCTAGATCATATGGGAACTCTACGTTTAATTTTTTTTTGAGGACTTGCCATACTGTTTTCTTAAGGTGGTCGTACCATTTTACATTCCCACCAACAACGCACAAGGGTTCCAATTTCTACGTGTTCTCACCAACACATGGTTTCTGGTTGTGTATTGTTTGTTTGTATTAGTAGTAGTCACCATCCTAAAGGATGGAAGTGGTACCTCATTGTGGTTTTGATCTACATTTCCCCAGCAATTAGTGACGTTGACTATCTTTTTTCATGTGCTTATTGGCCATCTGTATATCTTCTTTGGAGAAATGTCTGTTTCTCCAAATCCTTTGCCCATTTTTGAATTAGGTTGTTCTTTTACTTGTTGTAGTTGAGTTTTAGAAGTTCTTTATATATTCTGCATATCAAATCCTTACCAGATACATGATTTGTGAACCTTTCTCCCATTGGGATTGCCTTTTCACTCTGCTGATAGTTCTTCTGATGTACCAAAATTTTAAATTTTGATGTCCAATTTGTCTAACTTTTCTTTGGTTACTTGTGCTTTTGGTGTTATATAAAAGCAATCATGGACAAATCCAATTTCATGAAGCATTTCCCCTGTTTTCTTCTCTTAGTAATTTTAGCTCTTACGTTTAGGTCTTTGATCCACTTTGATTTTTTTTTTTTTTTTTTTTTGAGACGGAATCTTGTGTTCTTGGCTCACTGCATCCTCCGCCTGCCGGGTTCAAGCAATTCTCCTGCCTTGGCCTCCTGAGTAGCTGGGACTACAGGCATGTGCCACCATGCCTGGATAATTTTTTGTATTTTTAGTAGAGATGGGATTTCACCATGCTGGCCAGGCTGGTCTCGAACTCCTGGCCTCGTGATCTGCCCACCTGGGCCTCCCACAGTGCTGGGATTGCAGGCATGAGTCACTGCACCCAGCCCTACTTAATTTTTGTATATGGTGATAGGTAAGGGTCCAACTTCATTCTTTAGCATGTGGATATCTAGTTTTCTCAGCACCACGTATTGAAAAACTGGCTTTTAAAAGCAACTTACTGAGGTATAATCTACAATTTACAAAATTTACCTTTTTAAAGTATGTAATTCAGCTGGGCACAGTGGCTCATGCCTGTAATCCCAGCACTTTGGGAGCCCAGGCAGGAAGACTGCTTGAAACCAGGAGTTCGAGACTAGCCTGGGCTGCATAGCAAGACACAGCAAGTCTCTACAAAAAAAATTTAAAAATTAGCCAGGCAAAGTGGTGCACACCTGTAATCTCAACTACTTGGGAGGCTGAGGCAAGACTGCTTGAGTGCAGGAGTTCAAGGTTGCAGTGAGCTATGATCACGTCACTGCACTGCTAGAGCCTTGGGCAACAGAGTGAGACCCTGTCTCAAACAAACAAAAAAAATAAGTATACAATTCAATGAATTTTAAAATTTACGGAATTGTGCAATCACCACCACAATCCCATTTTAGAATAAATCCATTACCCTAAAAAAGATCTCATGTCCATTTGCAGTAATTCCCCATTCCAATCTCATACCCTAGGCAACTGCTAATCTATCTTAATATAAATGTAAACATACAAAGTGTGGTGTTTTGCAGTTTGTATCACATAGCATAACTGAGGTTTATCTATGTTATCATATGTATGAGTATTCTGTTTCTCTTTATAGCTCAATAGCATTCCATTTATAGATACACCACATTTTATTTATCCCTTGAGTAGTGGATGGATGTTTGGATTATCTCCACTTTTTAGTTACGAATATTGCTACTATGAACATTCATATTCAAGTCATAATATGAACATGTTTTCACTTACTTCAGGTAGACATCTAGGGATGAAATTGCTGGGTGATATGATAAATCCATGCTTAACTCTTTAAGAAACCAACAAATTGTTTTTCCAAAGTGTCCGTATTACTTTACAGTCCCACCAGCAATGTATTCCAGTTTCCCCATAGCCTCACCAACACTTGTTACTCTCTTTTTGATAATAGCCGTGTTAGTGTGTGTTAAGTAGCAGCTCATTGTGGTTTTAATTTACATTTCCCTAATGACTCAAGTATCTTTTAATGTGCTTGTTACCCATTTGTGTATTTTCTTTGGTAAAATGTCTATCCAAATATCTTGCCCAGGCTGGGTGCGGTGTCTCACACCTGTATTCCCAGCACTTTGGGAGGCCGAGGCAGGTGGATCACTTGAGGCCAGGAGTTCAAGACCAGCCTGGCCAACACCAAACCCTGTCTCTACCAAAAAATACAAAACACTAGCCAGGTGTGGTGGCACGTGTGTGTAGTGCCAGCCACTCAGGAGGCTGAGACACAAGAATCCCTTGAACCCAGGAGGCAGAGGTTGTAGTATGCTGAAGTCATGCCACTGCCCTCCAGCCTGGGTGGCAAAAAATGTGTATATATATTGCCCAAACTTTAATTGGGCTGTCTTTTTATTATTGAGTTGAAAAAGTTCCTTATATATTCTAGACATGTCCTTTATCCATCTTTTATATCCATTTGCAAAAATTTTGTCCCAGTTTGTGTCTTGCCTTTTCATTTTGAAGCACAAAAGTTTTAAATTTACATGAAGCCCAATTTATGAAATTTTTTCTTTTATCAGTTGTGCTTTTTGTATTGTATCTAAAAATCTTTGCCTAATTCAGTGTCACAAAGACTTTCTCTTATGTTTTCATCTAAGAGTTTTATAGTTTTAGCTCTTATACTCAGACCCATTTTGAGGGTTTTTTGGTGCATGGCAAAGGGTCTGAATTCATGTTTTTGCATGTGAATATCCAAACTGCCCCAGTATCATCTGTTGGAATGACTATCCTTTCCATACTGAATTGCCTTGGCAGCTTTGTCAAAAATCAATTGTGGGCTATGTGGATGCCAATACCACACTGTCTTGATTATTGTAGCTTTATAGTCAGTCAGGAAATCAGACAGTATGAAGCTTCTAACTTTGTTCTTCTTTTTCAAAATTATTTTCTCTATTCTAGGTCCTTCGCATTTCCATGGTAATTTTAGAACCACCTTGTCAATTTTTACAAAAACACCTGTTGGGATTTTGTCTGGGATAGCACTGCATCTATATAGGTCAATTTGAGAACTGATATCTTACGATATCGAATCTTCCAAATCTATGAACAAAATATAACTCTCTATTTATTTAGGTCTTCATTTCATTTCTCTCACCAATTTTTTTTTTTTTTTTTTTAGTTTTCACTGGATAGGTCTTTCATATTTTTGTATGATGTATTCCTATGTACTTAATACATTGAGATTCTATCATTAATAATTCTTTTTTAAATTTCCATATCTAATTGTCATTAATATATAGGAATACAATGGACTTTTTTGAAATTTTAAGATAAGTTTATTAAGTCCAATGATGAAATCTATCAGAAGAATATTCTCCTGCAAATCATTTCTTCTTGGAGAAAAGGAAAGGAAAATCAAAACCCTCTGAGCATAGCCAGGATGCTGTGACAGTCAAGCCTCTCTACAGATGGGGACAGTCCTTTTGTCAGCGGAGTCACTCTCTGGGTCAGCAGGATTAGAATCTGGATCATCCTCCTCATCCCCCAGCTCCAGGTCATCCATTTCCTGGAACAAAGACTCAATTACCTCCACGTTGTTTCTAGCATCCTCTAAGAACTGGATATCAGATGGGTCAAGATTTGGATCTGTTTCAAGTAGCTGTTTCCCACTTATTTTTTCCTGCTTATTCTTTCATTTGGTTCTTTTTGATTTCCAAGAGTTCCATATCAAACACAGCTTCTCAACTTAAGAAATGCTTAACTGTAAACAGGAATGCCATGAAATAATTGCTCTATGGCTTCTTCTGCTGCTTCTTGTTTCTCGCCCAAATTTTAATTGGATTGACTTTTTATTATTGATTTGAAAGAGTTCTTTTTATATTCTAGATACATGTCTTCCTCCCTTTTGGCTTTTATCTATTTCATTTAATTTTTCTTGCACAGCTGCCACTTAAGATCATCACCACACCAAGATTTCTTCAGCTTGTAATGCTAAGAATTTTTAAATGTCTGGACATTGTCTTCTAGATTTTCCAAGAATGTTTCATAAAAAGGAGTTTCATTTGGGTATTTCTCACTGTCTGTAAACTTGAGGGTAGTCTGAACAGTTTCATTATTTTCTCCAGCCTCAGATATCACAGTAATGGTAGAGCTGGGTGGGTTTTCTTTTTTTTCTTCTTCTTCTTTTTTTTTTTTTTTTCTGAGACGGAGTCTCACTCTGTTGCCCTGGCTGGAGTGCGGTGATGCGATCTCAGCTTACTGCAACCTTTGCCTCTTGGGTTCAAGCAATTCTCCTACCTTAGCCTCCCGAATAGCTGGGATTACAGGCTCCTGCCACGATGCCCGGCTAATTTTTGTATTTTTAGTAGAGACGGGGTTTCACAGTGTTGGCCAAGCTGATCGTGAAATGCTGACCTCAAGTGATCTGCTCCCCTTGGCCTCCCAAAGTGCTGGGATTACAGGCATGAGCCACTGCACCTGGCCAGCATGACATATCTTTATTCATCCTTTTACTTTTAACCTTTTTGTGTCTTTATACTTAACGTATATTTTTTGCAGATAGCATATCACATTAATTTTTATCCAATTTTACAATCTCTGTCTTAATTGGGTGGCTTAGACTTTTTACAGGTTGCTCTAGAGTTTCTAGCATACACTTTTGACTTATTACAGTTTCCCTTCAAGTGATGATGTACTGCTTGACATTTAGCATAAGAACCTTACAGTGGGGTATTTCCCTTGCTACCCTCCTAATCTTTGTATTTCCTTATTATACATTTTGCTTTTATGTATGTTGTAAGTCCCATACTATGTTGTTATGATATTTCATTAAATGGTCGATTATTTCTTAAGGAGATTTAAATAAGAAGTAGAAGATCTTACATATTTACCCACGTAGTTGTCATTTCCAGTGCTCTTCCTCCCTTTATGTAAATCCATATTTCCATCTGATATTGTCCTTTTGCCTGAAGGACTTCCTTTAATATTTACTTAGTGCGGTTCTGGTGATGATAAATTCTTTCAACTTTCATATGCCTGGAAAAATCTCTATTTTGCCTTCACTTTTTCTAAATAGTTACTGGTTTTTTATGGCTTTGAGATACAATTCACATACCATAAAACTCACTCATTTAAATTGTACAATTCAATGGCTTTTAGTATATTCAGAGTTGCACAACCATCAGCACAATCAAATTTATGACACTTTCATTCCCAAAAAGAAAGCCCACATCCCTTAGCCATCACTCCCCAACATCCTTCCATTTCCTCCAATCCTAGGCAAACATTAATCTACTGTCTGTCTCTATAGATTTGCTTGTTCTGGGCATTTCATATAAATGTTATCATAAAATATGTGTTCCTTTATGACTGGCTCCTTTACTTCAGCATATTGTTTTCAAAGTCTATCCATGTTGCAGCATATACTACTACTTCATTTCTATTTCCTGCTGAATACTATTCCATAGTAGGAATATAATACACTTTATTTATCTATTTATCAGCTGATGGACATTTGATTAATTTCTACTTTTTGGCTATTATAAATAATGCTGCTATGTGCTATGAACATTCATGTACACTTTTTTTTCCTTTTTTCACCCTCCCCAAAGTTTTTTTTTAGAGATGGGGTCTTGCTATGTTGCCCAGGCTGGCCTCAAACTCCTGGGCTCAAGTGATCCTCCACCTCGGCCTCCCAATAGCTGGGACTACAGAAGTATGCCACCACACTTGGTTTCATTATGGTTTTGATCATCATTTCCTGATGGCTAACGATGATTGTCTTTTCATGGGATTACTAGTCATTTGTACATATTATTTGGAGAACTCTTTTCCAATCCTTTGCTCATTTTTAAAATGAGTTGTTTCTTCATTAAGTTGTAAGTGTTATTTATGTATTCAAATACATATATGTATTTCAGATCATATGTATAAGTCTCATACTTATGATTAAAAAAATTTTCTCTCAGAAGTAGATTGTCTTTTCACTTTCTTGAGGGTATCCTTGGAAGCATGAAAGTTTTTTGTTTTTAATGTTGATGAATCCAGTTTACGTATTTTTTATTTTGTTGCTTGTACTTTTAGAATCATAACTCAGAATCCATTGCCTAATCCAAAGTCATGAAGATTGACACCTATTCTATTAAGAGTTATATGGTTTTAGTTCTTACATTTAGATCTTTGATCCATTTTGAGTTCATTTTTATATATGATATGAAGTAAGGGTTTAAATCCATTCTTTTGTGAGTGGATATCCAGTTTTTCCAGCACCATTTGTTGAAAAGACTATTATTACCCCCCACTGAATTGTCTTGCACCCTATAAAAAATGCATTTACTATAAATGTAAGAAGGTATGTCTGAACTCTCAATTGTATTCCATTCATCTATACGTCTATCCTTATGCCAGCACTACTTTGCCATGATTACTGCAGCTTCATAGTAAGTTTAGAAATTAGGAAGTGTGAGTCTCCTAACTTTGTTCATCTTTTCCAAGATTGATTTGCGTATTTTGCCTTGTGTTTGAAAGATATTTTTGCTGGATGTAGAATTATAGGTTTACTTTTTACAATACATTGTAGATGTTGTTCCACTCTTTTAAGGTGTGTTATTTCTGAAAAATGCCTGCTGAAATCCTTAGCTTTATTCTCTGTCTGTAATGTGTCTTTTTCTAGCTGCCTTTAAGACTTTATCACTGGTTCTGAGCAATTAGATTATGATGTGTCTTGGTTTATTACTTTGTCACTCAGGCTGGAATGCAGGAGCACAATCTTGGCTCCCTGCAGCCTTGACCTCCTGGGCTCAAGCAATTCTCCCACCTCCCAAGTAGCTGGGACTACAGATAGGCACCATCATGCCCAGCTAATTTTGTTTCTTTTTTGTAGAGATGAGGTCTCACTATGTTTCCCAAGCTGGTCTCAAACTCTTTGATTCAAGTGATCCTCCTGCCTCAGCCTCCCAAAATGCTGGGATTACAGGTGTGAGCCAGAGTGCCCGGCCTTTGTTGAACTTTTTATATGGGTGAATTGATCATTTTTATTAAATCTGGAAAAATTTTTGACTCTTATTTCTTCAGATATTTTTTCTGTTCCCTCTTCTCTCTTATCTCCTTCAGGGACTCAACATTATGCCACCTGCAGTTGTCGCACAGCTCACTGATGCTCTTTTCATTTAAAAATTTTTCTTTCTGCATTTCTTTTTTTCTTAGTTTCTATTGCTATATCTTCAAGTTCACCAATATTTTCTATTGTGTGTAATCTGCTGTTAATACCATCCAGTTTTTGTTTTGTTTTGTTTTTTATCTCAGACACTAGTTTTCATCTCTGGAAGTTCAGTTTGGGTCCTTTAAAAAATATATATATTCTATGTTTCTACTTAACTTTTGAATCTATGTAACACATTTATAATAACTATGCTTACCTGGGATTTCTAACATCTGTTTCAATTTCAATTTCCTTCCTTCCTTCCTCCCTCCCTCCCTCCCTCTCTCCCTCTCTCTCTCTCTCTCACTTTCTTTCTCTCTTTCTCTCTCTTTCTTTCTTTCTTTTTTGGGACAGAATCTTGCTCTGTCGCCCAGACTGGGGTGCAATGGTACAATCTCGGCTCACTTCAACCTCCACTTCCTTGGTTCAAGCGATTCTCCTGCCTCAGCCTCCTGAGTAGCTGGGATTATAGGTGCCCATCACTGCCTTTTTTTTTTTTTTTGTATTTTAGTAGAGATGGGGTTTCACCATGTTGGCCAGGCTGGTCTCGAACTCCTGACCTCAAGTGATCCACCTGCCTCGGCCTCCCAAAGTGCTGGGATTACAGGTATGAGCCACCATGCCCAGCTTTCAGTTTCTTAATATTTCTCATTTTGAGCACATTTGCTGCCTCTTTGGAGGTTGGTAATTTTATTGGATGTGAAACATTATTAATTTCACCTGTTGGGTACTAGATGTTTTTTCAGCATTGTTGAGCTTTGATCTAGGATATAGTTATTTGGAAACAATTTGATTCTCTCAGCTCAGGCTTTTACAATTTATTAGGCAGGACTGGAGCAGTGCTTAATCTAGGGCTAGTTATTCCCCACTATCAGGGAGACACCTTTCTGTGTACTCTACCCAGTGCCACGTGAATAATGAGATGTTCAGTCTCAGTGGGAATGGACACTTTTCCTGGCCCTGTGTGAATACTGGGTATCTCTAATCCTTCAGGTGATTTTTTCTACAACCTCAAGTATTTTCCTTCCACACATGCCCTGATTAGTACTCAGTTGAATACTTGAAGATCTCTGGAGTTCTCTCTTCATACAGCTCTCTTTTTTCTAGGACTCTCCTCAGCACAATATAGTCACCTTGATCTTTTTGGACTCTTAGCTCCATCATCTCAACTCGGAGTCTGCCAAACTCAGCCTGGGGTCCCCAACCTTGCACAAAAGCCTGGAAATTCTCTCCAGGCAGTAATCTAAGGCAATCATTGGCTCACCTAGTCTATTTCCCATCTCTCAGGGTTCATGGTTCCTTTGATGACTGATAGCAATGTCTTCATAATTTTTTTTTTTTTTTTGAGACGGAGTCTCACTCTGTTGCCCAGGCTGGAGTGCAGTGGCGTGATCTTGGCTCACTACGAGCTCCGCCTCCCAGGTTCACACCATTCTCCTGCCTCAGCCTCCTGAGCAGCTGGGACTACAGGTGCCCGCCACCACGACGCCCGGCTAATTTTTTTGTATTTTTAGTAGAGACAGGGTTTCACCATGTTGGCCAGGATGGTCTCAATCTCCTGACCTCGTGATCCACCCACCTCGGCCTCCCAAAGTGCTGGGATTACAGGCATGAGCCACCGCGCCTAGCTGTCTTCATAAATTTTAATGCTTCATATATTTTGTCCATTTTTTGTTGTTTTAAGTAGAAGGAAATAAATCCAGTGCCTGTTACTCCATCTTGGCCAGAAGTCTCAAGACAATTTTAAAACATCAATTTGTCTACAAGTTACCCAAAGATTTGCTGATCTTTACAGGCAAAACTCTTCTTCCTCCCCATATGCTAGCTCATTTCAAAATATTTCTGAGAAACCGGTCCCTTATATCTGTGTAGCACATTAGAGCTAACACCAGAATTTAATATATTGAGATAACATTGTTTTCTTTGGGAAAAAATGTGATTTGTGTCATACTGATAATAAATTCATTTTTATGTGAAAAAGGGTACCTGGCCAAAAAAAAAAAAAAAAAAAAAAAAAACAACAACAAAAAAAAAACCCATAGAAAAATTTAGGCTCAAGCTTTTTTTTCTGGATAGATCTAAATACAAATCCCTATATCTAACAACAACAGTCTCGTCTAGGGTTTTAAAATAAGCATTTGTTTTGAGTTTACTCACTGTGGTGGGCACTGGTACTGCTCGTCTCTACCAGGTTGATATCATACTGGACTGAACTGGCTCTCTGAAAGTGGCCCTTCCTGACACTAGAGAGGAGAGAAACATAAAAATGGAAAATGAGTAATAGGAAAAGCATGTCAGAAAACCTAGAAAGAAGGTTGTTTTTTAAAATTTCCCTTCTTCCCCCTTTTTACAACACATCATGGCATTCAAATGAAAGTATAAGCTTGACTATTTGATGGTTCATTTTCTTTCCACAACTACCTGAAATTGTCAGTGGTGCTTTAAAACTGTTCCCACTATTTAACACATCCATTAGTGCATGTAGGTCATCATTCAGATGCTGATGATGCCGACTGGTCTTTTTCCTTTAAGACAACAGCAAAGCTGCTGTATCTTAGTGCAATTTTTGTGCCCTTTTTAAAGAGGTTAGCTTTCATTATCAGTTGGGACCCTTATGTGACATGGAGTAGCTTTAGTCAACTATTCTAGTAATGGCATTTTAAAAAGTAATTTTGGACATTTTTGAGGTAACAGTACATCAGGTTTTTCAGTCATTTGATCAACTAATATAGGTTGTAATTTATGTAATCATGATAGATTTTGGAATGTACAGTTGATTTCATTTTTTTCAATATGTCTATATGCAGTTTTAGCTTACATTAATGAAAATGAATTCAAAACTGCTTTTACCATTGCAAAATGATGTGTATTTTCTAAAAGCAAACTTGCTCCTATTCCTGAGACACTATTGATTCTAGCCCAGATTTTAGCATTAGTGGGGTATCATTTTGGACCTCATTCAATGACGGCACTAATTAGTTACTAAAGTTCAAAAGGCCCTCAGTTTAAAGCAATTTCAACCACTAATGGACCAAAAACTATTATAGAAAACAATTTCATTCTTGAAAGCGCATTTCCAAGTTCACATGGTCACTACAGAACAGCCTAGATCTTATGTAACGCTTTCTATTTATCCTGTTTTGTAGCTTTCTTTTTTTTAATTTATTTTTAACTAACTGGTTATTTTTAATTCCATTTTTGTCCTTCTGCTAATTTGGAAATTATACACTTTGATTTTCTATTATGTGTTACCCTAGACATTTTAATATTCATCTTAAAATATCAAGATCAAAATTAACTTATATATTTATCCTCCCCCCATACAAAGACCTTAGTACACTTCAATTACAATCCTTTCAACTTATTTGCTATCATGTGTTTTAATTCCTTTTAAAAAAAATACATAGGATATTATTGTTATAATTTATACAATATTTGTTTTGATATTCACATATTAATAGCTTTCTCTGTTCTTTCTTGCATTTCACACATGCCTTATAGGATCAACTTCCTTTTCCCTGACATATATCCTTCAGGCAGAAGGTTTACTGAGGGATAACTCTCTCAAAGTTTGATTAAAAGTTATCTTCATCTTACCCTCATTCCCTGAGAGATGTTTTCACTGCCACAGAAATTTGGGGTTAACTGCTTTCTCTCAGCATATTGAAAATATCACTGCTCTGTCTTCTAGTTTTGCTTCTTTCCAACTGAGAAGTCAGCTGTTGGTTTAATTGTTGCATCTTTGACGATAATCTGCCATTCTTTTCTGCTTTTGTGATGTCACCTTTAGAACTGGTGTTCTACAATTCCACTATGTTGCACCCATATGTAAATTTATTTTTATTTATCCTGTTTTAGATTTGTTGGGCTTCTAACATCTGTGGGTAACTTTCATCAGTTCTGAAAAGGTCTCTGCCATTACTTTTTCAAACACTGCCTCTGCCCCAGTCTCTCTTTTCTTCTGGAATTCCAATTAAACATAAGGTAGGCACACACTCTGGTCACCACGCTTCTTGACTTCTCTTCAATATTTTCCATTTCTTTTTCTCTTAGGATTACCCTCTGGGTAATTTTTTCCTATCTATTTTCCAATTCATTAATAATTTTATTGTGTTTAAACTGCTGTTTAAAGACATATACTAAATTTAAAAAATTTATTGAACTAAGATATGTACTGAATTTTTAAAAATTATATTTCATTCATTGGAGATCTGTTTCGATCTTTGCCAAATTTGCTTATTTCTAAGCCCTCACTTATTTTATTTTATTTTCCTTTTTTATTTTTTTTGAGATGGAGTCTTGCTCTCTCGCCCAGACTGGAGTGCAGCTCACTGCAAGCTCCGCCTCCTGGGTTCATGCCATTCTCCTGCCTCAGCCTCCCGAGCAGCTGGGACTACAGGCGCCCGCCACCACACTCGGCTAATTTTTTGTTTTAGTAGAGACAGTGTTTCACCGTGTTAGCCAGGATGGTCTCAATTTCCTGACCTCGCGATCCACCCACCTCGGCTTCCTAAAGTGCTGGGATTACAGACGTGAGCCACCGTGCTCGGCCACATCTCACTTATTTTTTGATACATATTAAACATACTTATTTTATAGCATGTGTCTGATTCTTCCAATAAATACAGATTTCTGAATATCTTACCCTACTACCTATTGTTTCTGCTAGTTTTAATAAATTGTGCCTCTTTTATTCTACTTTTGGTAATCTTTTCATACTGTGAGATGCTTTTTAAGGTAAACGATAAAAGTAGGCTCTTCAAGAATTGATTTGTATTTGTTTCTGCCAACCATCTGATGACATTACCAGCCTAGACTATTTTATATTCTTAGCTTTTTACCCCCAGACATTCAGATAGTGTGAATTCAGGATGGAGACCCATATAATGTTTGTGATTGGAGGTTTCTTTTCTCTTGTATTCAACACCACCTCTTGTTCTTATATATACACTCTTTTGCTTCTATTATACCTATATTTTCACTCAAAAGGTATTATTTAGCCTGCGACAGGATACTTCAGACTAGAAATATTTCTAAGTTCTGGCTCAAGTCTGCAGAGCAGCTATGGCTTAGAAGGACTCCTTTCTGAAACTTTGCTGCTCTGGGGCATTGAACACCTGTGGGGTACAATATACTATGCCCTTCACAAACTCAATGGGCTGGCAAAGGAATTTCATTTTGGGGCAACTACAACAATATTAAAGTTCCATTAATTTGTTTATTTATTTATCTTGTTAAGAGACAGGATCTTGCTCTCACACCCAGGCAGGAGTGCAGTAGTGCAGTCATGGCTTACTGCAGCCTCTCATTCCTGGGCTCAAGTGATCTTTCCATCTCAGCCTCCCAAGCAGCTAGGACTACATGCATGTGTTACCACACCTGGATAATTAAAAAAAATTTTGTTTTGTACACACGGGGTCTCACTATGTTGTCCAGGCTGGTGTTAAACTCCTGGTCTCAAGTAGTCCTCCCACCTGGGCAGGATTACAGGCATGAGCCACGGCACCTGGCCCAAATCCTATGGATTTAATATCACACAAATCACTCTTCACAATTCCCAGTGGAATAGTAGATATTCTTATAAATCTTTTGGTCACTATGTTAGATATGTATTTCTGTCTCTTAACCTTATGGTCATATGGTTGAATTGCATTTCCTGACACTTGGATATATTATACGTCTCTTATTTTACATATATGTAAATAATATAAATATATAAACATACAAATAAATGTTATCTATTTAATCTATCCATATAAAATAAGAGACGGGGGTCTTGTTCTCTTTTCCAGGTTGGAGTGCAATGGCATAATCACAGCTCACTGCATCTCAAACTCCTGGGCTTGGGGGATCCTCCTGCTTCCATTTCCTGAGTAGCTGGGAATACAGATGTGTACCACCATGCCCTGCTAATATTTTTTATTTTTCATTTTGTAGAGACAGGGTCTTGCAGTCTTGCCCAGGCTGGTCTCAAACTCCTGGGCTCAAGCAATCCTCTCATTTGGGAATACAGGCATGAGCTACCATGTCCAGCTACCTCTTATAATTGAGGAGGACCATGAAACTCCTTCTGGCTAGTGAGTTATGTCAGTAGTGATGTGTGTCACTTCTGGGACAGATCATTTCAATTTAAGTGTGAGAACTTCCAGAGCTTTCTTTTCCCTCTGTTATGACAACCAGCAGCACTCAAGATGGTGTTTGCTCCAACAGTTTGAGTCCTTAAGTGACTATCATTAGCAAAGCCCTGCTTGCCAATCCATACTAATTACCTATAATAAGTGAGAAATAATCTTCTGTTTATTAAGCCACTAAACTATTAGGGTTGGTAGTTACTGCAGCCAAACCTAGACTATCCTGACATATTAATGATAATGAATTAAACAGAATTCATTATCCAATCAATAACAGATGGAAACTGTATCTCCAAACTGGCACCAGAGTGATTAATGAGGGAAGTAGGTATTGGTCTTCCCCTTACCATATTTGACTGACAAAATGTTTAGAGGGATAGAATAGATCATTATTCAGCTTTCCAAACATAGATACATTTAAAGTCAAGCCTAAACCTAATTCCAAAGACGGGTATTCTGGTTATCTACTTATGCATAACATACCACCCCAAACTTGGGGGAGAAAAAAACTTTGTCTCATGATTCTGTGGGTTGACAGCTGGGCATTTTTTGCTTGGGCTCTCTGTGTAGTTGCAGTAAACTGGCAGCTAAGTCAGGAGTCAATGAAAGGTTCGAATGAGCTGAATGTCTGGGATGACTCATTAAAATGGTGGGCAGTTGAGGCTGACTGTTGGCTGGAAGTTCAGCTGGGGCTGGTTCTTCCTACTGTTTAGGCTTCTTACAACATGGTGGCTGATTCTATGAGGCAGCATCCCAAGTATTCTATGATCAAGGCAGTCATAGTGCCTGCCTAGATTCAAGGAATCTATAGCAATAGACTCTACCTCTTGAAGGATGAGTGGCAAGGTCACACTACAGAAGAGTATGTGGGAATGAGAGATATCCTATGGCCATCCCTCAGAAATGCAATCTGATACAATGGGCTTATATTTAAACTTCTGTATCTGAAGTAGTCAGATGCTAAAATTAGGAGAAATAAAATCTACCATATTGCTTAAATGATATGTTTTGGAATAAACTATTTAATACCACATATTTTTAAAAAGCTGATTTCCTCTAATTTTTAATTATTCCTTGATGTAAAGTAGTTAAGAAATCAGGATCTAACAAGATACTATTTTACCTACATGTTACCTTTCTTAGCATACAAACTTCTCAAGCTCACTTGTCTCTCTTTTATGATTACCTTCAGCTCCATTTTCACAAGTATCTATGATATAATTCAGTATGAGTTCAATAAAATTAATGATGACAGTTATGCCAGATAACTCCTGGACTTACTAAATTCTATGTTTACTTACTTTTACAAAATTTCAAAAACAATTGAAAATCAAAACAAATGAATGAAAGTAATCTTCAGTGCACATAATTGCTTCATGCAAGTAGTTTTTTCTTTTGTCTCTCTTGTGAATTACCAGTTTCCCCAAATTAATTGCCTTTTTGTCTGTCTCTCCAAATTGATTTAAATATCTCTGAAGTTAGGAAACATGTCTATTTTGTTCACTATTGCATTCTTTATGCCTAGCACATAGTGGGCACTAAGTAGCTGACCCTGCATATTAACCATATGTCTTAAGCTTACATGTACAGTATTGCATAAGTTGTTCCTTTTCTTTCACATACAAAATTTACTTTAAATACACCAACCCAAATATTCAGGTACTTCTGGCATATTTGCTATAGTGAGTATGGGTCTACCTTAATAGTTTAGATAAGTCAAGGTAAATATTGACAACAGTAACAAAGAATAAATTGAGACTGCTTATTAAGATCCTTTCAAAAATGACATTAATAACAAAAACTGTATTAAAGAGATAACTAAACATAATGCAGTATCTGGAAAAATATCGAGAACTAAGGGCATATTAATTATTTAGTGGAATAACTACTTTATGCATTAGTTTTCTCAAAAGCATGTTTCTATTTTGCTTACCTGCAAAGGAAGTAGAAGGCTCCAATGATAAGTGTTATTAGGACTGCCAACGCCATGAAAGCTTCAAACAGGTTATTTTTAGTTTGGATGCTGGAGCTTGGGAGAAAAACTTCTTCACAACGAGCTCCTGTATAGTTTTCAATACACCTACAGAATACAATTTTAGATAAAGAATTGCATTCTGTGTTTCATTAGCTAGTTTGGAAGAAAAACAGTTTCCAGATGACGTGAAGAAAAAAGGAGACTAATTTTCAGATTGTGAACGTGGAATAGACAGGTTTTCCTATAATGCTCACAGATCTACAGTTACAACAAAACAAATGCAAATTTGTTATAATAAAACAAATTTTTACTATCTTCTTTTTCCAGTTTTCCAATTGCTTAGGAACTCCAGAGAATTACAGAGTATGCAGTGTTTTTATCTTCTAGATTTTCAATCATATAAATGTCCATACTTTATCAAAAATTTACTTTTTGTTGTATCTGGTATAATGATCTAAATGCATTTTTCCTTAAAACTGCTAACTGATTATTCCAACCCCATTTATTAAATAATCAATCCATGACCCACTGTTTAACAGTGCGTTCTTTAACATATGTCAGATTTATATAAATAACAGCATTTATTTCTATTCTTCAATGATCTATACCATCTAATCTGAGGCCTTTGCCACACTGTTTCAATACTATTACTTTATAATATATTTGAATATCAGGTAGTTCTACTCCTTATTACTTTTTTTTTACAGAATTTTAAAAATATTCTCCACTGCCAACCAAATATTTTATAGCCAATTACCTGTAGCTCTCTAAAACTATATAACAAAGAACCATAATATTTGGTATTACCAATCATTCCTTTTTCCTTGTTAATATGTTCAAAGGATTATAAAACAGAGATTGATATAAATTAACAAGAATGACACTGTTTGGCACCAGATCAATTTCAACATAGTAGCATTTAAAATAAAAAACACTTTAATATTAACGAATATTTATAAAGCAACCCAAAAAGTTATGAAGTCAAGTTGGACAACACTATACTCAGCAATAATTCTGTGTAAAAAAGTGTATGTGTGTATAAAACCAGTTTGTTTTAACCAGATTTTGTCAAGAATAGAAAGGTTGATTCTACTAAATTAATTCTCTTCCTTATTCCTTTCCAGTTTAGGTAGGTATTTAGAAATTTTATCTCTGTTTCTTCCACCTTAGACTAGTAAGGATACAGGCCTAGAAAATCAACATGTGAATTAACTACTAGCTTTGACAACTAATGTGATAGTCTAATAAAGCAGTATACAAATAAATAAGAAAAAAGAATATCAAGATATAGCACAAAGGATCAATTTAAGTTAGATGAGCATATTAAAGATGTTTCATGAACTTCAAGTCCTACTCAATGTGAGGCAGTGATGTGATTGGTGATAGCTTCTAGGGGAGGTATCAGTTAAGCATAGCAGCAGTCTAGATTCTCTTAAACTACCATAAAGATAAGATTAAGGGGACATAGGGAAAGTAAGGATAGCATATCAGTGGCAAACTTAAATGAAAGTAAAAATATTTTGGAGGGCCAGGCACAGTGACTCACACCTCTACTCCCAGCACTTTGGGAAGCTGAGGAAAGAGGATCGCTTGGGGCCAGGAGTTCAAGATCCATCTGGGCAATACAGTGAGATCCTGTCTTTACAAAAAGTTAAAAAATTAGGCCGGGCATGGTGGCTCACACTTGTAATCCCAGCACTTTGGGAGGCCAAGGTGAGCAGATCACGAGGTCAAGATTGAAACCATCCTGGCACATGGTGAAACCCCATCTTTACTAAAAATACAAAGATTATCTGGGTATGGTGGTGCACGCCTGTAGTCACAGCTACTCGGGAGGCTGAGGCAGGAGAATTGTTTGAACCTGGGAGGCAGAGGTTGCAGTGAACCGAGATTGTGCCACTGCACATCCAGCCTGGTGACAGAGCAAGACTCCATCTCAAAAAAAAAAAAAAATTAGCCAAGCATGGTTGGTACCCATAGTCCCAGCTACTCTGCAGGCTGAGGTAGGAAGATTGCTTAAGCCTAGGAGTTTGAGGTTGCAGTGAGCTATGATCATGCCACTGCAGTCCAGCCTAGGTGACAGAGCAAGACCCTGTCTCAAAAAATATATATATATTTTAAAAATTATATAAATATATATTTAAATATATTATATAAATATATTTAAATATATTATATAAATATATATTTAAATATTAAATAAATATTTAAATATGTTATATATAAATATATATTTAATATTTAATTTAAATATACATTTAAATATATTTATATATAAATATATATAAATAAAATATATATATAGTGGAAATTACAATTTATAAATTTTAAATATAAATTACCAATTTTTCCATAGTTTAAGTCAGTTAAGCTGAGGAGAAAAAAGATTAGATGAAAATAATTTGTTTCTTTCTCTTCCAGCTCCAATTCCTACTTCCCAAAAGGGAAATGGAACACACACACACACACACACACACACACACACACACGCACCAGTAGAAAGTCCACATAGATACCACCATCACAATCTATCCATGTGCCACCACAAAATAAACACAGAAGGAAAGGGGCAGCATTCCACACAGTAAGAGAAACTGGGTGCTAAACGGTTTTCAAAAGTATCTTGAAAATAACAAAAATAAAATAAAACCCTTCTATAATTCCTCTATTTTTTAAAATAGAATTAAGTAGGCAACAATTATCTGTCACTGCTAAAGGTTTTTTAAGGAAAAAATTTAGCCATGAGAGCAATTCCTGTCACGCTTTTAAAATAACTCTCAAGTTTTTAAATAATGTTAAAGATGGGGTTCAGTTTCCATTCTCGAAAAAATAACCAGAACCATAGATAAGTAATCCTGAAATGAGATAGTATAATTATTTTTGATAAGGAAGATCTCTTTTAAAAGCTATAAACTCATTACTCATTACTTCAGGCTGTTCAAGTAAGATTGAAATTCAGGCCGGATACAGTGGCTCATGCCTATAATCCCAGCACTTTGGGAGGCTGAGGCAGGAGGATGGCTTGAGCCCAGGAGTTTGAGACCAGCCTGGGCAACATGGTAGAGACCCCATCTCTACAAAAAATAACAAAAATTAGCTGGCTGGTGGCACACGCCTGTAGTCCCAGCTACTCAAGAGGCTGAGGTGGGAGAATCACTTGAGGTGAAGGCTGTAGTGAGCCATGATTGCACCACAGCACTCCAGCTGGAACAACACAGTGAGATACTATTTCAAATAAAAATAAAAGAAAGAAAGAAAGAAAAAAGAGGCTGGGTGCAGTGCCTCACGCCTGTAATCCCAGCACTTTGGGAGGCCAAGGCGGGCGGATCATGAGGTCAGGAGATCAAGACCATCCCAGCTAACACGGTGAAACCCCGTCTTTACTAAAAATACAAAAAAATTAGCCAGGCATGGTGGCAGGTACCTGTAGTCCCAGCTACTTGCAGGCTGAGGCCAGGAGAATGGCGTGAACCTGGGAGGCGGAGCTTGCAGTGAGCCAAGATTGCGCCACTGCACTCCTGCCTGGGCGACAGGGCGAGGCTCTATCTCAAAAAAAAAAAAAGTAATTCAAAGAAGAAAAGATAAGCCAGCTTATATGACTAACCATAAATGTTTTAACTGGACAATAAATACTTTGAGTTGGAAGGAGTCAAGGGAGTGGTGTAAATACAAGTTTGTAATCAGATCAGGGTTTATGCAAATAGAAAAAGGCATACAAAGTAAACCAAGCAACACTAGGTTGTTCTATTGTCTTACAGCTGGGATAAAGCAATCACGTGCTCTTGTGGGAAAGTAGAAACCTGATGGTAATTTTAAGCAAATCAAAGGATAAACAATCTTATCACTGTTAGGTCAAACCAGAACCTAGGGAAAGGCAAAGACAAATTCAAATATTACATTACTATCCAGGAACTGGATTGGCTAATCTAAAAATGAATTTTAAAATTTCAGATATTTACCAAACAAAAAAGTAAACACTGCCTACCAATGACTGTGTACAAGGATTCTACTTTTAAAGCTCTAGCTCATTTATGAAAATGTTATGACTTCGGTGATGACACAATTATCAAATTTGAGGCAAACAGAATTAATCGACTGCTTCAAAAGTGAATGTGGGTTAAGTGGATATAGACAACTGGTAGTACTAGCACAGCATTTACACAAAACACAAAGAGGTCATGTTGCACCAGCATTTACCCAGAACTACGTAGCTCTCAGTCTTTATGTAAGTAACTCTCTTGCTAAATTACTTCTGAACCTTACTTCTGCACAGACTGCCAAGTAGCAAACAGTTGTGCCATCTAATGAGGTGAATACTAAGCAATAAGGGATCACTCATGTTTTCCTGGAATTGAAGATGGATGCTGGAATAGGTACAAATACTCCAGTAGGTGAGAAATTCCAGAATTCTGAATCCAAGTTACACAAATTTGTTTTCTGGCTGAAGACCGCCAATTATCTGCTCCCAAACACAGAAGCTACGTTGAGTACATTGACATGAAATACATTCATTCGATTCTATGGCACTGAAGGAAGCTGTTACAACATAGGAGGCCTTTCACATGAGTAAAATAAGTCAGTTTTTAGTCACGTAAACAAACAGCACCATTTAGCTCCAAGAAAGATTATTGGACTGTGAAATGGAAAAAACTGGTGTCTTCACCCTATTTCCATGCTTGTTGGCTATATGATCTTGGGCAAGTCACTTAAGACTCTGTAAAATCAAAATAACATCACGTGCTTTAACTATTTCCTAAGGCTAGTGTCAGAATCAAGCAAGAATGTCTGAAAGTGCTTTGAACACTGAAACACACTATACAAGTGTGTTTACGAGGAATAAAATACCTAAGAAAAATTATAACTAGAAAAGCTTAAGAGCATGGTGATCAATAAATGTGCTATAATTTCTCAGGAAAAAAAAACCCATGTTTACAATATTATAAAAGACTTCGCTAACCAAAGGGAGATGCAATGTCAGTGCCACTTCACTTGGGCTGGTCTATCCTGGAAAGAGAAAGTCTAATATTGGCATACATCAAATTTGGCTTCCACTTGACACTCTGTGTCAATCAAAGTTCAATTTGCAACTTATGAAAAATGGAAAAAAATAAATAAAAAATAAAACTATTAGATGTGTTCAATAAAACAACACGGGCTTGGATCCCTTTAATAAGTCAGCCGGGCGCGGTGGCTCACGCCAGTAATTCCAGCAACATGGGAGGCCAAGGTGGGCAGATCACAAGGTCAGGAGTTCAAGACCAGCCTGGCCAAGATGGTGAAACTCCATCTCTACTAAAAATACAAAAATTTGCCAGGTGTGGTGGCAGGCGCCTGTAATCCCAGCTACTCAGGAGGCTGAGGCAGGGAATTGCTTGAATCCACGAGGTGGAAGTTGCAGTGAGCTGAGATCACGCCACTGCACTCCAGCCTGGAGACAAAGCGAGATTCCGTCTCAAAAAAAAAAAAAATCCACAGCCATATGACAACACACAAATGTAGCCAAAATCCTATGAAACCCCTACCAGATTTTTATAGGCCAAGAAACAGTGAGAGAAGACGACTAGCTTCTGACCTTTGCATCTTTTATTAGCTAGTGCTATAAATGTAACTTTATTAAAGCCTTTATTAGATTCTTAATATGTAGAGATATTTAGCTAACATTCAATCTCACAACATTTTTGTTGTTTAACATCACATTTATATGACATTAGTACCATTAAAAACTGATAATTATTAGTACGTCAAATGTATTAGTAAATTTAAGTCCAGTTATGAAACAAAATCTTAGATTTTTTTTTTTTTTTTTGAGATGGAGTCTCACTTTTGTCGCTCAGGCTGGAGTGAAATGGTGTGATCTCAGCTCACAGCAACCTCTGCCTTCTGAGTTCAAGAGATTCTCCTGCTTCAGCTTCCTGAGTAGCTGGGACCACAGGTGTGCACCACCACACCCAACTAATTTTTGTATTTTTAGTACAGACAGGATTTCACCATGTTTCCAGGCTGGCCTCAAACTCCTGACCTCAAGTGATTCGCCTGCCTCAGCCTCCCAAAGTGCTGGGATTAGAGGTGTGAGCCATCATGCCTGGCCGCAAAATCTGATTCTTTTAAGATTGACTGTTACCCAGATAACTTATATGCTGAAATGAACTACATATTGTATCTAACAAACTACATATTGTATCTAAATGTACTACATGTTGGGTATAAATAAGTTTTCATAGAGAATAATCCATATTTGTCACTAGGAAGGATATTGTTTATAATTTCATTGTGAAGGACTATAATTTCTTAGCTTAAGTCAGTCACTGAAAATTGGAAACATTTTATTTACTAAAACTAGCTAAGGCACAGTGAATGAAGAAGCATGTTGAACAAATGGTGAGAGTAAGCAACAGTAGTGTAAACGCCTGACCCTCATTACTGAGTGTGTGCATTCGCTAGTCTTCTCCAATGGAGACTTTTTGGGGAAAACACCCATAGAATGCTGGTTGAGTCATGAAAGTACTGAGACAAAACTTTATAATTCGTTGATTTGCTTAATGTTGTCTTTTTTCTCCATATTAACAAAATATATGATTCAAGTCTTTACTCTCCTTACTTTGCTGGCCTCAAAAAATGATCAGGGAGGAAATCTAAAACTGACCTAAAAAATAAAGTCTAAGGCTGGGGGCAGTGGCTCACACCTGTAATCCCAGCACTTTGGGAGGCTGAGGTGGGCAGATCACGTGAGGTCAGGAGTTCGAGACCATCCTGGCCAACATGGTGAAACCCCGTCTCTACTAAAAATACAAAAATTAGCTGGACATGGTGGTGGGTGCCTGTAATTCCAGCTACTCAGGAGGCTGAGGCAGGAGAATCATTTGAACCCAGGAGGCGGAAGTTGCAGTGAGCCAAGATTGTGCCACTGCACTCCAGCCTTGGCAACAGAGCAAGACTCCATCTCAGAAAAAAAAAAGTCTAGTGCTGGGTACACTGGCGTGCAGCTGAGTGTGTAACATCTCAGTTACATGGGAGGCTGAGGTGGGTAGTTGGCTTGAGGCCAGGAGTTTGAGACCAGCCTGGGCAACATAGCAAGATCCCTGCCTCAAAACAAACAAAAATAAGTAAATAAAAAGTCTATTATATTAAAAAATCAGAAGAAAAAGTAAAACTACAAACAAAAAGTACATATATGTTTTTCTTAGTTTATCATTTTATGATACATATAGACTTGTGTATACAAAGTATCTATACATAGAAATTGTTACGTGTCAATTTTTCCTTTCTTTTAAGTAACAATTTCAATAAATATAAAATTATGTTTAAATATTATAAATAATATGTTAATGGGCCTTTCCATTGTAGAAGTGTTTCACTGTTCATGTTTTGGTAAAACTTTAAGGGTTCAGGACCATAAACCAGGAACAGCTGGAAAGACTTACACTCTTAAATCACCAGACACTCAATTAAACCACAGTTCTCAACGGACAGTATTCATGCTGGCATCTTACCTTCCCAGGCTTCAGGTCTCAACAACCTTCTAATGCAGGGAAAATCTCATGCCCCAACTTGGAATAAGACAAAGAGAAGCCAGCATCAGTTCACTTCCTGACAAAAGAAGTTAAGTATTAGAGCTGGGCAAAAGTCACAGTTGTTACTCTGCATGGTATTCCTATGTAGAAAATGAACTCTTACTGATGACATAATGGAGTATTTGCCAGCTCCCTTCCAAAGAAAATAATGGATGATACAGTAATCAAAAGGATAACCAAAATTTGGAAGCAAATGCATAATTTGGTATAACTTCATTGTATAAGAAGGAAATGAAAAATCTTTAGAGTATATGTTGCCTTTCATTAGCCTTCAGCTTCTTTGAACAGCAATGAGCTAACCTGAGTTAGTTCTGAAAGGTAGTTTCTACTCTTGGATATGTGACACAAATCAGTAAGACAAACTCAGGTAAAGAAAAGTAGACCTCAGAGAGAAGGTAAGTATGTTCCCATAGTTTCATCACCATATCCTGCCATGTGTGCTTATTGTAAGCATAGTGATCTGGCAAAATGTGAGGGTTAAATAAAATTTATACTCTTTTTAAGTTTCATTCTAAGCATGGTGAGGTCAAGAAAGATGTATCAGTTGTTACTGCCAAGAACACTAATGAAGAATCTTTATCAGAAGTAAGGTTACTAAAATAAAAAGTGTTAACAAAATGCATAGCTAAACAGAAGAGTTGTTTCATGCATTTTAAACTGTTCTTTTATTATAAGCTTCAAGGCTGCTATTTCCATGCTTTAAGGTGTTTCTAAAGATCAATCTAATTCTTGATGTTTAAAAGCATATGGTATGGTGCCAAAAGTCAAAGTAAAGAGGACTTTGTTCTAATTAATATCGCAGAGACATTCTGAACTTTGTTCTTTGAACTACAACCTTCTACTAAATTTACAGATGAAAAGGCAAAGTCTTATCTAATAAGGGTGCCAAGAGCCAGTCTATCTTAACCATTTGATCTTAAGAAAGCCTTAAAAATTTCTGGGATTAATAAAACAATTAATAAAATCCTGGCAACTCCTTTTGAAAACTGAGTTTAGTAAAACACATAGCAAGCTCCAGCAAAATTGCTGAGAGACCAAAATACAATTGAGACAACACGTCCAATGTAGAAGCACAATAAATGTTGGTTTTCAAATTATAAGTGAAACTCAACCTTAATCATTTTACTTTCATATAACTAGCGTTTCACATATTATATGTTTGTACTCTTAAACTGCTTCTCTTAAATAGATTTCAGTCTTTGTTTTATCACCTGACAAATTATAATTCCACCTGTTGAAGGCTGGGGCTGCTACTATTGTAGACAGGGGACAGAGCTGGGTCTCAGCCTAGGCAGCAGGGATGGTCCCAGGTCTGAGTCTGTGACTGTATGGGCAGGTATTGGTTGGGAATGACCCTCAGGGAGGGCCCTGGTGAAACCAGACCTTACCAAGTCACTCTGGATAATTATTCCAATGGTAATTCTTTACCAAGTTAAACCTCCTCCCATCACAGAGTTTCACCTCCACACTGTGCAATGTTTGGCTCTGAAGTGATCCTCTGGATGGGTCACAAGATGCATGGAGGAAAGTGAGACAGCAAGAAAAGGCCTCATCTAGCTAGGGATGCAGGGATAGGTGAAGACAAACTGCCTGCCCCCATGCTTGCTCTGAGAATCTCGTAAGTTCCAGCTGAAATGTTAAAAGATTAGGGCCTGGCTGACCTTGTGTCTAAGTTGGCCAAGAAGTCAAGGATTGCTTCCTGGATTGTTCTCTAAAGAAAGACTGAGGCAGACAACAGAAAAAGATGACCAGGTGTCCTGTCAAATGCACCTTTCTGGGTTATCTGATTCTATAAGTACCTGCGATTTTCACTGTCTTCGAGCTATTTTACAACTCTGTAAATTGTAGAAAACTTATGCTAATGCAAATGAATTTTGTCCAGTATAATACAACAGATTGCCCTGTGGATACCGACTAGTTTCATATCTATTTGTAAATTCATTTCAACATGTCTGATTACCTGTACATATGTGTGTGGTTTGAATTCTCCGTTAAGCCAGTTTTTACATCTATTGGTTCCCTCATTAATCAGTTCCTTATTAACTGTAAAAACAATACGGGTTTTAGTTTTTATAGTTTGACCATCTCATGATCTTTGTAGAAGGTGATATAGATCTATCCCTATTGGGTGAGAGATGACAGAGAATCTGGTTATACTTTTTTAAAAATTGTCTATTTTCTTTTAGCTCAAATCAATTAAATATGTTATGCCCACTGGGAAGGAGAACACCTCTTTGATTTTGGGCCAGAGAGATTTTGTGTTTCTGTGTTTACTCTTGACCTGTGCCAAACTTGTACACATGAAGCTGTAAGCTCTGTCTCTATGGGTCCAAAATTCAGAAAGGCCTATCCCTCTCATTATGTGAGGTATAATATCCTATCTACAAAGGATATTATTAATTACAGTATAATGTCTCTTAAATTCAAGGAGCTCTGTTCTTATTGACTTATAGAGATAAATAAGTTCTTATGTAATTTGAATATTCTTAAAATTCCCAGAAAAAGGAAATTGGACTTCTAATGCTTTAAATGTGCTAAACTCAAATTCTTCTCACCAAAACTAAGAAATATTTTTTAAAAATCTAAGTTCATAATAACAGTAAAATTATGAACAGTGCCACAATAAACATATGTGTGCATGTGTCTTTATAGCAGCATGATTTATAATCCTTTGAGTATATACCCAGTAATGGGATTGCTGGGTCAAATGGTATTTCTAGTTCTAGATTCTTGAGGAATCCCCACACTGTCTTCCACAATGGTTGAACTAATTTACACTCCCACTAATAGTGTAAAAGCATTCCTATTTCTCCACATCTTCTCCAGCATCTGTTGTTTCCTGACTTTTTAATGATCGCCATTCTAACTGGCGGGCGATGGTATCTCATTGTGGTTTTGGTTTGCATTTCTCTAATGACCAGTGATGATGAGCCTTTTTTCATGTTTGTTGGCCACATAAATGTCTTCTTTTGAGAAGTGTCTGTTCATATCCTTTGCCCACTTTTTGATGGGGTTGTTGGTTTTTTTCTTGTAAATTTGTTTAAGTTCTTTGTGGATTCTGTATGTTAGCCCTTTGTCAGATGGATAGATTGCAAAAATTTTCTCCCGTTCTATAGGTTGCCTGTTCACTCTGATGATAGTTTCTTTTGCTGTGCAGAAGCTCTTTAGTTTAATTGATCCCATTTGTCAATTTTGGCTTTTGTTGCCATTGCTTTTGATGTTTTAGTCATGAAGTCTTTGCCCAAGCCTACATCCTGAATGGTATTGTCTAGGTTTTCTTCTAGCATTTTTAAGGTTTTAGGTCTTACAATTTTAAGTCTTTAATCCATCTTGAGTTAATTTTTGTATAAGGTGTAAGGAAGGGGTCCCGTTTCAGTTTTCTGCATATGGCTATCCAGTTTTCCCAACATGATTTATGAAGTAGAGAATCCTTTCCCCATTGTTTGTTTTTTGTCAGGTTTGCCAAAGATCAGATGGTGGTAGATGTGTGGTATCATTTCTGAGGCCTCTGTTCTGTTCCATTTGTTTATGTATTTGTTTTGGTACCAGTACCATGCTGTTTTGGTTACTGTAGCCTTGTAGTATAGTTTGAAGTCAGGTAGTGTGATGCCTTCAGCTTTGTTCTTCTTGCCCAGGACTGTCTTGGCTATACAGGCTCTTTTTTGTTTCCATATGAAATTTAAAGTAGTTTTTTCTAATTATGTGAAGAAAGTCAATGGTAGCTTGATGGGGATAGCATTGAATCTCTAAATTACTTTGGGCAGTATAGCCATTTTCAAGATATTGATTCTCCTATCCATGAGCATGGAATGTTCTTCCATTTGTTTGTGTCCTTATTTCCTTGAGCAGTGGTTTGTAGTTCTCCTTGAAGAGGTCCTTCATATTCCTTGTAAGTCTTATTCCTAGGTATTTTATTTTCTTAGTAGCAATTGTGAATGGGAGTTCACTCATGATCTGGCTCTCTGTTATTGGTGTATAGGAATGCTTGTGATTTTGCACACTGATTTTGTATCCTGAGACTTTGCTGAAGTTGCTTTTCAGCTTAAGGAGATTTTGGGTTGAGATGACAGGGTTTTCTAAATATACAATCATGTCATATGCAAACAGAAACAATTTGACTTCCTCTCTTCCTATTTGAATACGCTTTATTTCTTTCTCTTGCCTGATTTCCCTGGCCAGAACTTCCAATACTATGTTGAGTAGGAGTGGTGAGAGAGGGTATCCTTGTCTTGTGCCGGTTTTCAAAGGGAATGCTTCCAGCTTTTTCCCATCCAGTATGATATTGCCTGTGGGTTTGTCATAAATAGCTCTTACTATTTTGAGATATGTTCCATCAATACCTAGTTTATTAAGAGTTTTTAGCATGAAGGGGTGGTGAATTTTATTGAAGGCCTTTTCTGCATCTATTGAGATAATCATGTGGTTTTTGTCATTGGTTCTGTTTATGTGGTGGATTATGTGTATTGATTTGCATATGTTAAACCAGCCTTGCATCCCAGGGATGAAGCTGACTTGATCGTGGTGGATAAGCTTTTTGATGTGCTGCTGGATTCAGTTTGCTAGTATTTTATTGAGGATTTTCATATCAATGTTCATCAGGGATATTGGCCTGAAATTTTCTTTTTTTGTTGTGTCTCCGCCAGGTTTTGGTACCAGGATGATGCTGGCCTCATAAAATGAGTGAAGGAGGAGTACCTCTTTTTCTATTGTTTGGAATAGTTTCAGAAGGAATGGTACCAGGTCCTCTTGGTACCTCTGGTAGAATTCGGCTGTGAATTCATCTGGTCCTGGGCTTTTTTTGCTTGGTAGGCTATTAATTACTGCCTCAATTTCAGAACTTGTTATTGGTCTATTCAGGGATTTGACTTCTTCCTGATTTAGTCTTGGGAGGGGGTATGTGTCCAGGAATTTATCCATTTCTTCTAGATTTTCTAGTTCATATTTGTAGAGGTGTTTATAGTATTCTCCGATGGTACTTTGTATTTCTGTGGGATCAGTGGTGATATCCCCTTTAGCATTTTTATTGTGTCTATTTGATTCTTCTCTCCTTTCTTCTTTATTAGTCTGGCTAGTGGTCTGTTTTGTTAATCTTTTCAAAAAGCCAGCTCCTGGATTCACTGAGTTTTTGAAGGATTTTTCGTGTCTCCATCTCTTTCCGTTTTGCTCTGATCTTAGTTATTTCTTGTCTTCTGCTAGCTTTTGAATGTGTTTGCTCTTGCTTCCCTAGTTCTTTTAATTGTGATGTTAGGGTGTCTATTTTAGATCTTTCATGCTTTCTTCTGTGTGCATTTAGTGCTATAAATTTCCCTCTAAACACTGTTTTAGCTGTGCCCCAGAGATTCTGGTACGTTGTGTCTTTGTTCTCATTGGTTTCAAAGAACTTCATTATTTCTGCCTTAATTTGTTATCTACCCAGTAGTCATTCAGGATCAGATTGTTCAGTTTCCATGTAGTTGTGTGGCTTTGAGTGAGTTTCTTATTCCTGAGTTCTAATTTGGTTGCACTGTGGTCTGAGAGACTGTTATAATTTCCGTTCTTTTGCATTTGCTGAGGAGTGTTTTATTTCCAATTATGTGGTCAATTCTAGAAAAAGTGTGATGTGGTGCTGAGAAGAATGTATATTCTTTTGCTTTGGGATGAAGAGTTATGTAGATGTCTATTAGGTCTGCTTGGTCCAGAGCTTAGTTCAAGTCCTGAATATCCTTGTTACTTTTCTGTCTCATTGATCTAATATTGACAGTAGGGTGTTAAAGTCTCCCACTATTATTATGTGGGAGTCTAAGTCTTTTTGTATGTCTCTAAGAACTTGCTTTATGAATCTGAGTGCTCCTCTATTGGGTGCATACATATTTAGGATAATTGGCTCTTCTTGTTGCATTGATTCGTTTACCATTATATAATACCCTTCCTTGTCTCTTTTGATCTTTGTTGGTTTAAAGTCTGTTTTATTAGAGACTAAGATTGTAACCCCTTCCCTTTTTTTCTTTCCATTTGCTTGGCAAATATTCCTCTATCCCTTTATTTTGAGCCTACGTGTGTCTTTGCATGTGAGATGGGTCTCCTGAATACAGCACACCAATGAGTCTTGACTCTATCCAATTTGCCAGTCTGTGTCTTTTAATTGGGGCATTTAGCCCATTTACATTTGAGGTTAATATTGCTATGTGTGAATTTGATCCTGTCATCATGATGCTAGCTGGTTATTTTGCCTGTTAATTGATGCAGTTTCTTCAGAGTGTCAATGGTCTTTACAATCTGGTATGTTTTTGCAGTGGCTGGTACCAGTTTTTCCTTTCCATGTTTAGTGCTTCCTTCAGGAGCTCTTGTAAGGCAGGCCTGGTGGTGACAAAATCTCTCAGCATTTGCTTGTCTGTAAAGGATTTTATTTCTCCTTTGCTTATGAAGCTTAGTTTGGCTGGATATGAAATTCTGGGTTGAAAATTCTTTTCTTTAAGAATGTTGAATATTGGCGCCCACTCTCTTCTGGCTTATAGGGTTTCTGCAGAGAGATCTGCTGTTAGTCTGATGGGCTTCCCTTTGTGGGTAGGTAACCTGACCTTTCTCTCTGGCTGCCCTTGACATTCTTTCCTTCATTTCAGCCTTGGTGAATCTGATGATTATATGTCTTGGGGTTGCTCTTCTTGAGGAGTATCTTTGTGGTGTTCTCTGTATTTCCTGAGTTTGAATGTTGGCCTGTCTTGCTAGGTTGGGGAAGGCCTCCTGGATGATATTCTGAAGAGTGTTTTCCAGTTTGGTTCCATTCTCCCTGTCACTTTCAGATACACCAATCAAACATATGTTTGGTCTTTTCACATAGTCCCATACTTCGTTCCTTTTCATTTTTTTCCTCTAATCTTGTCTTCATGCTTTATTTAATCAATTGATCTTCAATCTCTGATATTCTTTCTTCCACTTGAATGATTCAGCTGTTGACACTTGTATATACTTCACGAAGTTCTCGTGCTGTGTTTTTCAGTTCCATCAGGTTGTTTATGTTCTTCTCTACACTGGTTCCTCTAGTTAGCAATTCCTCTAACCTTTTTTCAAGGTTCTTAGCTTCCTTGTATTGTGTTAGAATATGCTCATTTAGCTTGAAGGAGTTTGCTATTACCCACCTTCTGAAGCCTAATTCTGTCAATTTGTCAAACTCATTCCCCATCCAGTTTTGTTCCCTTGCTGGCAAGGAGTTGTGATCCTTTGGAGGAGAAGAGGAGTTCTGGTTTTTGGAATTTTCAGCCTTTTGGCACCGGTTTTTCCTCATCTTCATGGATTTATCTACCTTTGATCTTTGATGCCGGTGACCTTTGGGTGGGGTTTTTTTTGTGGACAGCCTTTTTGCTGATGCTATTCCTTTCTGTTAGTTTTCCTTCTAACAGTCAGGCCCCTCTGCTGCAGGTCTGCTGGAGTTTGCTGAAGGTCCACTCCAGACCCTCTTTGCCTGGGTATTGCCAGCAGAGGCTGCAGAACAGCAAAGATTGCTGCCTGTTCCTTCCTCTGGAAGCTTCACTCCAGAAGGGCACCTGCCAGATGCCAGCCGGAGCTCTCCTGTATGAGGTGAGAGAACACCTGTTGACCCCTGCTGGGAGGTGTCTCCCAGTCAGGAGGCATGGAGGTCAGGGAGGTCAGGGACCCACTTGAGGAGGCAGTCTGTCCCTTAGCAGAGCTCGAGCACTGTGCTAGGAGATCTCCTGCTCTCTTCAGAGCCACCAGGCAGGAACGTTCAAGTCTGTTGAAGCTGTGCCCACAGCCGCTCCTTCCCCCAGGTACTGGGTCCCAGGGAGATGGGAGTTTTATCTGTAAGTCCCTGACTGGGGCTGCTGCCTTTCTTTCAGAAATGCCCTGCCCAGAGAGGAGGAATCTAGAGAGGCAGTCTGGCTACAGCAGCTTTGTAGCACTGTGGTGGGCTCTGCCCTGTCCAAACTTCCCAGCAGTTTTGTTTACATTATGAGGGGAAAACTGCCTACTCAAGCCTCCAGGTGCCCCTCCCTGCCACCAAGCTCAAGCATTCCAGGTCAACTTCAGACTGCTGTGCTGGCAGTGAGAATTTCAAGCCAGTGGATCTTAGCTTGCTGGGCTCTGTGGGGGTAGAATCCACTGAGCTAGACCACTTGGCTCCCTGGCCTCAGCCCCCTTTCCAGGGGAGTGAACGGTTCTCTCAGTGGTGTTCCAGGCGCCGCTGGGGTATGAAAAACTCCTGCAGCTAGCTCGGTGTCTGCCCAAATGGCCACCAAGTTTTGTGCTTGAAATCCAGGGCCCTAGTGGTGCAGGCACCGGAGGGAATCTCCTGGTCTGCAGGTTGCGAAGACCGTGGGAAAAGCATAGTATCTGCGCCGGAATGCGCCATTCCTCACAGTCCCTCAGGGCTTTCCTTGGTTAGGGGAGGGAATTCCCCGACCCCTTGTGCTTCCCGGGTAAGGTGACGCCCCACGCTACTTCAGCTCATCCTCTGTGGGCTGCACCATCTAATCAGTCCCAATGAGATGAGCTGGGTACCTCAGCTGGAAATGCAGAAATCACCTGCATTGATCTCCCTGGGAGCTGCAGGCCAGAGCTGTTCCTATTTGGCCATCTTATCACTTCTTTCTTTTGGGAACATTCCCAATCTTCTCTTCTAGCTTTTCTTTTTTTTTCTTTCTTTCTTTTTTTTTTTTTGAGATAGAGTCTCACTCTGTTGCTCAGGCTGGAGTGCAGTGACGTGATCTTGGCTTACTACAACCTCTGCCTCCCACATTCAAGCGATTCTCCTGCCTCAGCCTCCCAAGTAGCTGGGAATACAGGTGCCTGCCACCACACCTGGCTAATTTTTGTATTTTCAGTAGAGACGGGATTTCATCATGTTGGTCAGGCTGGTCTCCAACTCCTGACCTCAAGTGATCTGCCCACCTCAGCCTCCCAAAGTGCTGGGATTACAGACATGCGCTACCGTGCCCAGCCTCTTCTAGCTATTTTGAAATACACAATAAATCTAACAGTATTTTTGTACCCATTCACTAACCTCTCTTCATTTTCCCCACATCCACCCACTACCCTTCCCAGCCTTTGGTAACCATATTCAATTCTCTGCCTCCCTGAGATCAATATTTTTTGGCTTTTGCATATCAGTGAGAGCATGCAGTATTTGTCTTCTCATGCCTAGATTATTTCCCTTAACATAATGACCTATGGCTCCATTCATGTTGTTGTACATGATGGGACTTCAATTTTTTATGGCTGAATAATAGTCTATTGTGTATATACCTACATTTTCTTTATCCATTTGCCTGTTGATGGACACTTAGGTTAATTATGTATCTTGGCTATCGTGAATAGTACTGCAATAAACATGGGAGTGCAGACAACCCTTTGATATACTTTTTTTATTTTTTGGGATATATACCCAGCAGCAGGATTGCTGGATCATATGGTAGATAGAGGAACCTCCATACTGTTTTCCATAGTGGCTGTACTAGTTTACATTCCCAATAGTGTACTACCATTCCCCTTTCTCTATATTCTCACCAGTATCTATTACTTTTTCTTTTTGGTAATAGCTGTGTTAACTGGGGTGAGATGATATCTCATTGTAGTTTTGATTTACATTTCCCTTATGGTTAGTGATGTTGAACATTTTTTTCATCTGTTGGCCATTTATATGTGTTCTTTTAAGAAACGTCTATTCAGATTATATGGCCATTTTTTTTCAATTAGCAATAATTGTGCCTCAGATAAACCTCATTGGCTACAATACTGCCACTGCATAAAGCTATATGTCCATTTTTTTCATCAGATTATTTGGGATTTTGTTTTTCTGCAGAATTGTTGGAGTTCCTTATACATTCTCATTACTAATTCCTTATGAGATGGATCACTTGCAAACATTTTGTCCCATTCTGTAGGTTGTATCTTCACTCTGTTGACTATTCCTTTGCTGAGCAGAAGCTTTCTAGCCTGACGTAATCCCATTTATCTATGTTTGCTTTTGTTGCCTGTGCTTTTGAGGTCTTACTAAAAAAAAACCTTTGCCCAGATCAGTGTCCTGAAGCATTTCCCCCTATGCATTCTAATAGTTTCATAGTTTCAGGTTTTACATTTAAGTCTTTAAAATCCATTTTTGTGTATGGTGTATAGACAGTTAATAGCATTTGCCTGTGGTTATATCAGCAAAACTTATTGTACTATTCTTTTATCTCCAAATTGAGTGAATTTTGACCTCTCTTTTTCTGTAGTTGGGCTGTTTTAATGACATTTATTTGAACATATGGGTTTTGAAGAGAAGCACACAAACAAGATAATTTTATCTTGGTGCCCCTTTAATTATTATTTGTCAAGGTCAAAATAGCTAAACTTAGAATCTGGTTTAAAAGTTTACATTTTATTGAAAAGGTTACATTTCCTGCTTTAATCATAACTGAACTGCGTAAGACCAGTAAAATGCTGACCCCAAAAAAGTTGTAAACAATGATCATTCATTGGTTACCCAACTATGATACATTTTATTTTCTGGATATTATATTAAGAGCTTAACTTGAATAAGAAGTCAAACTGAATATACTGTATTTTAATGTTTAGTTTTTGTATGTCAAAGTAAATTTACTAAATTATGCTTTCATAACATAAATTTCTTGACTCCTATATATGCCCATTCTCAATTAATTTAATTAATTCTTATTAAAACAAGACAAATTACAAAGAGTTCATCTGAAACTGTACTGCAAATGGTAACTTAAGCTTCTTTGTTAGCTTTTATACCCTACAGCCACCACATGGGAGACTTTCAGAATTATTTTATTGGTAAGTCAACTAACTTACCATGTTTTCTTGAAAGATGTTTGTGGCTGTATATAAAGTATCTAAATATTACCTAACTTTTATTGACTGTTTTTACTATTTTTCACCTGATAAGCTTTTAGCATGTTCAAAATACATATATGAGAAAGAATTTGGCTTAAAAAGGTCTACAACCTAGAATTGAACAAGAACCATGTTCAGTAGTAAAAAAGTTCATTTCAGAATAAAAATAAATGGAAAAGAAAGCATGTCAAGGAATTTTACAAAGCACACAAGAAACTTTCAGCTTTTCCAAAATGTCTGGACTCCAGAGATAGGGAAAACAAAAATGGAGATTAGTGAAAGCAGAAATAATGTGGGTGGGTTTAAAAATACTGGGAAAATTCAAAATGAATACCTTTTTTTCTTTGAGGATTTTTTTTTTTTTTTTTTTTTTTTTTTTTACTGATGTTAGTTTGTACAGGTTGAGTATCCCTAATCCAAAAGTCTAAAATCTGAAATACTTCTGATCTCAAGCATTTAGGATAAAGGATACTCAACCTGTATAATCAAATACAGTAAATCAGCAGAAAGTATAAGGAAGAATACACTCAGTATGAATGTCAGGCGTAATCTAGGGTATCTCCGAGCCAAAAGGTAAAGTATTTCAAAGTTTTCTTTGGCATCCTTTCACCTCACTTTTCAATTTTCTGTTGCCACATAGCATCCAGAGCCCAGAGTCCCAAAGGTACTTAGGACACCCTAGTGCAGAGATATCAAGGCAAGGTCTCATGTTCCAGATCACTCTTTGCCTCCTACATCCCCCAGAGACTTCACTCAGTTCTAATAAATTCATTTCTACTATTAAGTATTACTCACTAACATTCATTAGGCCTGTAAGAAAAAAAAATAAATGGCAAAGGTGGCGGGAAAGAGATTTTTTAGAGTGATAAAATAATTCCAAGGTAAATAGAAAGAAGGAATTAATAAAGTAAAGGAAGAAATAAATGAGTTAGAAACAGAAAAAGAGAATGAAACCAAAATACATAAATCCAAGAGCTGGTTCTCAGTAAAATGAAATGAAATGAACTTGAGAGAAAGCACAGTTGGTGAACTGCAGATGGCCACAAATTCTTTGTCACTCCTCTTACTGAGTGCTGGGGTCTATTTCCCCTCCCTTTGAATCTGAGTGGCACTATGACTTGCTTTGACAAGGAGAATGTGGTAGATGATGCTTCATAATTCTTAAAGTTAGGCATTAACAGATCAACAGCTTCCACTGTCGTCTATTAGAATACTCCCTTTTGGTCTCCACGTATGAAGTCTGACTATCCTCTGGGGAGAGAGACCTGAATCTACTTTAAATGTTTCAGATCCTGCCAAACACCCAGCTGAACACAGCTCCTGAGTAACCCTTGCCAATACCACGTGGAGAACAACCACCCAGCATCACCTGCTTGAATTCCCAAGAATTCTGAGTAAATTATAATATGGTTGCTATTTTAAGCCACTGAGTTTCGGGGTAGTATGTTACACAGAAACAGATAATCCTGGAAGTAAGGTTCCTAGAAGTAAGGTGTTTGTGTAACTAAAAACTGAAAAATTTGTGGCACTGGATTTTCGACCAAGCAGTAGGTGGAGGCCTAAGGGGCAGTAAGGAAACTGCTAGTAGCAGCTGCAAGTACAATGAGGAGATTGCTATTGAAGGCTGAATGCAGCCCTGTGAGTGACCCAAGATGATACCACATGGAGTGGAACTGCCTAGGTGAGACCAGCCCAAATACCTGTTCCATAGGATTATGAACAAATCGAATGGTTGTTTTTGAAGCTACTGATTTTTAGGGTTGTTTTTCATGCAAAATAGATAACCAAACTACAAGCATAAGCAAAGATATGCCAGAGGAAATTTAACCACAGAAATGGATAATATGTTTTTAAATCAGAAAAGAGGCTATTTTGATAAATTCTTTACCAAGAAACTTGAAAACCTGGATGAACTGGATAATTCTGCTTTTTAAAAAATATAATTTACAAAAAAAAAAAAAATCACCCCCAAAGAAACAGAAAGTCTAATACAGACTGATTTACAGAGAAGAAAATTCAAACAGATCATTCTCCATAAAACAAATTTAGGAATTATTGCTAAGAAAACCTAGATCCAGACAGCTTCATAGAGAATTCTACCAGACTTTAAACATTAGATAATTCTAATGCTAAACCGTTCTAAAACTTAGACAAAGGAGAAAAATATTCAAACTCCTTCAATGAAATAAGGATATTATTGATCCCAAAACCTAACAAAGATTGTACCAATAAGAAAACCATAGGTCATTCTCATGAATATCAACACAAAAACCCTCAATAAAATACAATAAGAATCAGCAGACCATAAAAGAATAGTAAGTGGGTCGTACTCCAGGAATACAAGAATGATTCAAAATCAGGACTAATAATACAATTCATCATGTAGATACAGTTAAAGAGAAAAAAAAAACATGATCATGTCCTTAGACTCTAAAAAAGCATTTGATAAAATTCAATGACCATTCTTGATTTAAAACAATAAGTGGAATGTGAGAGGTTCCACTTCTGGGTATGACTTGCTAAGATGCTATAGAATGACCACCACTTCTAGCTCTCTGCAGAAAACTATAAAGACTTGGACAAGATATGAAAAACAATGATCTGAAGGTCCAGGAGAGTGAAGATATAAAGACAGATTCTGGAGGGGAGGTCATGCTATATTTGGAGGAAGTACAAGTAAATTCCTGTTTCTGCAGCTTTTAGCCTGGGGCTAAGCCACCTAGTGAGTACAGCAGCTATGGGGGCCTTGCATGGAAGAACTCTTTCTGATCTGAGGAACTAGGAAAAAGAAGCTATGAAGCCATGAATGCTGAAAGAAGAGGAGAATCCTGGCCAAGCATGAGTCAAAGAGGGGATCCCCAAGCTCAAGCTGTCTCCCCACATATCTAACGGAAACCTGAACCAGGGAGGATCAGACAAATTTACAACAGACCACCTAAAAACAAAACATCTTAACAGACTGGACCTTCTACATAAGAAAACATGTTTGCAGTAGAAGCCCAGCCAAAAAAATTGCTTACTAAACAAAGGAAACCATGCTTATCAGAAAAATAATAGCATTTAGAATATCCATAATCTAATATTCATAATATTAGAAACAATCCAAAATCACCAAGTATACAAAGAACCAAAAAATTAAATGTTCTCAAGAGAAAAGAAAATAAATTGAGTCCAAACCCAAGACGAACCAGATATTGGAACTAACGAACAAGAATCAAGCCACTAATACAACTATCCTCAATGAAGGGAAACATATTTACAATGCATAAAAAGTTTTAGCAGAGAAATGGTAAGTCTCAGCAGAGATACAGAAACAAATAAAAACACTGAGATCTGAAAACTAAAGAAAACCCTCTATAGAATGGAAATATAGTTACTTCCATAGCATGATAAAATATGTCTATCCCAGCCAAAAATTAGCATCAGATTTCCTGGAAAAAGTAAAGACATTCCCACCAAAGTTAAAAAACAATAAAAAGTAAAAGACACTCACTGCTACCCCTATTATTTAATATCACACTGAAGGTCCTAACTACAATTATAGAAGATACAGAAATAAAAGGCACAGCCATTAGAAAGAGATAAGTAAAACTATTACTATTTATAGATGATATGATTATAAATCTTGAAAACCCAAAGGAATCAAATGAAAAACTCCTACAAATAGTAACATAACTCAATAAGATAGCAGGGGGAAATTAACATAAAGAAATCACTAGCTTTCTTATATACAGACAATAATTAGAAGATAGGCAGAAAAAGCCCCAGTCACAACACAAACAAAATGATGAAATAACTAAGAATAAATTTAAGAAATATGTAAAACCTATATGAGGGAAATTCTAAAACATATTCTAGGCTAAATAGATTCAACTTAATAAACATATAAATTCTAAATTAATTTATGAACATAAATGTTACACTAATATGTATATGAGGAAAGCTTTAAAACACATTCTAGGTGAAATAGATTCAATCTTATAAACATATAAATCCTAAGTTAATTTATGAATATAAATGTTACCCCAATACCCAAAAACAAAAATGATAAAAGTTCCTGAGAAAAATACAGGGCAGGGGAGCGATGAATAGGCAGAGCACAGAGGATTTTTAGGACAGCGAAAATACCTGGTATGACAGTATAATGGTGGCTACACGTCATTACATTTGTACAAACCCATAGAATGTACAACACCATGGGTGAACCCTGAACTATGGACTTTGGTGACTATGATATGTTGTTGCAGGTTCCTCAGTGGTAACGAATATAGGATTCTTGTTGGCGGTGTTGATAACTGGGGAGGCCTTGCATGTGTCAGGGTAGGGGGCATATGAGAAATCTCTGTACCTTCCTCTCAATTTTGCTGTGAACCTAAAATTGCCCTTAAAAAGGGGTCTTTTTACTTAGAACCAACCCAAATGTCCATCAATGAGAGACTGAATTAAGAAAATGTGGCACATGTACACCATGGAATACTACACAACCACAAAAAAGAATTAGTTCATGTCCTTTGCAGGGACATGGATGAAGCTGGAAACCATCATTCTCAGCAAACTAACACAGGAACAGAAAACCAAACACTGCATATTCTCATTTATAAGTGGGAGCTGAAAAATAAGAACACATGGACACAGGGATGGGAACATCACACACTGGGGCCTGTTGGGAGGCAGGGGGCTAGGGGAGGGATAGCATTAGGAGAAATACCTAACATAGATGATGGGTTGATGGGTGCAGCAAACCACCATGGCACGTGTATACCTATGTAACAAACCTGCACATTCTGCACATGTATCCCAGAACTTAAAGTATAATAAAAAATTGTTTTAAAAAATTGGCAAATAATTTTTTTTTTTTTTTTTTTTTTTGAGACAGAGTCTCGCTTAGTCGCCCAGGCTGGAGTGCAGTGGCGCGATCTCGGCTCACTGCAAGCTCCGCCTCCCGGGTTCACGCCATTCTTCTGCCTCAGCCTCCCGAGTAGCTGGGACTACAGGCGCCCGCCGCTTCGCCCGGCTACTTTTTTGCATTTTTAGTAGAGACGGGGTTTCACCATGTTAGCCAGGATGGTCTCGATCTCCTGACCTCGTGATCCGCCCGCCTCGGCCTCCCAAAGTGCTGGGATTACAGGCGTGAGCCACCGCGCCCGGCCATAATTTTTTTTTTTTAAAGCATTTTGTTTTTGTTTTTGTTTTTGTTTTCTTTTGAGACAGAGTTTTGCTCTGTCACCCAGGCTGGAATGCAGTGTTGCAATCTTGATTCACTGCAACTTCCACCTGCCAGGTTAAAGTGATTCTTGTGCCTCAGCCTCCCATGTAGCTGTGACTATAGGCACACACCACCATGCCAGGCTAATTTTTGTATTTTTAGTAGAGACTGGGTTTCACCATGTTGGCCAGGCTGGTCTCGAACTCCTGACTTCAAGTGGTCTGCCCGCCTCAGCCTCCCAAAGTGCTGGGATTACAGGCATGAGCCACTGCACCAGGCCAAAAAAGTCTTTAATTAAACAAAAAGGAAAAAAATAAGGGTAAATTCCATTATAACTCCCAGGAAGACTCAATGGACTCAACACATAGTTGTATCCACAGTAATGATTTATTACAGCCAGAAGATACAAAGCAAAAACTATAAAGGGAAAAGATATGTGGGATGAAGTTTGAAGGAAATGAGGCTTCCAAGCTTCCAAGACTTCCCTCCTAGTGGAGTCACACAGAACAAGCCTAATTCCTCTAGTAATGAATTGTGACAACACAAGTGAAGTGTTATCTACTAGGGAAGCTCATCAGAGACTCAGTGTCCAAGATTTTTCATGGAAACTGTTCATATATGTATCTTCTGTCTCGCATATACCAAAATTCCAGACTCCCAAAAGGAAAGCAGGTATTCAGCATAAACCACAACACTTATACAGTTTGGGCATATGGAGACATCCTTATCATTTAGGAAAAGTTTCATTTAAGTATAGAGAACTGTATGCCAGCTAAGTTTCTAAACACCAGCAAGGGCCAGCTTCGCAAGGAGGCCTTTCTAAGGATAGCAGTCTAAGACCTGCTGTGTCAACTCTATTCTCCATATCTTGAATATAAAAAGTCAAATTATAAGTCAACATCAAAAACCCACAAAAGACTGATAAAGTATGGAAAAATAAAAAATAAAACTTAATTATGGCCAAAATTAATCAAGAACAAAATCGTAAGACAAGTGACAAACTAGAAGAGAATGTTTGCAACTCATATCTCAATCAAAAAGATAACATAACTTTTAATAGTATCTTTATTATATAAAAAATTTCTACAATGGCTACTATAAGAATACAACTTAACAGAACAACTAGGGAAAAACTGTTGACAGAAAAGGAAACACATATGGCGCAACCTCACCTATCAAAAGATTGAATTAAAGTAACACTGAGATACCATTTCTCATCTATCAGATTGGTAAGAACCCAAAGTTAGACCACATACGCTGCTATCAGCTTGGTAAAAACCCCAAATCAGATAATGCTCTCATCTATCAGATTGGTAAAAACCCAAAGTTAGACAACATACTCTGCTAAGAAATGACGCACTTTCATATATAGTTGGTAGGAATTCACATTCCTACCGGGGACAATTTGGCAATGTCTACCAAAATTAATATGCATATACCCTTTGACCTAGCCAAATTCTTGGGATTCACTTGCACCCTAAAAAATGACATACATATAAGGTTATTAATTGTTTTATTTGCATTAGCAAAAGATAAGTAACAACCCAAATGTCTATCAGTAGGGTTAAATACAGCCTATCATCTGCATAAAATACTATGTAGCTATAGTGAAGTACTCTGTGGATTGACATGAAATGATCTCCAAAATATATTCTGAAGAGAAAAAGCAAGGTAGAAAACAGTGTAAAAACTGACAGAATATAAGATTTCAAGTTGGTATTGGCTTATATATGCACAAATATATGTTAGAAGGGGGTGGAAATAATTTTTCTATAAACCTTTTATTATGACTTGATTTTTGGACCATATAAATTTATTATCAATTTTTTAAAAATTTGTAATTAGATGAGATATGCATATTATCATTTTTTGTGTGTCCCAAGTCTTTTATTTCTTTGCCAGACAATGGTAAGTATCTCAGAGGCAAAAATCAGATTAAGGATATGGCCTTCCCAAACTAAGCCTAGTTTCAGATGGGCTTAAATAGCCCCGCCATTAAGTTGAAAGGGAAGGGATGAACAAATAAGAGAATATTAATGTAAAAGATCTAAATCTAAGTTTAAAAACTATTTATTTTTGATATTTAGCTGTGTTGCTTATATATGGAACTGAGTAGAAATAGGGAGCTCTCTAGATGCTAGAATGTTTTTGAGTGAATTGCATTACCAAAGAAACCAAAAGCCTGGCCTGCAAATCCTGTTCAAATCCTAAAGCAATCCCTAGGCCACCAGATCACAACAGCAGGAAGTGAGCTATGAAAGCTTTGTGGTCTCCAAGAAAGACATACGTTTCAATCACTAACTCAGATGTGGCCTTGGAGAAAAATGATTAAGGATGACAGAGCCAGGAATCATGGAGGTAACGGAGTAAAAAGCTGCTCCCAAAGGAGCTGCCAGAATGGCTAACTAAGGGATTTAATTCACTTCAGAGCAAGGCGTTTTCACAATTTTTGTCAAGGAAAATATGATAATTGCTATGAAGCAGTAACTTATTTCATGTTTTTCTGACTTGATTAGAATTATTCCATTTTAATTTTACCATTATATACTAGCATTACAGACTTGAATGTTGAAATCATAACTCCAATGTGATGATATTATGAAGAGGGGCCTTTCGGGGGTAATTAGGGTCATGAGGGTCAAGATGAGATCAGTGCCCTTATAAAAGACAGGAGAGACTTGCTTCCTCTCTCCCTCTCTCTGCCATGCAAGTATATAGCAAGAAGGTGTCCATCTGCAAACCAGAAAGAGGGCCCTCCCCACAAATCAAATCAGCCAGCACCTTGACCTTGGATTTCCCATCCTCCAGAAGTTGGAGAAGTTTCTGATGTTTAAGCCATCCTGTCTATGGTATTTTGTTGTAGTAGTCCAAACTGATTAAGGCACATGGGGTGGTGGGGGTCGCTAGTAACTTTTAGTGAAATCTAAGCCTGCTGGAGAAAACGATAAATTACCCAGAGATTCTGGACTTCAAATTGGATGGGAATTTAGGTGAGAAGAATCTGAATACATATTTGTATGGTCTGGGGGGAAAAGACGTTATTCTGTTTCCCAAAATAAATTTTCCCTTTCTACTAAGCAATGGGATCTACTGGAAATTGTTGCCCCAGAATACAGATAACCACTGCCATGTGAATATGACACTGCAGAGTCTGACACACATACCACCTCTTGCCAATTATAAGTGCTGTTCAAAGAACACTCTCAGACCTGTTGCCAGCAAGGAGCTTTTAGGCTCACCTTACTCAGGTTCACAACAATCCCATTAATGTTATCAAGGTGCTGACATCTGTGACATTCAAACACTATCTAGATGCTTCAGTAATCAAAAGCAGGAAGGTACACATGAATTTTCAATATACACTGTGGATGCCATCTAGGAAGCATGTTTCAAGAGCCATGACAATATAGACAGGTGTTCTAACGTTCTCAAAGTGTTTCCACTACCAAGAAGTTTCAGACACTTGACATTTACCTGGACATTACCCTGGATATCAAAGTAGCTCAGAATGTGAACCAAGCTTTGTAATAATTTGTGAAGACTGAGAAGCTAGTTGGGAGAAGTTCTGTAGTTACAGAACTTGTGTCAGAGGATGCTGACCTCAAAGAGGCTGACTGTTATACAACTCTTTTTTTCTTTTTTTTTTTTGAGACGGAGTCTCACTCTGTCACCCAGGCTGGAGTGCAGTGGTGCGATCTCAGCTCACTGCAACCTCCACCTCCCAGGTTCAAGCGATTCTCCTGCCTCAGCCTCCCAAGTAGCTGGGACTAAGGCATGCACCACCATGCTCTGATAATTTTTTAGTAGAGATAGGGTTTCGCCATTTTGGTCAGACTGGTCTCGAACTCCTGACCTCAAATGATCTGTCCACTTCAGCCTCCCAAACTGCTAGGATTATAGGTGTGAGCCACCGCACCCGGCCTACAACTCCTTCTAAGGTTCTTAGTTTTGTGTTTAAACATTTCACAAATTTCACAGGTGACAAAGTTGCTTAGGATGTGAAATATCCTGAGTCTCTTGATAGATACACGTAGGTCTTTGCTGAATGAAGAGCCCTTTATATTCTACATGTCACACTGGATATTAACTCTGTGTAAATGGCATAAAATGGATGATGCCAAGGAACTAGAGATATTAAGGTTGATCTGAATCAACAAGGAAAAGTCAACAGGAAAGAGACAGAAAGTGGGTATAGAGACGGCACTACAAAGACCCTGAGGAATAAAACGAAGGTATGAATTTATCCCACAGGGTGGCAAAAATAGAATCCCGCACCTTCCTTTTTTTTGAGACAAGGTCTCACTCTGTGCCCAGGCCGGAGTGGCAGTGGTGTCATAACTCACTGCAGCCTCAAACTCCTGGGCTCAAGTGATCCTCCTATCTCAGCCTCCCACGTAGCTGGGACTACAGGCACATGCCATTATGCCCAGCTAATTTTTAAATTTTTTGTAGAGATGGGGTCTCACTATGTTGTCCAGGCTGGTCTCGAACACCTGAGCTCAAGCAATCCTCCCATCTTGGCTTCTCAAAGTGATTTGATTATAGGCATGAGCCAGCACACCCAGCCCTGAATGAATTTTTAAAGTTTATAGTACTGTTCCTGCTTCAACTCAAAGCAATGTGGATGTTGTGGACTTTTGCAAAGAATGTTGCATTTCTAAGCTTTCTTCATTCCTTTGTGTAGATCTGTTTCCATCTGGTTTCAGTTTACTTTCGCTGACGAATTTCCTTTAATGTGGCCTACCGATGATGAATGCTCTCAGTCACTGCTTGTCTGTAAAAGTCATATAATGTGAAAGATCCTGAGTCTATTGACTTTTTGGCCATTACTTCTTCAAATGCTTTTTCTGCCCTCTCATCTTTCTGAGATACCTTAACACACATATGTTAGACCTCTGTGACTGTTCCTTAGTATGAAAAAAAAAAAAATCTGTTTTATTTTGGAAAGTTTTTATTGCTATGTTGTTCATTAATATTTTATTCTGCAGTATCTAATTTGTTAAGCCCATCCACTGAACTTTTCATTTCAGATATTTCATTTTTCAGCTTCTAGAAATCTCTCCATTTCATTCAGATTTTCCTTTAAATTCTTTACATATTTATAATAACTGCTTTAAATCTCTTGTTTGCTAATTCCATCATTGCTGACATTCCTAGGTCTGTATCTACTGATTGACTTTTTTCTCCTAATCACATTTTCCTGCTTCTTTGTATCTAGTAATTTTGCATTGCTTGTTGAACATGAATCTTACGTTTCTGAGTGCTAGATTTTTGTTGTCTTTGTTTAAAGAGCATTGAACTTTGCTTTGGGAGACAAAGTTACTTGTAAATCAGATTGATTCTTTTAAAGCTTGGTTTTAAGCTTTGACAGGGTACAAATGGAGTAGCATTTAGGCTGACTTTTGCTCTAATCCTGAAGAGTGACTCTTTGGATCTCAAGTGAATACCCTGGGTGTTTACCAAGGATACTTCACTCTAGCTGGTCAGAATGTAAACACATCCCAGCCTTGCCTGAGCTCCGGGGTTGTTCGCCTTCGAGCTTCCCAGAAGTTCTTTGCGCAGCACTGTGGCATTTGACACTACACCTGTCTAATGTAGCATTTGACAAGATAATCAAAAGGGATCTCTATACAGATTTCCGGAACTCTTTCTCTTATACAGCTTCCTCTTCTCTGGTAGTCCATCCACAAATTTCAGCCATGTCAGCCTCCCTGACTTCTGATCTCTTTCTCCTCAGCTCAGCAAGACCAGAGTGCTCTGCTTGGTGGACCCATCTCTCTGCACCACGGTCCGGAGTGTAACTCCAGGAAAGGAGCCTGGAAGATTAGAGGGATCTCTAACTTGTTCTCCTTCTCTCAGGGATCACTGTCCTGCACTGCCTGTTGTCAACTGTCTGAAAAAAGGGTGTTTCATGTATTTTCCCAATTTTTATAGATGTTTTAGACAGTAGAGCAAGTCTGGTCCAATTACTTCATCAAGGCAGAAAGCAGAAGCCTCTATTATAATTCTTTTGATATCTGTAGGATCATCTGTATTCTTTCATTACTGATGTTGGTAATTTTCTTACTGTAGTTGGTAATTTTTTTTTTCTTTTTTTTTTTTTGAGACAGGGTCTTGCTCTGTCATCCAGCCTGCAGTTGCAGTGGCACAATCATAGCCCACTGTACCCTCTAACTTCTGGGATCAAGTGATCCTCCCACTTCAGCATCCTGAGTAGCTAGGACTACAGGTATGCACCACCATGCCTGGCTAATTTTTCAAATTTTTTTGTAGAGACAGGGTTGCCCAGGCTGGTCTGGAACTCCTGGCCTTAAATTGTTCCTCTCACCTCAGCTTCCCAAAGCGCTGGGATTACAGGAGCGAGCCACCACACTCGGGTGATAATTTTCATATATTCTATTAATCTAGCTATGAGTTTGTTAATTTTTATATAACCTTTTCAAGGTATCCATTTCCAAATATTAGGAGTTTTTCTAGACATCTTGTTAGTTATTTCTGCTAAAATTTTATCATGGTAGGAGAACGTACTCCATGGCAGGGGTCAGAAAAATGTTTTCTGTAAAAGGAAAGGACGAAATAGCAAATATTTTAGCTTTGTGGGCCATACAGTCTCTGTTGCAACTACTCAACTTTGTTGTGTGAAAGCAGGCATGGACGATAGGTAAATGAATGAGTGTGGCTTTGTTCCTACAGAATTTTAATTGTAAACACTGAAGTTTGAATTTTATGTACATGTTCTGTGTCAAAATATTTTTTTAAAAAATTTACAAATGTAAAACTATTACTAACATCATACAAAAACAGGTGATGGGCAAGATTTGGCCCATAGGTCATAGTTTGCTGATCTTTGTCCAATAAATTTTCAATGATAAAATTTATCAAGACTTTTTTATAGCCCAGTCTCTGTCTTGGTGAATATAACGCATACATTTAATGGAATGTATACAGTTTTGGAGGATAGGTTTTTCTATCATTATCAATTAGGTTGAGGCGGTTGACGGCGGTTCTTCATTCACTATGCCCTTAGTGAATTTTTTTTTTTTTTTTTTTTTTTGTCTAATTGGTCTATTAACTACTGAGAGAGGGATGTTAAAATCTCCCATTAGTGGATTTATCTGTTTCTCCCCTTACCAAATGTTTCATGATTCTAAAGCTCTGTTATTAGGTACATATATGTACCATTTATGATTGCATGCCTTCCTGATGACTCCCTCCCCTCCCTGTTTCATTCTCTCTTTCAATATACAATCTGTCTTTAGTTGGCAAGTTTGGTTAATTTACATTTAATAAAATTAATATGTTTGTATATTGGTCTACCATCCCACTGTTTCTCTTTGTTCCATTTATTTTCTGAATCTGGGTTTCTCTTTTCTTTTCTTGCTTAACTATTGTTTTTAGAACTTCATTCTCATTATCTATAAACATTTTAGCCAACTCTGCATTATATTTTTAGTGGTTATTCTAGGGCTCACAGTACACATTCTGAACTGCACAGTCTACTTAGGGTTACTATTATATCACTTCACATACAATGCAGAAATTTTACAACTATGTTGTTTCCTTTACTTCCCTTCCCTTCAGGCCACAGTTGTCATGTGTATTGCATCTACAGTCTACATTATCCACAAAACAATGTCACTATTTTTGGTTTAGGTATTCATATGTACTTTATCTAAGCTGAGATTTAAGAGACAGTTTTATATTTACACAAATTTTTACTATTTCCAAAGTTCTTCATTCCTTTCTGTAGACTCAAGTTTCCATTTGGTATTATTTTCCCTCAGCTTGGAGACCTTTCTTTTGCATTTCTTCTAGTATAGGCTTGCTGGTAATAAATTATCTTAGTTTTTTCTTATCTGAAAATGTCTTTATATTGCTTTCATTTTTAAACAGCCTTATTGAGATGTATTATTTATATGATATAATTCACATACTGTACAATCTATCCATTTAAGGTATACAATTTAATGTTTTCAGTATATTCACAGGGTTGTGTAACCATCACCAAAATCTAATTTTAGAATGTTTTCATCTCTTCTAAAAGAAACACCACGTCCATGAGCAATCAATCGCCATTCCCCACCCCACCACTAATCAACTTTCTGTCTATAAATTTGCCTATTCTGGACATTTAATATATAAATATGTGTAATACATTTAAAATGTGTAACAGAATTACACATTTGGGGTTTTTTTGCATATGTCTTCTTTGACTTAGCATAATGTTTTTATGGGTGATCTATGTTGTAGTAGTATATAACAGTACTTTATTTTTATTGATAAATATTCCATTGTGTATATATACTACATTTTATTTACACATTCATGAGTTGGACTTTTTTTTTTTTTTTTTTTTTTTTTTACTATTTTTAGCTATTATGGGTAATGCTTTTATTATTGTCTTCAACCTTGAAGGATATTTTTGCAAGATACAAAGTTTTGGGTTCATAGTTTTTCCCTCTAATCACTTTAAATATTTTCTTCCACTATCTTTTGGTCTCCATGATTTCTGATAAGAAATCAGTTGCCATTCATACTGCTGTTTACCCATATGTAATGTGTCACTTTCTCTGACTGCTTTCAAGATTTTCTTTTTACATAGTTTTTCCTCCTGCCATTTGACTATGATGTGTCTAAGTTTGCTTGGTGTTTTTTGAGCTTAAATCTGAAATTTTGGCTTTCCCTAAATTTGGAAAATTGGGGGTTATCATTTTATTAAATACTGTTTTTTTTCTGCTGTGTTTTCTTTTCTCCTTCTGGGTTCCCAATTACAAGTATGTCAGTCATTTAACATTGTTTGACAAGTCACTGAGGATTCGTAAAAAAAAAAAAAAAAAAAAAAATCGGGGCGAGCACAGTGGCTCACGCCTATAATCCCAGTGGTGGACAGATCACGAGGTCAGGGGTAAAAGACCAGCCTGGCCAGCATGATGAAACCTCATCTCTACTAAAAATTCAAAAATTAGCCAGGCATGGTGGTACATGCCTGTAGTCCCAGCTACAGCTACTCAGGAGGGTGAGGCAGGAGAATCACTTAAACCCAGCTGGCGGAGGTTACAGTGAGCCGAGATCGCGCCACTACACTCCAGCCTGGGTGACAGTGAGACTCCTTCTCAAAAAAAAAAAAATCTGTTTTTCATACAGATATTTTCAACAGAGCTTCAAGTACACCTATTCTTTCTTCTGTTTCCAATCCACTGTTAAGCCCACTCAGAAATTTTTTATTTCAGATGTTATTTTTTTGTTCTGGAATTTCTATTTAATTATTTTTCCATATTTCCTGTTTCTCTGCTGGGGTTTCTCATTTACTCACTGATAATAAGCAAATTTTCTTGAGAATAAATCCTTAAGATTTAAAATCATTATCTGCTAATTGCAATATTTGGCTCATCTCAAGGTCTGACTCCACTGATTTTCTTTACTTGAGTATGGATCACATTTTTCTATCTTCATATGTCTAGTCATTTTGAATTCTAACCCAGACCTTATGAGTGACATGTTATAGATTCTAGATTGTTACATTTCTATAACTTGGCTTAATTGAAACTCTCTCTCTCCTTCTGTTGCAACAATTGAAATATCTGCTTACTTTTCTTAGCCTTACCTGGGCTATCTAGAGTCCTCTATGCACACAAATTCAAGGCCACCCAGATACTTGGGCATATAAAGACATAAAGAACTCAGGCTCACACTCTGTGGCTCTCTTCAGGACATTCAATTTCCAGCTGTGGTGACTGCCTGCATATTTCTATCACATTTTACCACTATGTGTTGAATTGATGAGGGCCTGTCCTCAGGCAAAAAGCCATAAAAATGGGAAACTCACGCAGTGACATTCCCTTCTTCTGTGTCAACTACTTTTGTTTCTTCCTGCTTTCAGTCATTCTCCAATGCCTTCAAATAGTGTTTATACTTGTACAGAGTTTATTATTATTTGTAAAAAGGAGATATATGAGTATTTGATTATGAGCTACTCCTGCTGTACCCAAAGCAAGTTGTTTTAATCAGAACTTATATTGATAATGCTCAAGCATGAAAGTTCTTACAGAATTTAAAAATCTATGTGCTTTCACTAAGAAGAATGGTATATTAGCCACAAGAATCATATTTCTGAAAGTCAGGGCCTAGAAGACACTTAAACTAAGCAACACAACAATATATTTGTAATACACTTTGTCTTAGTCTATTTGCATTGCTGTAAAGGAATATCTGAGGCTGGGTAATTTATGAAGAAAAGAGAGGCTGGGCATGGTGGCTCATGCCTGTAATCCCAGAACTTTGGGAGGCCAAGGGAGGAGGATTGCTTGAGCCCAGTCTGGACAACATAGGAAGTTCAAGTCCAGTCTAGACAACATAGGAAGACTCTGTCTCTACTATAAATTTAAAAATTAGAGGGCATGGTGGCATGTGCCTCTAGTAGTTCCAGCTACTCCAGAGGCTGAGGTGGGAGGATTGCTTGAACCAGAGGTGCAGAGGCTGCAGTGAGCCATGGCTGCACTACTGCACTGCAGTCCGGGAGTCGTCTCACTCCAGAGTGAGACCCTGTCTCAAAAAGAAAGAAAGAAAGAAAGAGAGAGAGAGAGAAAGAAAGAAAAGAAAGAAAAAGAAAAGAAAGAAAAGCAGTTTATCTTGGCTCATGCTTCTGCAGGCTATACAGGAAGCATGGTGCCAGCATCTGCTTCTGGTGAGCCCTCAGGAAGCATACAATCATGGCAGAAGGTGAGGGGGAACCAGTGTATCACCTGGTGAGAGAGGGAACAAGAGAGAAAAGGAGAAGACTACAGACTCTTTTAAACAGTCAGATCTCACATGAGCTAATAGAGCAAGAACTCACTCATTACCATGAGGAGGGCACCAAGCCATTCATGAGGGGTCTACCCTCACGATACAAACACTTCCCACCAGGCCCCACCTGAAACACTGGGGATCACACTTCAACATGAGATTTGGAGAGGATACATATCCAAACTATATCACACCTCAACTATATTTAGACTGTGTATTAAGTACAAGTGGGAAACTGATGTGATGTCTAATACTTAGAGCTGAAGGAAATAAGATTATATAATGCAAATTAAATTATAAAGTCAATGAATCAGAGCAGAAGGAAGCAAAGTTCCTTTAAATAATAGAGACTAGCTGAATATGCATTAACATATCTAAAGAAGGAGCTGTCAGTCTGAGGAGTTGGTCGGCAAGGGACACTCACAGAAAGGAAAGGCACAGAGGCAAACATCAGCAGTGCCTATCTAAGCACTGTTAAGTAGACAGTGAATTGTAGCCAGAAGACCTCATGCATCACAGTTCTAAGTCACATTATCTCTCTTGTGGAAATAAATGCATCCGACTAATTACAGATACACTGTTAAATTACATAATTCCTGTTGTTTTCTTGTTTTCTCTATACCCATTAAAATATTCTGATTACAAATTTGGCTTCCTACACATGTCAGTCTACAGAGAAAAAGAATGCCTGACTCACATCAACTCAATTCTGTGTCAGTTATATATCATCATACATTAACAAATTGAAGTATCCAGCCTGGGCAACATAACGAGGCCACATCTCAATAAATAAATAAAAATGCTTACTTTAGACACTAGCTCTGTAAGCCTAATCAACATGTATCTGCTGTGAGAGATGAGATCCCTCACAATGTACTTCATTAAAGTCTTAACAGTCCACACTGAGGGGAGACCTCAGACTGTGATAATACCATGGTCACACAGTAGTCCATGGGGCTATTTATTCCCTAGATATACTAACTTCATTGAGTAGTACAAATCTTTTAACTACAAGAGTTTGAAGTTCAATTATTCACATTATTAAATAAATGAGCCTTGTTTTTTAATAGAGCATATGTGTTTAGTTATAGAAGACAGTGAAATAAAGAGATACAAAAGAACACACTTTTGAAAAGTCAGGAAACTAGATAATAGTTCCTGACATAAAACCTCTTAGAGTAGCAAAGAAGAGATTCGGTCACAAAACTGGAAAAAGTGCCAAATTCCTATTTATAACCATTTATTTGTATAGCAACTAGTGACTTGCTTAGATCATTCGTCTACTAATGATAGTACTAGATCCCAATATTATATTTATTATTACTACATAGTCTTGGTAGGAATCAGATGAAATGGCTGTTTCAGAATATGAAAATAAAATTGATTGTAGATCAAACCTTGAATGTTTTCAGTGAAATGTATTATAGGAATTATATCATAAAGATCTATAAATATCAGTATTACACATTGCTACTTGATAGCCAGAATTAGCTCTATATTTGGAATTTTCTTCTAACACATACTGGTTGAGAAACATTGTAAGAAGGATGAGGTAGGTGTCAATGGGAGAAAAATTATTTTAATAGTATTTTTAAGGCTTTTCATGATCTTCTCCCCATCTGAGACTTTTCACACTCTAATACTTAGTAGACTAAGAGAAGTTGGAGATTTTCAGAGATCTGATATGTTATAAATTTAATGAGAGAAAAAAATATGTAAACTAAATAAGGGCAAAAATCATTTCAGTAACATTTCTGTACAAAATTACAAATAACTTTTTATGAGATAATTCATCTCCTAATTTTCTCTAATATGAGAAAAAAATGTTTGGTACTAATTCAACTCCATTAATATTTAATATTTAAAAATCTGTATTGCAAAGATATATATTGCAAAGATATTCTTCATAGAATTTCATCTCATCTTCTCACCCTTCTTTGCTTGGTATTAAATACCCCCTTTGTTTTAGTGATTTATATTTCCAAATCCTTTTCCATCTTGGTTTTTCTCAAAAATTCACTCAGGAAACATTTTTGAGTAATTTATTAAATTACTCAAAATTTATTAAATTCTATGATATACACTAGATGTAGAAGATTCAAAGACAAGAGAATTATTCAGTCCCAAGGGGCTTAGATTCTATTAGAGAACAACAGACACATAAACACTAAGTACAGTAGAGAGATATATAAGATATATAAGATAGAAATATGTCTGGGTACAGTGCGGGCATATAATAGTCAACAAAGTTAATACTAGCTGCCTTTAAATGCAAACGTACAAATACTGGTGACTTCATAGAATGACAGTTTAATCCTTGCTCACATTACAGTCTAATGCCCAATGCCAGTCAGGCAGCCCTTATCCATCTCTTGGCCCCGATACCTGGAGAACATGGCCTCCAAGGTCACTAAGGCAGGAAAAGTGAGAGGTGGAGTTTTTCAGGAGTTGATTTTTCAGGGCCAGACTTGTGACTGGCTTGCATCCCTTTTGTCCATACTCTACCATCCAGAACCCAATCACATAGAACCAGTCTAACTGTAAGTGAGGCTGGCAAATGCAGAGGACCACATAGTTATTGGACACTAACAGCCTCTGCCACAGGGCTGAATGGCTAATTCTACCCAGAAAAGCTTCATAAAGGATACAAAGCTTGACTTGGGTTTCAGATCACTCTGCTTTATCAAATTTTATCCTACATAATGAGAAACCCAAGAGAATTAACAGAAAAATTATTATAATGATAATAGAAGTCAACAAAGTAGTGGGGCATTCATTCACTCAACAGATAATTACTGAAAACTGACTCTATGCCTGTTCTAGATGCACGGAAAATCTCAGTGAACAAAAAATAAAAATTTCTTTCCCTGTGGGACTTATATTCTAGCTTGGGGAGACAGAATGTAAAGTAAGTTATATAGTATGTTGGTAGATGGTAAGAAAGGAAGAGAGGGAATAGGAGAAGAATGGGTTTCACTTTTTAAAAAGTGGTCTAGGAGGCATCATTGAAAGATTGATAGTGAAGACTAAAAGGATGAAGGGGAGTTAGCCATGAGGATATTCATTTAATAAATATTTATTGAGTACTTACTATGTTTCAGGTACTGTTCTAGCAGTAAACATATAGATAAAAACTTCTGCCCTTACAGGGCTGACATTGTAATAGGAATTATGATATATAAACTGAAATGTAGGCAAGACTGGGTAGGTGCTATACATCCCCTCTAAAAAATTCACGGTGAAACATAATCTCCATTGTGCTGGCATAAGGAGTTGGGGCTTTCTTCACCATCATGAATGGACTAGTTCTTTATAAAAAGGCTAAAGGAAACTAGCTTAGGCCTTTTTATGCTCTTCTACTCTTCTGCCATGTGAGGACACAGTGTTTGGCCCTTTTCACTCTTCTGCCCTCTGCCATGTGTTTTCAGCATTTGCCCCTTCTGCTATGTGAGCTTGCAACAAAAAGGCCCTCACCAGACACCAAAAGCTGGTGCCTTGATCTTTGACTTACCAGCCTTCAAAACTGTGAGAAATATATTTCTACTGTCTATAAATTATCCAGTCTCAAGTACTGTTACAGCAGCAGAAACAGACTAAGACAGTAGCCATATTAAAAAAGATAAATCTGGATCTATATCTTAAACCATATACATAATCCAAATAGAGACTGGGCATAGTGGCTTATGCCTATAATCCCAGGACGTTGGGAGGCCGAGATGGGAGGATCATTTGAGACCAGAAGCTCAAGACCAGTATGGGTAACATAGTAAGACCTTGTCTCTACTAAAAGTAAAAAAAATTAGTTGGGCACAGTGGCACACATCTGTAGTCCCAGCTACTCAGGAGGCCAGCCTAGAGTGCAATGGCATGATCTTGGCTCACTGCAACCTCTGCCTCCCGGATTCAAAAGATTCTCCCACCTAAGTCTCCCAAGTAGCTGGGATTACAGGCGCCTGCCACCACGCCTGGCTAATTTTTATGTTTTCAGTAGAAATGGGGTTTCACCATGTTGGCCAGGTTGGTCTGGAACTCCTGACCTCAGGTGATCCACCCACCTCGGCCTCCTAAAGTATTGGGATTACAGGCATGAGCCACCGCACCTGGCCAGAAAGTCTTTTAAAAGTATGACTCAAACTTGAAGAGGTTTTAAAAAAAATTGATAGATTTGACTGCAGTAAAACCAAAAAACAACTGCATGGAAAACTAAACACCATAAGCTAGGTAAAAGGAAAAATAAGCTATAAATAATTATCTATAATTAATATTATAGACAAAAGGTTAATCTTCCTAATATAAAAACAATATGTAAACAAATACATTATCAAAAAGATTTTAATTAATATTTAAACAAATGAACTATGCCCAGCTTTCCTCATCACTAGGAAAACAAAAATTAACACTGAGATACTATGTTTTCATCTATCAGATTTGAAAAACTCCAGAAGTTTGACAAATCTGTTGCAAGGTTATAGAAAAACAGGTACCCAAATATATTGGTGAGAATTCAAAATAGCACAATCCTTATGGACAGCAATTTGGCAACATATATACAAGTTGCAAATGCATTTATCTTTAACCCAGGAATCTCACTTCCAGACTTTATTTTACTGATATATAATTATATAATTTCATACATGTGCAGATTTATGTGCAAGGTAAAAAATGAGCTGGGCACAGTGGTACACATCATGTGTACTGCTGCATTTTGTGTGCAATATTCATCAATAGAGGCTTGGTTAAATACATTATGGTATATTCACACAAACAGAATACCTTCTAGTTGTAAAAAAGAATTGGGAAGCCATATATTAAAATGAGTAGATATCCAGGATACATTGTTAAGAAAAAAGAACTACAGGATAGTACATATAGCAACACTACCCGACAGAAATAAAGTGTCTAGTTTTAAATTTTTCTTAATTACTTTTATCTCTTTTAGAGACAGGGTTTTGCTCTATTGCCCAGGCTGGTATACAGTGGCATGATCATGTTCACTGCAGCACTGAACTCCTGGGCTCAAGCGATCCTCCCACCTTAGCCTCCCTATCGGCACACACCACCACACCTGGTATTTTTGTTTTGTTTTGTTTGGTAAAGATGAGGTCCCACTATGTTGTCCAGGCTGGTCTCAAACTCCTGGCCTCAAGCATTCCTCCTGCCTTGGCCTCCCAAAGTGCTGGGACTACAGGTGTGAGCCACCATGCCTGGCCCCAATTTTTGGAGCCACATTAAAAAAAAAAAAGGGTGAAATTATTTTTAGTAATATATTTTTACTTCAATATATCCAAAATATTATCATTTCAACATGTAATCAATATAAAAGTTACTGAGATAGTTCACACTCTTTTTCATATTAAGTTTTCAAAATTTAAGGATTATTTGATGCTCATTGCACATCTCCATTCAGTTCTCAGTCACACCAGCCACATTTCAAGTGCTCAGTAGCCACACATGGCTCCTGGCTACCATATGGGACCACACAAGTATACAATGTTTGTTCTTTGCTTCATTTGACAAATACTTATTGAATGACTTATATATTAAGAACTATTCTACTAAGAATGGGAGGTTAAAATAGGCATTTGTATTTCCTCGAATTTGCAAAAAGAAGCACTGGAAGTTTAGATAAGGGCTTACTGCTTTCTTATAGTACACAGGGAGGAAAAATGTTAAGAGACAGAAATGAGAGAAATATACATCAATGTATCTTTTGGTTTTGGTTTTGATCTTTGAAAAATGTGAACATATTATCTATTTAAAACTTGCCATAGGAGGGGCCTACAACAAACATATAACAAGTATCCTCCTCCCAGCTAGATTTTTGTCAGATTTTGAACCTGTATGGAACAAGGGGCTACAAAGCTTAGCTCAAAAGCTCCAAAGTGCCTAACTTGAAAGTGGAGAAAACAAAGACTTAGCCACTCAATCAAAAGCTGGGTTGGGCCAGAAAGGATAAATGAAATCTCCCAGATGAAAAAAGGAGCAAAGAACAGACAAAATAAACAGAAAACAAGAAGAGAATAAAGTTAAACCCAGCTATTTCTAAAACTGTGTGAAATGCAAATGGGCTGATCACTAAACATATGTGACAGCACAACAATAGTACAAAGGGAAAAAAGTGATTAAGGATTTAAACTGTTAGAAGATACTTGCATTTGTTCAGGAAGAATGAAAGTACTAATTGAGGGTAGACTGTAATACATTAAGAATGTATATTGTAATATCTAGGATAATTACTCAAAGAGTAATGTGTATAACAAGAGATAATGAAGAAAATAAAGTGGGAACTTAAAAAATAATTAGCCAATAAAAGGGCAGAAAAGGAGGAATGCTAGAGGAAAATGCTGGTCAACAAGCAAATGGGACAATGAGAAAACAGCAGCAAGATGGTAGACTTAAACCTAGCCATATCAGTAAGTTCATTAAATGCAGATGGACTAAATTGACTAAATCATACAATTAAGAGATAGAGACTATCAGATTGAATTTTTTAAAGACCTGTCTATATGTTTATTAAACACATACTTTAAATATAAAGATACAGATAGGTTAAAAAAGGATAGAAAGAGATATACTGTGTAAAACAGCAACAAATAGAAAGCTATACTAATAGCAGAGAGGTAGACATTACAGCAAGAAGTAATACTAAAAATAAAGCAGAACATTGTGTAATGATAAAAGGGGCAATTAAACAAGAGCACATCAGAAGTCTAAACTTATGTACATGTAATAATTAACATAGCTTCAAAAAATATAAAGCAAAACTGGGGAAAGGAGAAGCAGGCAATCTACCATCATACTTGAAGTTGTTAACATACATATCTCAGTAAGTGATAGAATAATCAGGCAAAATATCAGTCTGGAAAGAGAATGTTTGGATAGCATTATTTACCAATGTGACTTAATTGAAATTTACAGAATGCTACACCAATGAATTGCTCCTTTTCAAATATGCCTAGAACATCAACCAAAATAGATTCCATGAAGGGCCATAAAGTAAGTCTCAATAAATTTCAAAGGAACAAAATTGTAAAGAGTATATTCTCTGACTATAATGGAATTAAACTTGAAACCTGTAATAAAATATAACCAGAAAATCCACAAATGCTGAAAATTGAGCAATACACTTTCATAGAATTAACAGATCAAAAAAACTTCAAAGGATGTTAGTAAACATTTGAATTAAACAAAATGAAAATATGACACATCGAAAATTGTGAGCTGCTATTAAATTAATTCTCAGAGGAAAACTTATAATTTTAAAACATTATGTTAAAATAGATGAACATAAGATAATGACAACTGTTGAGTCGTCTAACAGAAGGAAAAAAGATTAAAGAAAAGTGAACAGAGCCTAAGGGTCCCATGGGACAACATCAAATGGACCAACATACCTATTGTTAGAGTTCCAAAAAGAGAAAAAAGAAAGGGATAGAAAGAATATTTAAAGAAATAATTGTTTAAAACTTCCCAAATTTGATGAAAGACAATATAAATATCCAAAAAGGTTAATGAAATCCAAGTAAGATGAACTCAGAGAGACCCATAATGAGACACGCTGCAATCAAAACCAAAGAGAGAATCCTGAAAGCAGCAAGAAAAGTGACTCCTCACATAGAAGGCATCCTCAACGAGATTATCAACAGATTTCCCTGATCAAAACTATGCAAGCCAGAAGACAGTAGGCTGATAAATTCAAATGGCTAAATAAACAAACAAAAACAACTGGAACCAAGAATCCTATATTCAACAAGCAGTCCTTCAAAACTAAGAGTTTTTAAGGCATTCTGAGATAAAAGCTGACAAAATTCATTATCACTTGACCTGTTCTGCAAGAAAAACTCAGGGAGTCCTAGGTGGTGAAATTAAGATATCCATAAAGATAAATACATGAACAATTTTAAAAGCTAGTATTACCATAAAAATAGTTTGTAATCCCATTTTTATCTTCTGCATAATTTAAGAGATTAATGTATTGAGCTGAATTCTTAGTTTATGTTTTGTAGCCACAATATGCAAAAATATAATTTTGTGACAATAAATGAAAGAAGTGGGGACAGAGCTATAAAGAAGCAGTTCTTATATGTGATTTAAGTTAAGCTGGTATAAATTCAAATTAGTGTTATAACTTTAAAAAGTTAAATTTAATCCCCATGGTAAATGCAAAGAAAATAGTTATAGAATATACACAAAAGGAAATGAAAAAGGAATTTAAACATTTTACTACAGGCTGGGTGTAGTGGCTCACATCTGTAATCCCAGCACTTTGGGGTGCTGAGGCAGGCAAATCACCTGAGGTCAGGAGTTCGAGAACAGCCTGACCAACATGGAGAAATCTTGTCTCTACTAAAAATACAAAATTAGCCAGGCATGGTGGCCGTGCCTGTACTCCCAGCTACTCGGGAGGCTGAGGCAGAAGAATCATCGCTTGAATCCGGGAGGCGGAGGTTGCGGTAAGCCGAGATAGCGTCATTGCACTCCAGCCTGGGCAATAAGAGCAAAACTCCGTCTCAAAAAAAAAAAAGAAAAGAAAAGAAAAAAAAGTTTTACTGCGAATAAATCAATTAAACACAAAAGACACTCATATAGAAAATGAAAAACAAAAAAGTGATAAGGCATATAGAAAATAAATAACAAAATTACAAAAGCCCCTTCTTATCAGTAATTACTTTAAATGTAAATAGATTAAATTATCTAATGAAAGACAGAGATTAGAAAAATGGACGAAAACACATGATGCAACTATGTGCTGACTAGAAGCATTTTAGATCTTAAGGCACAAATACAGTTGACCCTTGAATGATATAGGGGTTGGGGCACCAACCCCCATGCAGTCAAAAATCCACATATAACTTTTGACTCCCTCAAAACTTAACTACTAATAGCCTTCTGTTGACTGGAAGCCTTACTAATAACATAAACAGTCGATTAACACATATTTTATATGTTATATGTATTACATACTATAGTCTTACAATAAAGCAAGCTAGAGAAAAGAAAATGTTATTAAGAAACTTGTAAGGGGGCTGGATGAAGTGGCTCATACCTGTAATCCCAGCACCTTGGGAAGCTGAGGTGGGAGGATCACTTAAGGCCAGGAGTTTGATGCTAGGAGTTTGAGACCAGCCTAGTCAACACAGCAAAACCCCATCCTCCACAAAAAATAAATTACCAAGGGCAGTGGCGTGTGCCTGTAGTCCCTGCTTCTTGGGAGGCTGAGGCAGGAGGATCACTTGAGCTCAGGAGTTTGAGGTTGCTGTGAACTATGATCAAGCCACTGCACTTCGGCCTGGGCAACAGAGCAAGACCCTGTCTCTTAAAAAAAAAAAAAAAAAAAAAAAAAGGGCCAGGTGCAGTGGTTCACACCTGTAATCTCGGCATTTTGGGAAGCCAAGGTGGGTGGATCACCTGAAGTCAGGAGTTCAAGACTAGCCTGGCTAAAATGGCAAAACCCCGCCTCTACTAAAAACACAAAATTTAGCTGGGTGTGGTGACACACACCTGTAATCTCAGTTACTCAGGAGGCTGAGAGGCAGGAGAATCGCTTGAACCTGGGAGGCGGAGGTTACATCGCACTACTGCACTCCAGCCAGTGAGACTCCGTCTCAAAACAAAAACAAAAACAAAACATGAAAGAAAGAAAAGAAAATTGTAAGGAAGAGAAAATATACCTCTTACTATTCATTAAGTGGAAGTAGATCATCATAAAGGTCTTCATCCTTTTCATTTTCATTTTCATGTGGAGTAGACTGAGGAGGAGGAGAAACAGGAGGGGTTGGCAGGCAACATAACACAAAGTATATCTAATGTAAATAGTGAATGGTTCTAGTTAGAATGCAGACCAAGGAAGAAATGGCCACAAAGGTAGTTTGAGGGCCAAATGGTAGAAGGCTGAAAGAGCTAGGCTAAAAAGTGAGGTATTACTTCATGAGTGGTAGTTGGGTAGGTGTGAGGGCTGTCACTGAAGAGTTTTTTTGTTTTAGCTGGACAGATGATGATAATTAGGCTCTGGGAAAATTGGTTAGGAACTATTTCTATAGACAAAGCAAGGAATTAAGAAACTCTGAGCTGGTATAATAATAGTAAGAACAGAAAGGACTAGAGAGATGAGAGATACAGCAAAGGTAGAAATATGATTTGACAACTGGACAAGAGGGCAATGACAGAGTCAAATATAAGTCTGGGGTTTCTCAGTGACAAGATGGTTGAGATGTCATAATAGAAACAGGAAATGCAGAAAACAGTATGAAGTGGGATGGAAAATGAGTTTATCACTCTTAGTTATTGCTATTACAGCCTATAGGGCTACGTTAGAAATGTGCTCCTAAGATAATTGGAAAGCAGTTATTTTTATAAAATATGAATTAAAATACATCTGCCATTCAATGTCACTCAGCCTTCAGGCACTATATTTTTTTCCTTTTCTCTCAGCCGCCCTTTCATTCACTACCCCACCCCCCTACTTCACTTCCTTCCAGGGTGTTTAGCAACTCCAGAATACCTCATTCATATTACAAAGAGGGTGCCAAGACACAGAATCCCCTGCTGTTGTGCAATGTGGTGACCTTGCTTCATTCTCTACCCATCATGAACCCATGTGGCATGGTTTCAACTACTCCGTAATTACTACTCTTACATTCTGATATTAGGAAGAAACTATATACATTTTTACACCCGCTGTGGGTTGCCAGCAAACTTGGCCATTCTCTATCATTGGTAACTTTTTGAAAATACATTAAAAATGCACCTATCCAAGGTACAAAAGCAGGATGACAACCTAGGTTTCTTTCCATTTTAATGAATCTCCAAATTCCAGCATTCTTAGTTCTTTCTGTCAACTTATTCAGTGAGGTATAACAGATAGCTAGTATACAGATAGACATTAAGTGCATAGCTTGATGGACCAAGCACTCTGCCCACAATGCCATTAAATCAGGTACAAATACAAAAGCATAGGAAAACACCCTATAGGTTACAGAAGAAATCATAATGAAAAAATGTTTAAACCTAAAACTGAACAACAAACTATAAAATTTTTAGGGTAAAACAGAAATGTATTTGAAAATTTTAACATTAAATACTGTCTATTAGAAAATAAGGCTAAAGGTCATTGAGCCAAAGAACAAAGTTAAGGAATCATGCTACCTGATTTTGCTCATTATAAAGCTACGTTTATCAAGACTGGTATTGATGAAAAGACAGGACACATAGATCAACAGAAAAGAATAGTCCAGAAATAGACTTGCACATAAATGATCAAGTGATTTTTGACAAAGGGGCAAAGGCAATCCAATGGAGAAAGAATAGTCTTTATACCCATGTAGCCATCATCAAGATCAAGACACAAAATATTAGTATTTAAAAATTATTAAATGCACTTCTTCTTTTTTTTTTTTGAGATGGAGTCTCACTCTGTCGCCCAGCCTGGAGTGTAGTGGCGCGATCTTGGCTCACTGCAAGCTCTGCCTCCTGGGTTCACACCATTCTCCTGCCTCAGCCTCCTGAGTAGCTGGGACTATAGGCGTGTGCCACTACGCCTGGCTAATTTTTTGTACTTTTAATAGAGATGGGGTTTCACTATGTTAGACAGGATGGTCTCGGTCTCTTGACCCTGTGATCCGCCCGCCTCGGCCTCCCAAAGTGCTGGGATTACAGGTGTGAGCCACCATGCCTGATCTAAATGCACTTCTTCTGATAAGCATTCTTGTTTTATTTTATATATGCTACATGCCATATCACCTTAGAAAGAATCCAGAATGAACATATTATAAAGTTAAGTGAAACTTGGGAGTTGTATTTAAAGGTGACATCTTTCTTCTTCCCAGCTATATGACCTTTGGCATGTCACTTAATTTCTCATTTTCTCCTCTTTTTTTTTTTGTATTATTTTCTAAGGTCTCCCCTGCCTCCTTTCTCTAAGATGTTTGTGAGAATTAAGTGTTGAGCAGAGTCAGCAACAAAATTTGGGGGGGGACTATCTATGGAAATGTTCTATATCTAGATGTGATAGTGGTGGTGATTTCACAGGTACAAACATTTGTCAAAATTAATCCATTGCGCACTGTAAATGAATGTAGTTCATTATACATAAATTATATCTCAGAAAACAGATTAAAAAACCAAAAGAGTATACTCCTGAGGCACATCATGAGTGTTAAGTAATTGTTAATTTGTTCCTCCATTCCCTTCCCTTTACATATTCACTAGAGAAGAAAAACACCGGGGCACTATTCCCCATGTGAAAAGCCCTAAAATCTTCTTGAGATAGTTGTGAGGTTATTTCTTTTTGTCTCCTCTCCTCCATACTACATCCCAGTATCTTCAACTTTCCCTATGAATTTTACTTTTCTGTCCTTTTATGTACAGTAAGATCTTAAATCTAGATTCTATACTTCTCAGTTTGGTTAAAGAACAAAAGAGAGTAATTCACATGTGTTACAAAATATCTTTAGATCTTAAGTGTTAGCTCCACAGTATACGGCAGTACTACGATGTTAACTCATATACTAAAAAGAGGTTTATTATTACACACTTAAATCCTATTCAACCAACTCATAGGAATCAGGCTACAGAAGTACTATTTTGAAGTTTTTATGGGTCACTGGCTGTATCTGTACTCCCGCAGTGAATTATATTATTTTAAAACAATAGTGGCTAAGATACCATTCTTTTTTATTTGCTACCACTATTAGAAAAACAATGCTTCTTTTGCTTTTTAACATATAAAGTGTAAGTTTTGGTGCCAACTCTGTTATCATGTGCTTATGTATTAAAAACTCAAAATAAAATATCTCATATTAGGTTTTTTTGATTAGCAAATTCCCTAGCTATTTTGCCAGGAATATTAAGCACAGACTGCCTTCCTTAAATTGCTAAAATCAAAGAGTTCACTAAAAGGGATTATTTTTTAAAAATATGTCTAGGCTAGGAACTACCATTACCAATTTTCAAAATAAACACCTTGATTAGTGAGATTTTTATTGTGCTATTTGTTTTTGTTTTGTTTTAAAAGGATAAATTTTCCCTACATAAATACGAAGAATATGCCTCATACCTTTTCATCTTACACTTTTTGTTTACTTTTTATCACTTCTCAAAGAAGTTAGTAGACAATAAAAAAAATAAAGTTAACATCTTCCCTTAGTCCATTTAACTCACCTACAAAATGGGCTGGGAATAGTAGGTATCACATAACAAAGCCCCCCATTCAGGCAAAATGACTTGTGACTGGGACCACAGGGCTCTTCGTGATCTAAAACACATACATATATAAAATAGAGAAAAGCAAATTAGAGTTTTCCTAATGCAACAACAAGGAATAGGAATAACTATCTTAAACTGAAGTAGCAATTCTGAAAATCAGAATGAATAATTTTTTTTTTCTCAAAATGAAAGACTTAATTCTATTCCTTATTTGACAGACTGGGACTTCTATGTCTTTGAGAGAAGAATTATGTCCTAAAGATATGGCCATTAACTATAATGGGTTTAGACACTAAATAACAGAAATAAGGAATGCCTATATTAGTTAGATTAAAAGGAGGTGATTAGGATCTTAGAACAAACAGGGCCTTTCTCACTTACTACAGAGATTTGGCAGTATTACCTAGTTTCCCTGTCCCAAGAATTTATTTAGATTCTTGTTTTTCCTATTAGGTCTCAAATACATTAATATCTGAAATTGCGTCTGGGAAAGGATTTAGATAATTAATTTTTTATTTCCAAAGTTAACTTTAAATGTTCCTATATGACAATCTAAATGTCAGAAACCAAAAATAATCTTATAAGGTGTTGATTTGCAAGGTGATTTTAGGTAATAGCTACTAACTATAAAGACATACCTAAAGTTACAAAGAAAAATTAAAAAGCTAAGTCATAGCTTGATATACAGCCAAATCTTTTAGAATACTAAGAAAATAAGCCTCTACTTCTCTCTTGCTTCTTGTCTCTCTTTCCTCTTTCTTCAGCCTCATCTTCTTTCTTTATCTTTGACCTTTCCTTTATCTGTCTTTATCTCTCTGCCTTCCCTTTCTCCCTTGGTACCTCTCCTTCCTTCCAGCCTCACCCCCAAGACCTTTTATAAAAAATCCCTGGCCACCAAAACCATTGTATAGAAAAAATTAGAATAACAGAAGGATTCATTGAGTCATTATACTAGTAATTTATGAAGAGAAAATTGGTGAATATTTTATCTTTCAGCCTTAAAGGGGAAATTATATTGCTTTAATATTGTACGTTGTTAGTTCTTAATTGTTTCTATCTAGGAAATGACCCAGAATCATCTAATGGGAATAAGAAAATGGCATTACTCCCATTGGGACTCCAATTTGACATTAAAATTAGTATATTAATTTTAAAAATTATCTAGCATTTATGTGCCACTAAGATATCAATGCTTGCTAAGATATAATTGCTATGAGTCAGATATCTCCACAATCAGATTTTCAAATTTTAAAACTTTTGTTTTACTTTAGAATTGAGAAAATCCTGTTTCAGCATCACATTATAGCCCAAAGAGTATAAAAATGAAAAGAGGAAATCAGAACTACAGAGAACTGGTGAAAAAGAAAGTAAAATCAACCAAAATGAATTCTTTGAGATTTTTTTTTTTTTACACAATGCCATGCTTCTTCCTAATCAAACAACTTTCAACAAGATTATAAAATTTTTCAGGAATAATTTGGCTAAAAAATAAAATTAACATTATATCAGAATCAAAGGAGTCATCATATATGGTTTTCCACTGAGGGTGGAAAGTAACTTTATCACAGCTAAAATTAGTGTCCTTGTTTTAATCAGATTATAGTCAAACATATCTCAACACTTGGCATTTATTTTATCAATAAAGAAAACTCATCTAACCTGAATCACTATTTCTGAATCTACTTTTATTCTGACTTCTATTTCCTTTACTATTTGAGCTGATTTCAGATATAGAACAAGCTAGAATGTATCAGGTTATAAAACCAATAAAACATATATGTCTAAAATAAAGTAGTTTTATGTCATAAAGGAAGGTCTCTCAAAACCAAATATTTCATATTTGAAATATTAATTTCATATTCACATCTCTTCCAATGATGTTGGAAGGGAATAATACAGCCTTGTGTTAATATACATTTTTGATCATTGTTCTATTGCTATGGAAACATATTGACAAAAACATATAAATGTATAAGAAATTACCTGTTGGCATCTTAGTTTGTAAATAGTTTCATTCTTGGTCAAGAGATTAGGGTTGAAAAACAGTACCTAAAACATTTTAAAAAATAATAATTTAGGGAAAATGGTCTTCTTTTAAGGGCATTACAAAATGTCAATTATTCTAACAGCAATATTCTTAAATGTTGAAAATAATAAAGACATTTATATACTAGGGACAAATTTTAGTTACGGCATTTTTAGATACCTATTACATTTCAATAAAAAATATGAACAAAACTAAAAGATGAATAACATACTTAATATAAATCATTGCCTAAATAATGTAATTTAATCTTAAATATCTCTCTGCAGAAAAGTCTAATAAGGCTTATTTTTAGTAAACATTATTAACATAGTAGAGTACTACATGGAATTTTACATGAACGATATGAGACAGTAAGTAAAACTGAATGAACTGAATTGACTTTCTGCTTTTTCATAAAGCGTATTTACAATCTGACTCTTAAGTAGAATCAGTAACTTCCACTTTTTCAATTTACTGAAAATAGCCAAAATGTACTACAGAAAAATCTTCAATTGCATTTCAAGTTTTTGCACTTTTATAGAACCTTTAAAACTTTTATAAAAGCACTTTTAAGTTTACCATAGATTGCACATTACATTTATCAATCCATGCGAACCTTTCTTTTAAAAAATGTCCAGGGCTGATAGGTGCAGCAAACCACCATGGCACACATGTAATAAACACACTATGTAACAAACCTGAACGTCCTGCACATGTATCCCGGAACTTAAAATTAAATTAAAAAAAAAAAAAAAAAGAAAATGTTAACCACAGAAACACAAAAAATGTCTGGCATCTGGCAAAGCAATGTAGCTAATAAGATACTCTTACATATGAAGTTTCCTGCTATAACAGAAACAAAAGAATTCAAACATATATCTGAAGAGGTGAAGCATTTATACTTACATTATGATTACAAGCTCCCAATTCTGTTCTATAAAGAACACTTCTGACCTAAACAGAAAGACTCTAACAGAAACCTCAATCTACTAACACAGTTGTAATATCAAGGTCTTCTCTCAAAGCCAACAGCTCTTTTCTTAGACAAGCAGAGAGGCAGAGAGAGCGAGCAAGCAATCGAGAGAGAACACACACGAGCGAGAACAGGCAGGAAGGAGAACATTAAATCTATTTGATTTTTTAAAATCACTGACTCATACTGTTTCTTTTTTCCAAACAAATAGGACTTACCCTCAATAAAAACTTACATTCACACACAAAATAAATTTTGTTGGACATGCAGTGTTTCAAAAGTTTTTGAATACTGCAGACAACAGCAGCTGTGACTTGCATTTTATAACATGTCAAAAATCTGATTTATATGGCTGCAGCGTGCAGTGTGGGCGAGGTCACGCCAGACCAAGGTGTGCACAGAGGTCAGGCACTGGCCAAGGGAGCCACCCCTTCAATTTACATGTTCAGAGTTGCAAATGGAGCAGAATTTTATTTAGAAAAGGAGTTGTACTAAGGGGCACTTCCAAATCACTGTCCAAGTTTTAAAGGTAAAAACCAAAGCACATTCTTCAGACTCATTACTTATCTTTGCTTGTCTGAATAATTCAAGACGTAGTGTAAGTTTGGGAGAAAATAAATTTTAATGTGGAGCTAATGGGTAAGTGTTTCACAAATTTTTAAAAAATATTTTTCAAAATTTATGTTTTATGAGGTTTTATCTTACAAGCCAGATAAAATTTATATAAATAATGACCTGAAGAACTTATAAAGCTAAAAGAAGGTAATAGCTATAACAAAACTTATAACACCAAGTTCAATTTGAAATGAATAAAATCATTGAACCTGACTAATAGCAATGACAGTATAATGCCTGAATACTATGGCAAAGTTGTTAAATATAGTGATGAAACTTTTAAAAATAATAAACAATTTTAAAATATTGACTAAACTGTAATTTTGTTTAAATGAAGTATAGAGATCTTCATCATATAATTATCTAAAGTATGCCAAACATTTAGATGGTTATCTTTTCTAAAATGACAATTACTACTTGACTGATGTAAAGCCCAAACTAATATGTTTGTTTTGTTGTTTTAAGAAAATATTAAACTCAAAATCAAATACTCTAAAAACAATCTGTTCATTAGAATGGTGTGAACCTGGGAGGTGGAGCTTGCAGTGAGCCAAAATTGCGCCACTGGACTCCAGCCTGGGCGACAGAGCAAGCCTCTGTCTCAAAAACAAAACAAAACAAAACAAAAAAAGCCAATCTGTTCATCATTACATTTTTAAAATTATACTTTAAGTTCTGGGATACATGTGCAGAATGTGCAGGTTTGTTACATAGGTATATGCGTGCCATGCTGGTTTCCTGTACCCATCAACCCATCATCTACATTAGGTATTTCTCCTAATGTTATCCCTCCCTTAGCCCCCCACCCCCTGACAGGCCCTGGTGTGTGATGTTCTCCTCCCTGTGTCCATATGTTCTCATTGTTCAATTTCCACCTATGAGTGAGAATATGTGGCATTTGGTTTTCTGTTCTTGTGTTAGTTTGCTGAGAATGATGGTTTCCAGCTTTATCCATGGTCCTGCAAAGGACATGAGCTCACCCTTTTTTATGGCTGCATAGTATTCCATAGTGTATATGTGCCACATTTTCTTTATCCAGTCTATCATTGAGGGGAATTTGGGTTGGTTCCAAGTCTTTGCTATTGTGAAGAGTGCCACAATAAACACACGTGTGCATGTGTCTTTATAGTAGCATGATTTATAATCCTTTGGGTATATACCCAGTAGCGGGATTGCTGGGTCCAAAGGTATTTCTAGTTCTAGATCCTTGGGGAATCGACAGACTGTCTTCCACAATGGTTGAACTAATTTACACTCCCACCAATAGTGTAAAAGCATTCCTATTTCTTCACATCCTCTCCAGCATCTGTTGTTTCCTGACTTTTTAATGATCACCATTCTAACTGGTGGGAGATGGTATCTCATTGTGGTTTTGATATGCATTTCTCTAATGACCAGTGATGATGAGCTTTTTTCATATGGTTGTTGGCTGCATAAATGTCTTATTTTGAAAAGTGCCTGTTCAAATCCTTCACCCATTTTTTGATGGGGTTGTTGACTTCTTTCTTGTAAATCTGTTTAAGTTCCTTATAGATTCTGGGTATTAGCCCTTTGTCAGATGGATAGATTGCAAAAATTTTCTCCCATTTTGTAGGTTTCCTGATGATAGTTTCTTTTGCTCTGCAGAAGCCCTTTAATTTAATTATATCTCATTTGTCAATTTTGGCTTTTGTTGCCATTGCTTTTGGTGTTCTAGTCACGAAGTCTTTGCCCATGCCTATGTCCTGAATGGTATTGCCTAGGTTTCTTTCTAGGGTTTTTACAGTTTTAGGTTTTAGGTGTATGTCTTTAATCCATCATGAGTTAATTTTTATATGAGGTGTAAGGAAGGGGTCCAGTTTCAGTTTTCTGCATATGGCTATCCATTTTTCCCAACACCATTTATTAAATAGAGAATCCTTTCCCCATTGCTTGTTTTCGTCAGGTTTGTCAAAGATCAGATGGTTGCAGATGTGTGGTGTTATTTCTGAGGCCTTTGTTCTGTTCCATTGGTCCATATATCTGTTTTGGTATCAGTATCATGCTGTTTTGGTTACTATAGTCTTGTAGTATAGTTTGAAGTCAGGTAGCGTGATGCCTTCAGCTTTGTTCTTTTTGGTTAGGATTGTCTTGGCTACACAGGCTCTTTTCTGGTTCCACATAAAGTTTAAAGTTAGGTTTTTCTAATTTTGTGAAGAAAGTCAATGGTAGCCTGATGGGGATAACATTGAATCTCTAAATTACTTTGGGCAGTATGGACATTTTCAAGATATTGATTCTTCCTATCCATGAGCATGGAATGTTCTTCCATTTGTTTGTGTCCTGAGCAGTGGTTTGTAGTTCTCCTTGAAGAGGTCCTTCACATCCCTTGTAAGTTGTATTCCTAGGTATTTTATTCTTTTAGTAGCAAATGTGAATGGAAGTTCACTCATGATTTGGTTCTCTGTTTGTCTGTTATTGTTGTACAGGGATGCTTGTGATTTTTGCACATTGATTTTGTATCCTGAGACTTTGCTGAAGTTGCTTATCAGCTTAAGGAGATTTTGGGCTGAGACGATGGGGTTTTCTAAATATGCAATCATGTCATATGCAAATAGAGACAATTTGACTTCCTCTCTTCCTATTTGAATACACTTTATTTCTTTCTCTCGCCTAAATTGCCCTGGCCAGAACTTCCAATACTATGTTGAATAGGAGTGGTAAGAGAGGGCATCCTTGTCTTGTGCCGGTTTTCAAAGGGAATGTTTCCAGCTTTTGCCCATCCAGTACGATATTGGCTGTGGGTTTGTCATAAACAGCTCTTATTATTTTGAGATGCATTCCATCGTTACCTAGTTTATTGAGAGTTTTTAGCATAAAGGGGTGTTGAATTTTATCAAAGGCCTTTTCTGCTTCTGTTGAGATAATCATGTGGTTTTTGTCATCGGTTCTGTTTGTGTGATGGATTACATGTATTGATTTCTGCATGTTGAATCATCCTTGCATTCGAGGGATGAAGCTGACTTGATCATGGTGGATAAGCTTTTTGATGTGCTGTTGGATTCAGTTTGCCAGTATTTTATTGAGTATTTTCACATCAATATTCATCAGGGATACTGGCCTGAAATTTTCTTTTTTTGTTGTATCTCTGCCAGGTTTTGGTACCAGGATGCTGCTGGCCTCATAAAATGAGTTAGGGAGGAGTCCCTCTTTTTCTATTGTTAGGAATAGTTTCAGAAGGAATGGTACCAGGTCCTTTTGGTACCTCTGGTAGAATTCGGCTGTGAATCCATCTTGTCCTGGACTTTTTTTGATTGGTAGGCTATTAATTACTGCCTCAATTTCAGAACTTCTTATTGGTCTGTTCAGGGATTTGACTTCTTCCTGGTTTAGTGTTGGGCAGGGTGTATGTCCAGGAATGTAACCATTTCTTCCAGATTTTCTAGTTTATTTGCATAGAGGTGTTTATAGTATTCTCTGATGGTAGTTTATATTTCTGTAGGATTAGTGGTAATATCCCCTTTATCATTTTTTATTGTGTCTATTTGATTCTTCTTTTCTTCTTTATTAGTCTGTCTAGCAATCTATTTTGTTGATCTTTAAAAAATAAAAAACCAACTCGTGGATTCATTGATTTTTTGAAGTGTTTTTTGTGTCTCTATCTCCTTCAGTTCTGCTCTGATCTTAGTTATTTCTTGTCTTCTGCTAGATTTTGAATTTGTTTGCTCTTGCTTCTCTAGTTCTTTTAATTGTGATGTTAGGGTGTCAATTTTAGATTTTTCCTGCTTTATCTTGAGGGCATTTAGTACTATAAATTTCCCTCTGAACACTGCTTTAGCTGTGTCCCAGAGATTCTAGTACATTGTGTCTTTGTTCTTATTGGTTTCAAAGAGCTTCTTTATTTCTGCCTTAATTTCGTTATTTACCCATTAGTCACTCAGGAGCAGGTTGTTCAGTTTCCATGTAGTTGTGCAGTTTTGAGTGAGTTTCTTAATCCTGAGTTCTAATTTGATTGCACTGTGGTTGGAGAGACTGTTATGATTTCCGTGATTTTGCATTTGCTAAGGAGGGTTTTACTTCCAATTATGTGGTCAATTTTAGAATAAGTGCAATGTGGTGCTGAGAAGAATGTATATTCTGTTGATTGGGGGTAGAGAGTTCTGCAGATGTCTATTAGGTCCACTTGGTCCAGAGCTGAGTTCAAGTCCTGAATATCCTGTTAATTTTCTGTCTTGTTGATCTGTCTAATGTTTACAGTAGGGTGTTAAAGTCTCCCACTATTATTGTGTGGGAGTCTAAGTCTCTTTGTAGGTCTCTAAGAACTTGCTTTATGGATCTGGGTGCTCCTGTATTGGGTGCATATATATTTAGGATAGTTAGCTCTTCTTTTTGCATCGATCCCTTTACCATTATGTAATGCCCTTCTTTGTTTCTTTTGATCTTTGTTGGTTCAAAGTCTGTTTTTATTAGAGACTAGGACTGCAAACCCTGCTTTTTTTTTTCTTCCCATTTGCTTGGTAAATATTCCTCCAATCCTTTATTTTGATCCTATGTGTTTCTTTGCATATAAGATGGGTCTCCTAAACATGGCACACCAATGTGTCTTGACTCTTTATGCAGTTTGTCAGTCTGTGTCTTTTAATTGGGGCATTTAGCCTGTTTACATTTAAGGTTAATACTGTTATATGTGAATTTGATCCTGTCATTATGATGCTAGCTGGTTGTTTTCCCCTTAGTTGACGCAGTTTCTTCATAGTGTAGATGGTCTTTATAATTTGGTATGTTTTTGCAGTGGCTGGTACCAGTTTTTCCTTTCCATGTTCAGTGCTTCCTTCAGGAGCTCCCATAATGCAGGCCTGGTGGTGACAAAAATCTCTCAGCATTTGCTTGTCTGTAAAGGGTTTTATTTCTCCTTCACTTATGAATCTTAGTTTTGCTGGATATGAAATTCTGGGTTGAAAATTCTTTTCTTTAATAACGTTGAATATTGGTCCCCACTCTCTTCTGGCTTGTAGGTTTTCTGTGGAGAGATCTGTTGTTAGTCTGATGAGCTTTCCTTTGTGGGTAACCCCTTTCTGGCTGCCCTTAATATTTTTTCTTTCATTTCAACCTTGGTGAATCTGACAATTACGTGTCTTGGGGTTGTTCTTCTCGAGTAGTATGTTTGTGGTGTTCTCTGTATTTCCTGAATTTGAATGTTGGCCTCTCTTGCTAGGTTGGGGAAGTTCTCCTGGATAATATCCTAAAGAGTGTTTTCCAGCTTGGTTTCATTCTCCCCTTCACTTTTAGGTACACCAATCAAATGTAGGTTTGGTCTTTTCACATAGTCCCATATTTCTTGGAGGCTCGCTCGTTTCTTTTCAATCTTTTTTCTCTAATCTTGTCTTCACACTTTATTTCATTAAGTTGATTTTCAATCTCTGATATCCTTTCTTCCACTTGATCAATTTGGCTATTGATACTTGTGTATGCTTCACAAAGTTCTCGTGCTATGTTTTTCAGCTCCATCAGGTCAACTTATGTTCTTCTCTAAACTGGTTATTCTAGTTAGGAATTCCTCTAATCTTTTTTCATGGTTCTTAGCTTCCTTGTATTGGGTTATGATATCCTCCTTTGGCTTGGAGGAGTTTGTTATTACCCATCTTCTGAAGCCTACTTCTGTCAATTTGTCAAACTCATTCTCCATTCAGTTTTGTTCCCTTGCTGGCAAGGAGCTGTGATCCTTTGGAGGAGAAGAGGTGTTCTGGTTTTTGGAATTTTCAGCCTTTTTGCATGGTTTTTCCTCATCTTCGTGGATTTATCTACCTTTGGTCTTTGATGTTGTGACCTTTGGATGGGGTTTCTAAGTGAACATCCTTTTTATTGATGTTGATGCTATTCCTTTCTGTTAGTTAGTTTTCCTTCTAACAGTCAAGCCTCTCTGCTGCAGGTCTGCTGGAGTTTGCTGGAGGTTCACTCCAGACCCTGTTTGCCTAGGTATCACTAGTGTAGGCTGCAGAACAGTAAAGATTGCTGCCTGTTCCCTCCTCTGGAAGCTTTGTCCCAGAGGGGCACCCACCAGATGCCAGATGGAGCTCTCCTGTATGTGGTGTCTGTTGACCCCTGCTGGGAGGTGTCTCCCAGTCAGGAGGCACAGGGGTTAGGGACTCACTTGAGGAAGCAGTTCTCCCTTAGCCGAGCTCGGATGCTGTGCTGGGAGATCCACTGCTCTCTTCAGAGCCAGCAGGCAGGGATGTTTAAGTGTGCTGAAGTTGCGCCCACAGTCACCACTTCCCCCAGGTCCTCTGTTCCAGGGAGATGGGGGTTTTATCCATAACCCCCTGACTGGGGCTGCTGCCTTTTTTTTTTTTTTTTTTTTAAGAGATTCCCCTGCCCAGAGAGAAGAAATCTAGAGAGGCAATCTGGCTACAGTGGTTTTGCTGAGCTGCAGTGGTCTCCACCCAGTTTGAACTTCCAGGCAGTTTTGTTTACACTGTAAGGGGAAAAACACCTACTCAAGTCTCAGTAATGGCAGACGTCACTCCCTCCACCACGCTCAAGCATCCCAGGTCAACCTCAGACTGCTGTGCTGGTAGCGAGAATTTCAAGCCAGTGGATCTTAGCTTGCTGGGCTCTGTGGGGGTGGGATCTGCTGAGCTAGACCACTTGGCTCCCTGGCTTCAGCCCCCCTTCCAGGGGGGTGAATGGTTCTGTCTCGCTGGTGTTCCAGGTGCCACTGGGGTATGAAAAAAAGCTCCTGCAGCTAGCTCAGTGTCTGTCCAAACGGCCACCCAGTTTGGTGTCTGCCCAAACGGCCGCTCAGTTTTGTGCTTGAAACCCACAGCCTTGATGTCGTAGGCACGTGACAGAATTTCCTGGTCTATGGGTTGCGAAGACCATGGGAATAGCATAGTATGTGGGCTGGAGGGCACCATTCCTCATGGCTTCCCTTGGCTAGGTGGGGAGTTCCCCAACCCCTTGCACTTCCCTGGTAAGGCGACACCCCACCCCGCTTTGGCTTGCCCTCTGTGGGCTGCACCCACTGTCTAACCAGTCCCAGTGAGATGAGCCGGGTTCCTCAGTCAGAAATGCAGAAATCACCTGCCTTCTGTGTTGGTCTCGCTGGGAGCTGCAGACCAGAGCTGTTACTATTCAGCCATCTTGCCTGCCACCCATTATTACATATTATCTCCCACATTCAAAGGCAATTTTTACATAACTATAACCATTATACAGACATATCTCATTATATGCATTTTATTGCATTTTGCAGATACTGTTTTTACGAAAGGCTTGTGGCAACCCTGAGTCTGTTGGTGTCATTTTTCCAACAGCATGTGCTCACTTCATGTTTCTATGTCACATTTTGGTAATCCTTACAATATTGCAAACTTTTTCATTATTATTACATCTGTTATGGTGATCTGTGATCAGTGATCTTTGATGTTACCATTGTAATTGTTTTGGGGCACCATGAACCATGACTGTAGAAAATAGAGAACTTAATTGATAAATCTGCATATTCTGAATGCTCCATTGACCGAACATTCCCCTATCTCCCCTGGCCTCTCTATTCCCTGAGACACAACAATATTGAAATTAGCCCAATTGATAACCCTACAATGGCCCCTAAGTGTTCAAGTAAAAGGGAGAGCTGCATGTTTTTCACTTTAAATCAAAAGCTAGAAATTATTAAGCTTAGTGAGGAGGTATGTAGAAAGGTAAGATAGGCCTCTTGCACTGTTAAAGGAAATTAAAAGTACTATTCCAGTGAACACACAAATGATAAAATGAAACAGCCTTATTGCTGTTATGCAGAAAGTTTTAGTGATCTGGATAGAAGGTCAAACCAGCCACCACTTCCTCTAAGCCAGAGTTGTCCAATCTTTTGACTTCCGTGGGCCATAGTGGAAAAAGAATTGTCTTGGGCCACACATAAAATACACTAACACTAACAATAGCTGATGAGGAAAAAAAATCGCAAAAAAATCTTATAATGTTTTAAGAAGTTTACAAATTTGTGTTGTGCGGCATTCAAAGCCATTCTGGGCTGCATGCAGCCCATGTGCCAGGGTTGGACAAGCTTGCTGTAAGCCAAAGCCTAATCCAGAGCAAGGCCCTAACTCTTATAAATTCTATGAAGGCCGAGAGAGGTAAAGAAGCTGCAGAAGAAAATTTGAAGCTAGCAGAGTTCATGGGGTTTAAGGAAAGAAGCCATCTCCATAACATAAAAGTGCAAGGTAAAGCAACAAGTGCTAATGTAGAAGCAGCAGCAAATTATCCAGAAAATCTGTCTAAGATCATTGAAGATGGTTACACTAAACAACAGATTTTCACTGTAGACAATACCAGCTTCTAGTAGAAGAAGATACCATCTTGGACTTTTATAGCAAAGAGAAGTTACTGTCTGGCTTCCAAGCTTTGAAGGACAGGTTGACTTCTTGTTATGGGCTAATACAGCTTGTGACTTTAAGCTGAAGCCAACACTCATCCATCATTCTGAAAATCCTAGGGCCCTTAAGAATTATGCTAAATCTAATCTGCCTGTGCTGTATAAACAGAACAACAAAACCTGGATGACAGCACATCTCTTTACAGCATGGTTTACTAACTATCTTAAGTCTACTGTTGAGGCAAGACCCTCCCCCAGCAAAAACATTACAACTCACTGAGGGCTTAGATGTTTGTCAGCATTTTTTAACAATCAAGTATTTTTAAATTAAGGTATATACATTATTTTTTAGATACAATGCTATTGCATACCTAATAGGCTATAGTATAAACATACCTTTTATATGCATTGGGAAACCAAAAAAATTTGTGTGACTCACTTTATTGTGATATTTGCTTTATTGTAGCAGTCTGAAACCAAGACCCACAATATCTCAGAGGTGTGCTTGTACACATACACACACACATAAATCATTTTAGCATATGGTGTTTGAATTTCAAAATGATGTTTTCATGAAACAAAATCAGTATCTTTTATTATTTTATTTGAACCGTGAAGCTATGATGCTGTCTACTAATATGAAAATGACTACTAAACTGTATATGGGAGATAATCTGTGACTTCATGACATTCGAGATGTATTTATTAAGAGACATATTGTGATGATTTTGTATTATTTTTTGCACCATGCAAATAAGCAGTCTTTAGGATCATGTGATTCTAAAGTAGAAAATCTATAGATTTTCAAGCTAACTTTTCACTCTAAGTCAGTGGTCCCCAGTCTTTTCGGCACCAGGGACTGGTTTCATGGAAGACAATTTTTCCATGGACTGAGGTGGGGGATGGTTTCAGGTTGAAATTATTCTACCTCAGGTCATCAGGCATTAGATTCCCATAAAGAGCACGCAATCTAGATCCCTCACATTTGCAGTTCACAATAGGGTTCACGCTCTATGAGAATCTAGTGCCACCACTGATTTGACAGGAGGTGGAGCACAGGCCATGATGCTCACTTGCCTGCTTCTCACCTCCTGCTGTACAGCCTGGTTCCTAATAGGCCACGGTCTGGTACTGGTCTGCAGCCCGGGTGTTGGGGACCCCTGGTCTAAATGAAAGACTTGATCTTTAAAAACTATTTTTCCATCCACCTATCAATAAACGTGTACTAAGTGGCCTACTACCCTTTTAAAAAAAAGGACAGTCTCTTGCTGGGTGAGGAATGCCAGATACATAAACAAGCACAAAAATGTTTTAGGCTGATTCATATAAGCATATTTTGACTTACAAAAATGAGTTTCACGTGATTAAACCTAATATTCTTACAGAGACATATGTATGTTACTATATTTACACACACACACAGACACACACACACACACAAATTCTTTTTTTTTTTTTTTTTTTTTTTTTGAGACGGAGTCTTGCTCTGTCGCCCAGGCTGGAGTGCAGTGGCCGGATCTCAGCTCACTGCAAGCTCCGCCTCCCGGGTTCACGCCATTCTCCGGCCTCAGCCTCCCGAGTAGCTGGGACTACAGGCGCCCGCCACCTCGCCCGGCTAGTTTTTTTTTGTATTTCTTAATAGAGACGGGGTTTCACCCTGTTAGCCAGGATGGTCTCGATCTCCTGACCTCGTGATCCGCCCGTCTCGGCCTCCCAAAGTGCTGGGATTACAGGCTTGAGCCACCGCGCCCGGCCTGCACACACACAAATTCTTAACTGTTAATGGAGAATCAGAAAAAGATTCCAAGAGGTAGAATGAATAAGAGTTTGTAAACAGAGATGAATGAACATTTCAGACAGAGGTAACAGCATGTCCAAAGGCATAAAAGAAGGAAGATCTAATGTATTCAAATAATTGCAGGTAGATCACAAGCCAGGAAATGTATAGTAGTGTGTGTGGAGTGTGTATGTTCGTAGGAGGGTGGGATGGTGGTGAAAAGAATGGCAAGAATAGATAGTATAAAATATGCTGGATCCAGATTGTAGGCTTTATCTTAAAGGCAATGGGGAGCTTTGAAAGCTTTTTAGCAAGGGAGTGACATGATTACATAAACATTTTAGAAAATTCATTCTGATGGCAGTGTGGAAAACAAATTGGAATCTTCTGAGAACGTGGTATCAGAGAAAGCAGTTTGGAGGCTATTTTAATAATAGTGAAGAAATAAGGCATAGGAATTAGGACAAAGAGAGAGATAATTAAAGACATACTTAGGAGGTACACCCACAGTATAGCTGAGCAGGGTAAGAAAAAAATCAAGAACAACTTTCAAATGTTGCTAAAATTAAATAACTAAAGGAATAGCTATTAGGGAAATTCATATTAAAATCACAATGAGGTTATGTCAGCAAGATAGCTCACTAGAGACACCTGGCACCCATACTCCCCACCCACACAAGAAAGGACCAACGCAATGAATAAAGAGCTAAGATTTCACTAGAGTGTTGACCAGAGAGTGCTGGAGTACAGTAGGGAAGTGGGGAGGTACCTATAGTGATTGGAAGTCCAGGAGGTACCTACAGTGATTGGAAGCAACGGAGAGAGACACCTAGCCTCTGTGGCACTGTCTACCATGCCTGGATCAGATTGATTTGGAGACAGGAGAGAATTTCCCTTTCAGGGAAATGGTAAGCAGAAGAATCTCATCAGCTGCTATTGCCACTGCAAATGCCCACAGTCCTTACTATAGGTGAATCCCACATCATCCCAAGCCCCAAGTCCAGTTTGGAGAGCTGCTGGGAATTCATGCAACTACACTGGATTATATAGTTGCACGGATTATGAGCACAAGGTGTGCACTCCCCAACCTCCACCTATCCCGTGAGCCACACTGCTGCAGCACAGTGCCATCTTGAAATTAGAGCCACCTCTGGAATGCGTCCTCCTCTGGGACCAGTAGCCATTGCGCCTCTCCAGCACTGGTGGTTCAGCTTCATTCCACTCAGCCCATAGATGGCTGATGCATAACCCCAGCTGTGCAAAGCCTGGGTCCAGGATGGGTTGCAAATCTGGTCCTACACAGCAGGGAAACCAATTCCCACTGCCTGCACTTCCAGCTGGAGGAATAGTCTAGCAGTCCTACCCAGGGTGAACCCACTGCTGAGCCAGCTAAACTGCTGCACACCCTCCCCTAAGTTAAGCAAGAAAGGACTTGGGGCTACCAAGTAGTTGACAAGCAACCCCTTGGGCTGTCCACCAAACAGATGGAGCAGCTACAAGCCTAGGACCTGAGAAACAGCCCTGTGGCATCCACCCCTCCTGCTGACACACCTCTGGCCTGCCCAAAGGCCCCACGCCTGTAATCAGAGCCTGAGAAACAGCTTCATGGGCTACTCCTAGTTCACCTTCTCCTAGGCCTCCAAGCTGCCAATCATGTAAGTCTTGGGCCTAAGAAACAGCTCTGCAGGCTGCCCCTGGCTAGCATGCCCCCAGGCTGACTCAGTAGCTATATGTCCACTTCCTAGGCCTGAGAAACAGCCCCGGGGGCTGCCCCTGGCAGACACACTTCCAGACTGAGTGGCTGTGTGTCCATGTCCTGGCCACATCTACCAGACATGCACCCAGGCCACCCAATAAACCACCCATGTCCTAGACCAGAGAAACAACTCCAGGAGCAAACTTGAACAGACATACACCCAGGACAACTTAGAAGCCATGCATCTGCATCCCAGGCCTAAAAAACAGCCCCGTGGGATACCCCTGACAGACATGCCCTCAGGCCAGCTGAATAGCTGTGCACCCATGTCTCAGGTCTAAGAAATAGCCTTGTAAGCCATCCCTGGCAGGCATAACCCCAGACTGGCTGAGCAACCAGGTGCCTGTGCCACCAGCCAGGGTAACAACTCCAAGGCCCTGACCCCAGCAAGACTTCAAGTTGTCTGACTCACTGTGTGCATACTCGCACCCTTGACCTGAGAAAAAGCTTCACTCTCAGCAAAGCCACACCACCACTGCCAAACTCTCTCATCTTAGATTCCTGAGACACTCATAAATGTTAGTAGTGTAGATTACAGCTGAAGAAACTACCTGGAGACTATACTACATGTTAATCTAGACCCAAAACCAAGGCACCCCACCAAGCTGACACCCCAAGACCCATCTATATGTATAAGTCTTTCCATAAGAAAATTGGAGGGGGCAATTGTTCCACCAAATGCATAGAAATTAACGTAGGCAAAAAAACCCAACCAAACAAACAAAAAACATAGGCAGAAAAAGCAGGCAAACATTATACCTTCAGAAGAACACAGTAATTATCCAGTAAGAATCCAATCATAAGGAACTATATGAAATACCAGAAAAAGAATTCAAAATAGTACTCTTAAGGAAACTCAGTGAGATAAAAGAGAATATAGATAGACAGGGGCCAGGCACAGTGGCTCACGCCTGTAATCCCAGCACTTTGGGAGGCCGAGGCGGGCAGATGGTGAGGTCAGGAGATTGAGACCATCCTGGCTAACACAGTGAAACCCGGTCTCTACTAAAAATACAAAAAATTAGCCAGGCTTGGTGGCGGGTGCCTGTAGTCCCAGCTACTCAGGAAGCTGAGGCAGGAGAATGGCGTGAACCCAGGAGGCGGAGCTTGTGGTGAGCCGAGATCGTGTCACTGCACTCCAGCCTGGGCGACAGAGCGAGACTCCATCTCAAAAAAAAAAGAGAGAGAATATAGACAGACAACAATGAAATTTTAAAAATTCACTATTTAGATGAGAAATTCAATAAAGAAATAGATATCATAAAAAAGAATCAAACAGAAATCCTGAAGCTGAAGGATTCAATTAATTAAATAAAAAATACAATTGAGGCTGGGCACAATGACTGACTCCTATAATCCCAGCACTTTTGGGAGGCCAAGGCGGGTAGATCACTTGAGGTCAAAAGTTCAAGACCAGCCTGGCCAATGTGGTGAAACCCTGTCTCTACTAAAAAATACAAAAATTAGATTGGCATACTGGTGGGTGCCTGTAATCCCAGCTACTTGAAAGGCTAAGGGAGGAAAACCACTTGAACCCAGAAGATGGAGGCTGCAGTAAGCCAAAATCGCACCACTGCACTCCAGCCTGAGTGACAGAGTGAGACACTGTCTCAAAAATTTAAAAAAAAAAAAAAAAATTGAGAGCATCAGTAAACAGACTAGATCAGCCAGAATAAGGAATTTCTGAATGTGAAGATAGGTCTTTTGAAGTAACACAGGCAGCCCACCTGCTACACACCCAAAAAAAGGCCTCCAAGATGTATGAGACATCATTAAGTGAACAAATATTTGCATTATGGGCATTCCAGAAGAAGAAAAGAAGGAGAAAAAAGCTAGTATTTCATTAAATATGCAGAAAACATATTTAATGAAATAATAGCTGAAGTCATCACAGGTTTTGGGAGACAGACAGATATCCAGATCCAGAAAGTTCAAATAATCCCACATAGATTCAACCTAAACAAGTCCTCTTCAATGCACATTATAGTCAAATTATCAAAAGTCAAAGACAAAGATAGAATTCTAAAACTGCAAGAGAAAAGAATTAAGTCACATGTAAGGGAATTCCCATTAGTTTGAGTGGATTCCACAGCAGAAACCTTATAGGCCAAGAGAAAATAGGATATAATCAAAGTACTGAAAGAAAAAAACTATCAGCAAAAGTATTATACCCAGCAAAGATATCCTTCAGGAATAAAGGAGAAATAAAATCTTTGCTTCCAGCCAAGCAAAAACTAAGGGAATTCATCACCACTAGACTGGCTATATAAGAAACGCTCAAGGGAATCTTACATATGGAAGGGAAAAGACAATTACCACACTAATAAAAACATGAAACTATTAAACTCACTGGTAGAACTGATATACAAAGGAGAAAGAGAAAGGATTCAAACCATTTCATTACAGAAAACCAACCAACTACAAAAATAAATAAAAGAGAAACAAAGGATACACAAAACTACCAGAAAACAAACATAAAAACAGCAGGAGGTCCTCATCAATAACAACCTTGCATGCCAATGGATTAAATACTCCATTTAAAAGATATAGATTGGCTGAAAGGATAAAAAATAAAAACAAGAGGCTGGGTGTGGTGGCTCACGCCTGTAATCACAGCACTTTGGGAGGCTGAGGTGGGTGGATCACGAAGTCAGGAGATAGAGACCATCTTGGCTAATAAGGTGAAACCTCGTCTCTACTAAAAATACAAAAAATTAGCTGGGCGTGGTGGCAGGCACCTATAGTCCTAGCTACTTGGGAGGCTGAGGCAGGAGAATGGCGTGAACCCGGGAGGCGGAGCTTGCAGTGAGCTGAGATTGTGCTACTGTACTCCAGCCTGAGGGACAGAGCGAGACTCCGTCTCAAAAAATAAACAAATAAAATAAAATAAAACCAAGACCCAACTATATACTGCCTACAAGAAACTCCCTTTATCCATAAAGACTCACACAGACTGAAAGTGAAGGGATGGAAAAAGACATTCCACAAACAAAAACCAAAAACAAGCAGAAATATCTGTATTAGACAAAACAAGACCTCAATTCAAAAGTTGTACAAAGAGAAAAAGAAAGACTTTATATAATTATCAATGGATCCATTCAGCAAGAGAATATAACAGTCGTAAATATATATATGCATCCAACACCAGAGCACCCAGATAGATAAAGCAAGCTGTACAAAGAGAAAAAGAAACATATAATCAATGGATCCATTCAGCAAGAGAATATAACAGTCATAAATATATAGATATGCACACAGCACCAGAGCATCCAGATATATAAAGCAAATATTATTAGATTTAAAGGGAGAGACAGACTTCAATACAATAATAGTTGGGGACATCAACACCCAGTCTCAGCATTAAACAGGTCATCTAGCCAGAAAATCAACAAAGACACACGGGATTTAAACTGCACCATAGGCTAAATGGACATAATTTTCAAAACGTTTCACCCAACAACTGTTTTTCATCAGCACATGGGACATTCTCCAAAACTGACCACATATTAGGACACAAAACAAGTCTCAAACTTTTTTAAAAATTGAAATATCAGTATCTTATTTTATCACAATGGATAAAACTTCAAATCAATAATAAGAGAAACATCCAAAACTATACAAATACATGGAAATTAAACACCACCCTGCTGAATGGCCAATGGATTAAGAAAGAAAATAAGAAAATTAGAAAGTCCCATGAGACAAATGAAAATAGAAACACAACATACCAAAATCTATGGGACACAGCAAAAGCAGTATTAAGGGGCAAGTTTATAGTAATAAATGTCTACACAAAAAACTAGAAAGATTTCAAATAAACAATTTAATGATGCATCTCAAGGAACTAAAAAAAAAAAAAAGAAAAAATCAAACTCAAAATTAGTAGAAGAAATAAAGATCAGAGCAGAAATAAATAAAATTGAGAGAAAAAAATACAAAAGACCAATGAAACGAAAGTTGGTTATTTGAAAAGATAAACAAAATTGACAAATCATTAGCTAAACTAAGAAAAAAGAGAAAACCCAAATAAAAAAATCAGAAATGAAAAATGAGACATCACAACAGATATCACAGAAATACAAAGGGTCATGAACAAATACATGCCAATAAATTTGAAAACCTAGAGGAAATAGATGAGGTCCTGCCTATATACAACCTACCAAGATGGAACCAAGAAGAAATGGAAAACCTGAACAGATCAATAACAAGTAATAAAATTAAAACAGTAATAAAACAGTCTCCTAACAGAGAAAAATCTAGGACCAGATGACTTCACCATTGAACTGTAATGAACCTTTAAAGAAGAATTAAAAGTAATTATCCTCAAACTGTTTTAAAAAAAAAAAAGTGATTCCAGCTGGGTGTGGTAGCTCATGCCTGTAATCCCAGCACTTTGGGAGGTTGAGGCAGGTGGATCACTTTAGGCCAGGAGTTTGAGACCAGCCTGGCCAATGTAGTGAATCCCCCTCTCTACTAAAAATACACAAATTAGCCAGGTGCGATGGCCTGCACCTGTAATCCCAGGTACTTGGGAGGCTGAGCCAGGAGAATCACTTGAACCCTGGAGGGGAATGTAGGTTGCAGTGAACTGAGATGTGCCACTGCACTTCAGCCTGGGCAGCAGAGCGAGACTCCTCCTCCTTCTCCTCAAAAAAAATAAAATAAAATAAAAAAGTGATTCTATGAGGCCCGCATAACTGTGATAGCAAAACCAGATAAGAACACAACAGAAAGAGAAACTATAGGATAAATCCCCCAATGAACATAGACATAAAAGTGCTCAACAAAATACAGGCAAACCAAATACAAAATACATAAAAAAGATAATACACCTGATCAAGTGGGATTTATGTCAGGAATGCAAGTATGGTTCAACACATGCAAATCAATCAATATGATATACTATATCAACAGGATGAAGGAGAAAAACCATATGATCATGTCAATAGGTGCAGAAAAAAGCATTTGATAAAATGCAACATCCCTTCATAATTAAAAACTCTCATGAAATTAGGTATAGAAGGAAAGTACCTTAACAAAATTAAGGCCATATATGATAGACCCACAGCTAACATCATACTGGATGGACTGGAAGAAGACAAAGATGCCCACTCTCACCACTGTTATTCAACATAGTACCAGAAGTGCTACGTAGAGCAATTAGACAAGAGAAAGAAATAAAGGGTATTCAAATTAGAAAGGAGGAAATCAACCTGTCCCTGTTTGTAGATGACATGATCTTCTGTATAGGAAAACCTGAAGACTCTACCAAAAAACTCTTAAAACTAATAAATGAATTCAGTAAAGTTGCAGAATACAAACATCGACATAAAAATCAGCAGTATTTCTATACATGGATGATTAACTAAACTGAAAAAGGAATCAAGACAATCCCATTTACAATAACTACAATAACATAAAATACCTAGGAATAAATTTAACCAAAGAAGTGAAGGATCTCTACAATGAATACTATAAAATGCTGATGAAATAAATTGAAGAGGACACAAACAAACTGGAAGATATGCTCACAGATCAGAAGATTTAATATTGTTTAAAATAATCATACTACCCAAGGAAACCTACAGATTCAATGCAATCCCTATCAAAATACCAATTACATTCTTCACAGAAATAGCAAAAGAAATCCTAAAAGACGCAAAACAGATAAAGCAACCCTGAACAAAAAGAACAAAGCTGCAGGCTGGGTGTGGTGGCTCATGTCTGTAATTCCAGCACTTTGGGAGGCTGAGGCAGGTGGATCACGACATCAGGAGATGAAGACCATCCTGGCTAACATGGTGAAACTCCGTTTCTACTAAAAATACAAAAAATTAGCCGGGCGTGGTGGCACACACCTGTAGTCCCAGCTACTCGGGAGGCTGAGGCAGGAGAATTGCTTGAACCCAGAAGGCGGAGGTTGCAATGAGCCCAGATTGCACCACTGCACTCCAGCCTAGGTGACAGAGCGAGACTCTGTCTCAAAAAAAAAAAAAAAAAAAAAAAAGAAAGAAAAAGAAAAAAAAAAAAGAACAAAGCTGCAGACATCATGCTACAACTTCAAAATATACTACAAAACTGTAGTAACCAAAACAGCATGGTTCTGGCATAAAAACAGACACATAGACCAATGGAATAGAATAGAGAACCCAGAATTAAAGAACCCATGCTTCTACAGCCACCTGATTTTTCACAAAGGCATCAAGGATACTCATTAGGGAAAGGACAATCTCTTCAATAAATAGTGCTGGAAAAATTAGATAGCAATATGCAGAAGGATGAAACTACTCCCCCACCCTCTAACCTTATACAAAAAGCAACTCAAAATGGATTAACAATCTAAATGAAAGACCAGAATCTATGAAACTACTGCAAGGCAACATAGGGGAAAGACTTCAGGACACTGGTCTGGGAAAAGATTTTATGAATAACACCTCAAAGCACAGGTAACAAAACAAAAATAAACAAATTTGAATTTCTAATTTAAAATCTTTCCACAAAGGAAACACTATGCCTGGATGGATTCACTGGTGAATTCCACCAAACATTTCAGGAAAATGAGAGAATATTATACAAATTATTTTAGATACTAAAGAATGAACATTTCCCAACTCATTTTTCTGAAACCAACATAACCTTGATGCCAAAACTTGACAAGAAATTAAAGAAAAGAAAATTACTATTAATCCTCATGAACATAGACCAAAAAAATCCTTTAAAAATTAGCAAATTAAATCTAGTGATATAGTAAAAGGATAATATATCATGACCAGCAGGGTTTATCAGCATGGTTGGTCTAATATGTGTGAATTAATACAATTCACCACATTAACAAAATAAAAGATAAAGATTATATTGTCACCTCAATAGATTCAAAAAAGGCATCTGATAAAACTTCAATACCCATTCATGAGGGAAAAAAGTCTCCACAAACTAGGGGAACTTGCTTAAGCTTATAAAGAGTATCTACTAAAAACCTACGATTAGCATCATATTTCACATTGAAATATTGAAAGCCTTTCCCCTAAGATTAGAAACAAGGCAAAGATGTCCAATTTCACTATTTCTATCACCATTATACTGGAGGTCTTAATTAGCACATGAGGACAATACAAAGAAATATAAAACATAAAAACTGGGGCTGGGCACGGTGGCTCATGGCTACAATCACAGCACTTTGGGAGGCCGAGGCAGGTGGATCATCTGAGGTAGGGAGTTCAAGACCAGCCTGGGCAATGTGGTGAAACCCCATCTCTACTAAAATACAAAATAAATTAGCCAGGCATGGCAGCATGCTCCTGTAGTCCCAGCTACTTGGGAGGCTGAGGCAGGAGAATTGCTTGAACTCAGGAGGTGGAGGTTGCAGTGAGTCAAGATTGTACCACTGCACTCAAGTACTCCAGCCTCAGCCTGGGCGACAGAGCAAGATTTCGTCTCTCCAAAAAAAAAAAAAAAAAAAAAAAAAATTAGCTGGATGTGGTGGCGCATGCCTGTAATCCCAGCTACTCGGGAGGCTGAAACAGGAGAATCACTTGAACCTAGGAGGTTGCAGTGAGCTGAGATCGTGCCATTGCACTCTAGCCTGGGCAAAAGAGTGAGACTCTGTCTCAAAAATAAATAAATAAATAAATAAAACCCATAAAAATTGGAAAGGAAGAATAAAGCTGTCATTATTCACAGATAAATGCTTTCCATGGTGAAAGAAAATGAGCATATGTATGGCATACATTACTCAAGAAAAACCAGCACAGAGGGTAAACGAGAAGTAGACAGGAGAATTACCCAGTAAAAAGACTTTATATGCTAGGCACAGAGCCACCATGCTAATAACAATACATTCTTAAAAATAAGAGTAATTTAAATCAAGAAAAAGCTCAAGCTTTAAAGTTTGTTTCAAACCACTTCAATAGAGTGTTCAAATGCCAGTAGAAATAGACCAAAAAGATTTTCCAGTCAATTGGTTGAAAATACCCTTACCATACATTTAAGAATTGCCTTAGATGCTGAGTTTGCACGTCTTACAATATTGTTAGTTTTTGTGAGGCCTGACTCAGGGTACATCAGAAAAGAAAAGCAAAATATTGTGTATAAAGCCACCAAGAAAACCACATAGAGACCAACAGATCTCAATATACCCCAAATCACGTCTTAGGCATTTAGATAAATAACAGAATATTCAGTGTCAGGAGCTTTCCAATTATTTTTAAAAGCTTTTGGTTTTAAAATTTAGCATAAACAAAATGAAAAAACTTCAGACTACTTTTCTAGGAAAATTATTTTGATCACAACTTGTCAGTATGTGAATAAGTGACAAACATAAAGTCTTAAAAACTTTCTTTGAAGGCCAAATATAATTTTTCTATAAACTACATCCACAGAAAAATGTCTATTCTTCTTTGCCCCATATTTTCCTTTGGTTGTTGTTCAAGCATCTCCTTGTGATATAAAAAGCTGGCACAAATGGCTATTACCATGAATTAATTTTTAGAAAGGTAAAAATAGAAAAGTAAAATCTTAAACCTCATATGATTGAGTCAACAATTGGAACAAAAAATTTTCTGAAATGATGAAAACATTTAAAAGGACAACTGAAAGTAAAAGTAGACGTTCTGATATAAGGCAGAGTAAAATAGCAGTTTGGAAGTAATAAACATTTCCTAGCAGTCAGTGATGCAGAACTAAAATACTATCTTATTCAAAAGCCATGACTACATTGAACCTATCATACTGGACTCAGCAATTTCTTTCTGAAGACTTTTATTAGGTTGTAAAACTTTGTAGCATTTCTTACTGCATGGGAAACCAATTTTCAGAAGATATTCCCTAAATACATTAAAGTGCAAGTCTTAGCTATGCAGATATTCTACTCCTAAAAGTAAAACATAAACTGGGCTATGTATCAAGAAGATGTCTGTCAATAGTAACACCTCAATAATGCAATTTTACATGTGAATTGAATCAGCCTATTGTAAAAGTTTTTTTGTTTTGTTTTGGTTTTTTGTTTGTTTGTTTTCCCCAAAAGCTTTTCCCGGCCAGGTGTGGTGGCTCACGCCTGTCATCCTGGCACATCAGGGGCCCAAGGCAGGAAGATACCTGGGGGCCAGGAGTTCAAGATCAGCCTGGGAAACACAATGAAATCCCATCTCTATTTCAAAAAATAAATCAATAAGGCTTGCCCTTACTTCATATAACTATTATTTACTAATAGGACATCATGGTTTTAAAATAAAAATGTACCTGACATTGTAGCATACAAAAGAGACTTTTATAATGTATCAGTTTAGAAAGTTTTAGGTTGTAAGTAACAGTCAACCCAGTTCACAATAGCATAAACAAATATGGATAAATTTCTCACAAGATACAATATCTTGAACAGAGTAACTGCTAAAGTTGGTTCACTAATCAATGATATAATCAATATTTTCAGTATGTTTTCTCCACCAACCTAAGTGTGTTAACTTTTTGTATTCATTTTTATTGCCTAATGGTTCCAAGATGGTCACTTCAGCTTTAAGCATCACATCTAAGGTCAAACCCAGAAAAGGGGTTACACCCCAGCCCTGTCCTACCCTTTTATCAGAAAAGAGGAAAGTCTTCCGTGAAGTCCCCCCGCAGACTCATGAACCAGAATTGTATTACATGGCCACTGTAGCAGTAAGAAAGTTTAGAAAATCTAGTATTTAACTTTTCTAATATTTATGGTAAAAGTAAGGAATAGATATTGGATTAAATAACCAATAGCGTCTGTCACAGTCCTCAACCCAACATGCACATGCACACTTCTTGTCACACCTATGCATTAAACAGAACATACTCATTCTCTCCTCAAGAAAGACAACCCTCGTATCTCATCCAATTACTGCAAATAGCTTTAAACAGAATCCCTGGGTGATTTTCTATCTGCTATATCAAGTCCAAATATGGCAATTCCTATCTGACCATCTGAATAGCTAAAAGGTATCGGTCTCTAGGCCATCCTCCTTTGTTAATATAACTGTGAAAAAGAAAGGACAGAGTAACCCCCTTAAAATTCCCATTCAGAAAAGGGAATAATGGGAAGCACACAGTTGTCAACAGCCCACAATCCACACTATATCTTAAAGACAGAAACGGCAGATTCTTTGGCAGGCAGTAAGGTAAATTCCTTGGTTAGTCAATCTGCTAGGTCCTGGTATAAGTCTCAGGAGCATCTGCTTTGTCATTGTCCTCTTTGGCCACATCTAAGGTAGTTTCTAAACAGACACCCTTCCCAGGGGCTCCACAGCTTTTGTAGCCCACTTCACACTGGTTTGACTTAGAGTGATGGATATGAGAATTGCCTGGAGGGAAAAACTTCTGTTTTATTTGCTTCACATCAACTCCTTGTGTGAATAACCTAAAAAAAAAAAAAAAAAAAAAAAAAAAAAAAAATTCCACAGTAGAATGTTTCACCCTATAATGGGTGAGTGACATTGGGAGAAAAATCACTGTGCCTACTTTCTTCATCTATATATGAGGGCAGAGTTAGAAGGGGGCACAATGATAATGCCTCATTCAAAGGGATATCTGAGTATCAGATGAATTTATACATGTAAAATGCCTGGAACGTAGGAAGGATTCAACAAGTGCTAGCTATTATCATTACTTTTAATTGGGAAACTTAAATAGTGTATGACCACCTAACTCCTACCAAATGGGGAAAAATCCAAGGCCTTTCCTCTAAGGACTAGAACCAGATAAGAATGTCCACTCTCACTACTGTTATTTGACATAATACTGGAAGTCCTGGATGGAGCAATTAGACAGGAAAAAGAAATAAAGAGAATCCAAACTGGAAAGGAAGAAGTCAAATTAGCCTTATTTGCAGATGACATGACCTTATACATAGAAAAACCTAAAGACTCCACCAAAAAAAAAAAAAAAAAGTTTGAGCTGAGAAACTCAGTAAAGTTGCAGGATGCAAAAATCAACATACAAAAATCAATAGTATTTCTATATGCCAAAAGCAAACAATCTGAAAAAGAAATCAAAAAAGCAATCTTGAGGGGTAGAGCAAGATGGCAGAATAGAAGGTCCCACCAATCATCCCCCCTGCAGGAACACCAAATTCAACAACTATCTACGTACAAAAAAAGCACCTTATAAGAACCAAGTATCAGGTGAGCCTTCACAGCACCTGATGTTAACTTCACAGTTCTGAAAGAGAAACTTAAGAGAGTAGGAAAGAGTTTTGAATCATTGATGCTACTCCTCCCCTATCCCATCACAGTAGTCAAGTGGTGTGAAGAAATCTGCGTGCTTGGGGAGATTGAGAACACAGAGACTGTGAGACTTTACATTGAACTCAGTGCTGTAACAGTATAAAGCAAAACTGGGCTGAACTTAGCTGACACCCAGCTACAGAGGGAACATTCAGATAAGCCCTAGCCAGAGGAGAATCACCCATCACAGCAGCTGGAACTTGAGTTCTAGCAAGCTTTATCATTGTGGCCCAAAGTGCTTTGGGGCTCTAAATAAACTGTAAAGGCAGTCTAGGCCCCAAGAACGGTAAGTTTTAGTGTTGAGTTGGGCTTGAAGCCAGTGGACTTGCCAGTCATGAGACTTACTGAGACACAAGGCCGGGCATCTAAGGGAGTGCTTGCACTACCCCTCCCCCAACCCCAGGCAACACAGCTGTGACTCCATAAAAGTCACAAAAGAGCCACAAGCTGTGTTGCCTGGTGTTGAAAAGGGGATAGTGCAAGCACTCCCTTTCCACCTGAGAGGAGAGGAGAGGGAGAGTAAAGAGGAATTTTGTCTTGCACCTTGGACACCAGCTCAACCACAGTAGGATACAATACTAGTCAGAACTGTAAGGCCCCCATTCCAGTCCCTAGCTCCCAGATGACATTTCTAGACACACCCTGGACCCGGAGGGAATCTGATTCCTTGAAAGGAAGGACCTATTCCTGGCAGGATGCATTATCTGCTGGCTAAAGAGCCCTTGAGACCCTGAATAATCAATAGTGACACTCAGGTAGTACGGTATGGGCCTTGGGTGAGACTCTGAGACACACTGGCTTCAGGTGAGACCCAGCACATTCCCACCTGTGGTGGCTATGGTAAGAGATTCCTTCTGCTTGAGAAAAGCAGAGGAAAAAGTGGAGACTTTGTCTTGCATCTTAAGTACAAGCTCTACCACAATGTGGTATAGCACCAATCAAGCTCTTGGGGTCCCTGATTCCAGGCCTTGGCTCTTGCATGGCATTTCTGGACATGGCCAGGGCCAGGAGGGACCCCACTTCCCTGAAGAGTGAGTCCCAGGCCTGGTAGCATTCACCACAAGCTAACTGAAGAGCCCTCAGGCCTTAAGTGAACATTGGTGGTAGCCTGGCAGTACCCCCTGTGGGCCTTGGGTGGTAGTGACCATAAGGTGAGGGTCTTCTGCCTGTGAAAAGGAGAGGGAAAAGTGAGAACTGCTTTTGATGGTTTGAAAGCCCACTCAGCCACAGTGGAATACAACACCAGGTAGACTTCTAAGGTTTTTGACTCCAGTCCTTAGCTCCCAGATGGCATCTCTGGACCTGCCCAAGGCCTGCAGGAACTTGCCCCCTGAAGGGAAGGACACAAGCCTGGTTGGCTTCACTAGATGTTGACTGTAGAGCCCTAGGGCTTTGAATGAACATAGGTGGCAGCCAGGTACTGGTTACAGCGGGCCTTGGGCAAGACCCAGTGCTGTGCTGGATTCAGGTCTAACCCAGTACAGTCCCACTGGTGGTGGCCATAGGGGTGTTTGTGTCACCCTACTCCCAGCCAGAGGTGGCTCAGCACAGACAGAGAAACTCCATTTGCTTGGGAGAAAGTAAGGGAAGAAAATAAGAATCTCTGCCTGGTAAACCAGAGAATTTTTCCAGATTTATCCAATATCACCAAGATGATACTTCTACAAGTCTGCAAGAACCACAGCATTACTGGGCTTGAGGTGCCCCGTAATGCAGATATGGCTTAGATCTTAGATCACGACGCTCAAAGTCCTTTTGAATACCTGGAAAGCCTTCCCAAGACAGGTGGATACAAACAAGCCTAGACTGAGAATACTGCAATGAATACCTAACTCTTCAATGCCCAGACACCAGCGAATATCCACAAGCATCAAGACTATCCAGGAAAACATACTCTCACCAAATGAACTAAATAAGCTGCCAGAGACCAATCCTGAAGAAACAAAAATACATGACCTTTCAGACAGAATTTAAAATTGCTGTTTTGAAGAAACTCAAAGAAATTCAAGATAACACAGAGAAGAAATGCAGAATAATATCAGATAAATTTAACAAAGAGATTGAAATAATTGAAAAGAATAAGTAGAAATTCTGAAGGTGAAAAATGCAATTGACATATTGAATAATGCATGAGAGACTCTAATAGTAGAACTGATCAAGCAGAAGACAGAATTTGTGAGCTTCAAGACAGGCTATTTGAAAACATAGTTAGACACAGATTAAAACAAAATAAAGAATGAAGCACACCTACATTATCTAGAACATAGCCTCAAAAGGGCAAATCTAAGAGTTATTGACCTTAAAGAGAAGGTAGAAAAAGGGGTAGAAACTTTATTCAAAGGGATAATTAGAGAGAAATTCATAAACCTAGAAAAACATATTAATAACCAAGTACAAAAAGGCTGGCTGGGTGTGGTGGCTCACACCTGTAATCCCAGCACTTCAGGAGGCTGAGGCAGGTGGACCATTTGAGGCCAGGAGTTTGAGACCAGCCTGGCCAACATGGCAAAATCCTGTCTCAAATACAAAATCAGCTGGGTGTGGTGGCACACACCTGTGCTCTCAGCTACTTGAGAGGCTGAGGCATGAGAATCATTTGAACCCGGGAGGCAGAGGTTGAGGTGAGTCGAGATTGCACCACTACACCCCAGCCTGGGCAACAAAGCAAGATTCTGTACCCACCCCCCTGTCAAAAAAAAAAAAAAGTAATAGCCTTTAATGTAAGTGGACTAGACTCTTCAATCAAAAGACAAGGTGGCTGAATGGATAAAAAAAAACCAAAAAAACAAAAACAAACCAAAAAAAAAAAAAAAAAAAAAAAAACAAACCACAAGACCCAATGATCTGTTGCCTATAAGAAACACACTTTACCTATAATGACACACATAGACTGAAAATAAAGAGACAGAAAAAGATATTTCATACGAACAGAAACCAAAAAAGAGCAGGAGTGCTATACATATATCAGACAAAATAGATCCCATGACAAAAACTTTAATAAGAGACAAAGAAGGTCATTATATAATAATGAAGGGGTCAATTCAGCAAGAGAATATAACCATTTTAAATATATATGCACCCAACACTAAAGCACCCAGATATATAGAGCAAATATTTGAGCTACAGAAAGAGATAAACTCCAATATAATAATAGCTGGAGATTCAACACCCCACTTTAAGCATTGGACAGATCTTCCAGGCAGAAAATAAACAAAGAAACATCAGACTTAATCTGTGCTATAGACCACATGGACCAAATAGATACATACAGAACATTTAATCCAACAGCTACAGAATACACAATCTTTTCCTCAGCACATGGGTCATTCTCAAGGATAGACCATATGTTAGGTCAAAAAACAAGTCTTACAATATTTTAAAAAACTGAAATAATATCAAACATCTTTTCTGGCCACAATGGAGTAAAACTAGAAATCAATAATGAGAGGGATTTTGGAAACTATACAAACACATAGAAATTACATAATAGGCTCCAGAATGACCAGTGGGTCAATGAAGAAATTAAAAAGGAAACTGAAACATTTCTTGAAACAAATGATAATGGAAACACAACACGCCAAAACCTATGGAATATAGCAAAAACAGTACCAAGAGAGAAGTTTATAGCTATAAGCACCTACATTTAAAAAGTAGGAAAACATCAAATAAACAAGCTAATGATGCATCTAAAAGAAATAGAAAAGCAAAAGCAAACTGAACTCAAAAATCAGTAGAAGAATAAAGAGCAGAGATAAAATTGAAATGAAGAAAATACAAAAGATCAATGAAATAAAAAGCTGGTTTTTTGAAAAGATAAACAAAACTGATAAACCTTTAGCCAGACTAAGAAAAAAAGAGGAGACACAAATAAATAAAATCAGAGATGAAAAAGGAGACATTACAACAAATACTGCAGAAATTCAAAGGATCATTAGAGGCTACTATGAGCAAATATATGTCAATAAATTGAAAAGCCAAGAAGAAATGGATAAATTCCTAGATATATACAACCTACCAAGATTGAACCATGAGGAAATCCAAAACCTAAACAGACTAATAACAACTAATAAGATCAAAGCCATATTAAAAAGTCTCCCAACAAAGGAAAGCTTGAGACCAATGACTTCACTGCTGAATTTTATCAAACATTTAAAAAATAACGAATACCAATACTACTCAAACTATTCTGAAAAAGAAAGGAGGAAGGAATAGTTCCAAGCTCATTCTACAAGGTCAATATTACCCTCATATCAAAACCAGATAAAAACACATTTTAAAAAAAAAAAAAAAGCTGTAGTCCAATAGCCCTGGTTAACACTGATGCAAAAATCTTCAACACAACACTGGCAAACCAAATTCAATAACATACTAAAAATATCATTTGTCATGACCAAGTGAGATTTATCCCACGGATGCAAGGATGGTTCAACATACATAAATCAATGTGATACATCATATCAATAGAATGAAGAACAAAAATAATATGATTATTTCAATTGATGCTGAAAAAGCATTTGATAAAATTCAACATTTCATTGTGATAAAAACTCTCAAAAACCTGGGAATAGAAGGAACATACCTCAACATAATAAAAGCTACATATGACAGACCCATAGCTAGTATCATACTGAATGTAGAAAAGCTGAGTCTTTCTTCTAAGATCGGGAAGATGACAAGGATGCCCACTTTCACCACTGTTATTCAACATGGTATTGGAAGTCCTACCTAGAGCAATCAGACAAGAGAAAGAAATAAAGGGCATTCAAATTGGAAAGGAAGAAATCAAATTATCATTGTTTGCAGATGATATGATCTTATACTTGGAAAAACCTAAAGACTTCATCAGAAAATTTAGAACTGCTAAACCAATTCAGCAAAGTTAGAGGACACAAAATCAACAAACAAAAATTAGTAGCATTTCTATATGCCAAAAGTGAACAATCTGAAAATGAAATCAAGAAAGTAATCCCATTTACAATAACTACAAATAAAAAAAAGTATCTAGGAATTCATTTAATCAAAGAAGTGAAAGCTCTCTACAATGAAAACTATACCAATGCAAGAAATTGAAAAAGACACAAAAAATGGAATGATATTTCATGTTCATAGATTGGAAGATTCAATATGGTTAAAATGTCCACACTACCCAAAGCAATCTACAGATGCAATGCAATCTCTATCAAAATACCAATGACATTCTTCACAGAAATAGAAGAAACAATCCTAAAATTTATATGGAACCAGAAAAGACCCAGAATAGCCAAAGCCATCCTAAGCAAAAAGAACAAAACTGAATAAATCACATTACTTGACTTCAAATTACACTGCAGACTTACTGTAACCAAAACAGCATGATACTGGCATAAAAACAGGTACATAGACTAATGGAACAGAATAGAGGACCCAGAAATAAATCCATACATTAACTCATTTTTGACAAAGGTGACAAGAACATACTCGGGGAAAGGACAGTCTCTTCAATAAATGGTGCTGGGAAAACTGGATATCCATATGCAGAAGAATGAAACTTGACCCCTATCTCTCACCATATACAAAAATCCAAATCAAAATAGGATTATAGACTTAATTCTAAGATGTCAAACTATGAAACTACTAACAAAAAAATTGGGGAAACTCTCTAGGACATTGGAGTAGGCAAAGATTTCTTGAGTAGGCTGCGCACAGTGGCTCACGCCTGTAATCCCAGCACTTTGGGAGGCCAAGGTGGGTGAATTATGAGGTCAGGAGATTGAGACCATCCTGGCTAACATGGTGAAACCCCACCTCTACTAAAAATATAAAAATTTAGCCAGGCGTGGTGGCAGGTGCCTGTAGTCCCAGCTACTTGGGAGGCTGAGGCAGGAGAATGGCATGAACCCAGGAGACAGAGCTTGCAGTGAGCCAAGATCATGCCACTGTATTCCAACCTGGGTGACAGAGTGAGACTCCATCTCAAAAAAAAAAAAAAAAAAAAAAGGTTTCTTGAGTAATACCCCACAAGCACAGGCAACCAAAGCCAAAATGGACAAATGGGATCATATCAAGTTAAAAGGTTTCTACACAGCAAAGGAAACAATCAACAAAAGGCTTCTCCACAGCAAAAGAGATACTCAAAAAAGAAACAATCCACAGAATGGAGAAAATATTTGCAAACTGCCCATCTGACAAGGGATTATAACCAGAATATACAAGGAGTTCAAACAACTCTATATGAGAAAAAGCCTAATAATCTGGTATGAAAATCACAGAAGATCTGAATGGACATTTCTCAAAAGAAGACATACAAATGGCATACAGACATATGAAAAGGTGCTCAACATAATTGAACATCAGAGAAATGCAAATCAAAACTACAATGAGATATCATCTTACACCAGTTAAAATGGCTTTTATCCAAAAGACAGACATTAACAAATGCTGGAGGAGATATGGAGAAAGGGAAACACTCACATACTGTTGGTGGGAACCACTATGAAGAACACTTTGGAGGTTCCTCAAAAAACTAAAAATAGAGCTACCATATGACCCAGCAATTGCACTCTGAGATATACACCCAAAAGAAAGGAAGTCAGTACATCGAAGAGATATCTACACTCCCATGTTTACTGCAGCACTATTCACAAGAGCTAAGATTTGGAAGCAACCTAAGCATCCATCAACAGATGAACAGATAAAGAAAATTTGGTACATACATACAATGGAGTACTATTCAGCCATAAAAAATGAATGAGATCCTATAATTTGCAACAACATGGATGGAACTGGAAGTCCCTATGTTAAGTGAAACAGGCACAGAAAAACAAACTTCGCATGTTCTCACTTATTTGTGGGAGCTAAAAATTAAAACAATTTAACTCATGGAGGTAGACAGTGGAAAGACAGTTAACAGAGGCTGGGAAGGGTGGAGCAGGGGGCTGACTGGGAGAAGTGTGGATGGTTAATGGGTCCAAATTACTTAGAAAGAATCAATAAGACCTAGTATTTGCTAGCACAATAGGGTGACTATAGTAAAAAATAATGTAATTGTACATTTAAAAATAACTAAGAGTATAATTGGATTGTTTGTAACACACAGGATAAATGCTTGAGGGGATGGATACCCCATTTACCCTGATGTGATTATGCACTGCATGCATGTATCAAAATAGCTCATGTAACCCATAAATATACCATGCTCCCACAAAAATTAAAAATAAAGCAATTTCATTTATAATAACTACAAAAATATATAAAATACCTAGGAATCAATCTAACTAAAGAAGTGAAAGATCTATACAAGCAAAACTATGAAACTCTGATGAAAGAAATTGAAGAGGACACACACACAAAAGGAAAGATATTCCATGCTCATGAATTGGAAGAATTAATATTGTTAAAATGATAAAACTACCCAAAGCAATTTACAGATTCAATGCAATCTCTATCAAAATGTGAATGGCATTCTTTATAAAAATAGGGAAAATTTTCTTAAATTTATACGGAACTACAAAAGACCTAGAATAGACAAAGCAATCCTGAGCAAAAAGAACAAAGCTGAAGGTATCACACTACCTGACTTCAAAATTTACTACAAAGCTATGGTAACCAAAACAGCATGGTACTGGCATAAAAACAGACACATAGACCAATGGAACAGAATGGAAAATCCAGATGTAAATCCACACATTTATTGCCAACTCATCTTTGACCAACGTGCCAAGAACATATAATGGGGAAAGGTTACCAGATGCAGAAGAATGAAACTAGACCCCTAGCTGTCACCACACACCAAAACCAAATCAAAATGGATTAAAGACAAATATTTAATCCCGAAACTATGAAACTACAGAAGAAAACATTGGAGAGATGTTCCATGACATTGGTCTGGGTAAAGATTTTTGGGGTAAGACCTCAAAAGCACAGGCAACCAAAGCAAAAATAGACAAATGGGATTACATCAAGCTACAAAGCTTCTGCACAAGGAAACAATCAACAAGTTGAAGAGACAGCCCACAGAATGGGAGAATATATTTGCCAACTATCTATCTGACAAAGAATAACCAGAATATATATGGAGCTCAAACAACTCAATAGCAAAAAAAACCCATATAATCTAAAGTTTAAATGGGCAAAAGACTTGAACAGACATTTCTCAAAAGAAGACATACAAATGGTCAACATGTGAATGAAAAAAACATTCAACATGACTAACCAGAGAAATGCAAATCAAAACCACGATGAAATATCATCTCACCGCAGTTAAAATGCCTTTTATGAAAACGACAAGGAATAAAAGATACTGGTGAGGATGTAGAGAAGGGAAAGCTCTCATACACTGTTGGTGGGAATGTAAATTAGTATAGCCTCTATGCAGAACAGTATGGTGGCTTCTCAAAAGCCTAAAAATAGATCTACCATATGATCCAGCAATTCCACTACTGAGTCTACATCCAAAAGAAAGGAAATCAATATATCAAAGGGCTATCTGTACTCCCATGTATATTGCAGCACTATTAGCAATAGCCAAAATATGAAATCATCCTAAGTGCCTATCAATGGATGAATAAAGAAAATAGGATATACGTACACACTGGAGTATTATTCATCCATAAAAAAAGAATGAAATCCCATCATTTGCAGCAACATAGATGGATCTGGAAGCCAATTATGTAAGCAAAATAAACCAAGCACAGAAAGACAAATATCATGTTCTCACTCATATATAGAAGCTAAAACAAAGTGAATCTCATGAAGACAGAGAGTAGAACAGTGGTTACCAAAGGCCATTAATGATAGAGGAGAGGGAAGGATAAAGGGTGAAAAAAGGAATATAAATGTATTTATTACCACTAAACTGGACACTTAAAAATGGTAAAGATGGTAAATTTTAAATGTATATTTTATCTCAAAAAAAAGTGAAAAAAAATAGTGTATGGTTGCGGTCTCTGCAAATGTAAAATGATTTAATAATAAAGATTCACTTTATATGCTAAATATGAAATAACACAAATTCCCCAAATTAATAATTCATCAAGAATTACGGTTTCAGCCCGATGCAATGGCTTGCAACTACAATCCCAGCTACTTGGGAGGCTGAGGTACAGGATCACCTGAGCCCAGGAGTTCAAGACCAGCCTGGGCAAAGTAGTGAGACCACGTGCCTAAAAAAATTTTTTTTTACTTAGCTGACTGTGATGGCACAGGCCTGTAGTCCCAGCTACTCCAGAGGCTGAGGTGGGAGGATCCCTGGAGCCCAGGAGTTCAAGCCTGTGGGGAGCTATGATCTTGTCACTGTACTCCTGGGTGACAAGAGAAACCCTGTTTCAAAAAAAAAAAAGTAGTTTCAAAAGCTGGTTGGAGGCTGGGCACAGTAGCTCATGCCTACAATCCCAGCACTTTGGGAGGCCAAGGCAGGCAGATCATTTGAGGCCAGAAGTTTGAGACTAGCCTGGCCAATGTCATAAAACCCCATCTCCACTAAAAATACCAAAATTAGCCAGATGTGGTGGTGCATGCCTGTAATTCTAGCTACTTGGGAGGCTGAGACAGGAGAATCACTTGAACCCGGGAGGCAGAGGTTGCAGCAAGCTGAGATCAGGCCACTATACTCCAGCTTGGGCAACAGAACAAGACTCTGACTCAAAAAAAAAGCTGGTTGGTGAATATGATTTATAAACTCTGAGGCTACTGCCACATGGCAATATCAAACTTTCCATTCTTTGCTGCCAGAAATAGTCTTGAATTATGCATGTCTCTACAAAATGCTATAGCTCTGTATAGAAATGTAAAGGAGAAAAAAATCACAGTGCTCCCCACCCTCACTACCCTAAGCACTGCCTCTCATACATACCTTGGTCTTTCTAAAGATTTCCCATGTCCTTGAAGCCTAGACACTCAGTCTACAATCAATATCCAAATAGGGGCCGGGCGCAGTGGCTCATGCCTGTAATCTCAGCACTTTGGGAGGCTGAGGTTGGTGGATCACCTGAGGTCAGGAGCTCGAGACCATCCTGGCTAACATGGTATAAACCCCGTCTTGACTAAAAATACAAAAATTAGCCAAGCATGGTGGTGCATGTCTGTGGTCCCAGCTACTCAGGAGGCTGAGGCAGGAGAATGGCTTGAACTCAGGAGGTGGAGGTGCAGTGAGCTGAGATCATGCCACTGTACTCCAGCCTGGGCAACAGAGCAAGACTAGGTCTCAGAAAAGAAAAAAAAAATCCAAATAGGATATGTCTGTCAACATTGTTCCAGGAAAACTTCTCTGAAATAAGAGGGTCAATCAGCCTAGTTACTTTTCATATGTGTATGCTCTTCTCAGGCCTGGGGTAATTATCATGCCCTCCCACCCACAACACACATACATACACACACACAGACACACACTCTCTCTCTGACCATTTTCCTGAGTATGTTTCCTCAGTATATATAACTGGTCATCCTTAACATCTCCTTGCTTACAAAGAAATATTATCTTAAAGTTCCTAATTTTTCCTCAACTTGTATCTATTTTTTCTCCTACTCAAATATTTCTTTCATTTCCATTTTATTTGCTCACCCCATATGCACAAGCCTCTTTTTCCTTTTACCTCCAACTCTCCCATCCTCACTCTCAAACTCTCCTATCCACATTCACTCTATATCCAATTCTTCAACATTTCAGTCATTCTTCCCCTTCTGCCCTATTCGTCAACCTTATCTACTGGAAAGTCTATTTCTTTGAGGACAAACCCTTTTTATTCTAAATTTATTTTTCACTTCTGTGCAGTTCACTCTAATAAAAATCTGGTTCTCTTTTAGATTACAAGGTGCCTTTTTCAATAAAACCACTTACTTCACTTAATTTCTACTCTTTCTCTAACTCAGTAGAAAGAATAACACCCCTTTCCTTGCTCCCACATGCCATTTTCAGATTACCATACTGTAGTCTATTTCTCGTTGTTTGAAATCTCCACCCTATCCCACATTTTGGGGAACCATTCTTAACAATCCCACTTGAACACACTGTTCTTTAAATCTGTCCTCCCATCCTTCTCTCTAGTCTTGGTAGAGATGATACATTAAGAGTCCACAATTCCATTTCTGTCAGTGGTAACATATGTGTACTTGGAGAGTATTACAAGAGCCAAGAAAAATTAAATATGTTAATGATGGTCACAGGGCCAAGAATGGAATAAATTGGATAAGACCTATGACTATTTCTATGCTCCTAAAATAACTATCATTCTCTATAGTCTTAAAGTTCTATAAGTTTACCTATTCTATCATTAGAAATATATCATGTTAGCCTTAGACATAAATAACCATCTGCCTTTCAAAGTAAACCATAGCATCATAAGGTTAGAAGACCTCATGATGGGTGTATAAGCGGTAGATAAGCTTTTCTCAGCAGATATTCACTACTTGGAAAGTCTTCTAGAAAGAGGATTCCACAATTTCCAAAAGTAAATAACTACAACCTCAAATATTCTTAATTTCAAAATCTTTGATTTTTCTTTCTTTTTTTTTTTTTTTTTGAGACGGAGTCTCGCTCTGTCACCCAGGCTGGAGTGCAGTGGCCGGATCTCAGCTCACTGCAAGCTCCGCCTCCCGGGTTTACGCCATTCTCCGGCCTCAGCCTCCCGAGTAGCTGGGACTACAGGCGCCCGCCACCTCGCCCGGCTAGTTTTTTGTATTTCTTAATAGAGACGGGGTTTCACCGTGTTAGCCAGGATGGTCTCGATCTCCCAACCTCGTGATCCGCCTGTCTCGGCCTCCCAAATTTTTTCCTGCTGTTTTTCCCTTGTAGAGGTTAGAAAAGAACAGGCACCATCCTCTGTATGACAGCATCTCATCTACTGGAAAAGCATTATTGTCGCCCCAAGCCTTCATTTTGTTTTTGTTTTTGTTTTTTTTGAAACGGAGTCTCACTCTATTGCCCTGTCTGGAGTGTAATGGCATGATCTTGGCTCAATGCAACCTCCGCCTCCCGGGTTCAAGCAATTCTCCTCCCTCAACCTCCCAAGTAGCTGGGATTACAAGCGCTCACCACCACACTCGGTCATTTTTTCAAATTATTTTTATTTTTTGTATTTTTGTAGAGATGGAGTTTCACCATGTTGGGCAGGCTGGTCTTGAACTCCTGACCTCTTGATCCGCCCGCCTTGGCCTCCCAAAGTGCTGGGATTACAGGCGTGAGTCACCATGCTCAGCCTAAAACTTTAATTCTATTCACGTTATTTTTAAATCACAAAGACCAGACTTAAACTTAACCAGCAACAGTACTTTGTTGTTTCTATTTTTCTAAATAAATACATATAATTGAACATACTTCTTTTTTTTTTTTTTTTTTTTTGAGACAGAGTCTCACTGTATCGCCCAGGCTGGAGTGCAGTGGCGCGATCTCAGTTCACTGCAAGCTCCACCTCCCGGGTTCATGCCATTCTCCTGCATCAGCCTCCAGAGTAGCTGGGACTACAGGCGCCCACCACCATACTCGGCTAACTTATTTTTGTCATTTTAGTAGAGACGGCGTTTCACCGTGGTAGTCAGGATGGTCTTGATCTCCTGACCTCATGATCTGCCCACCTCAGCCTCCCAAAGTGTTGGGATTACAGGCGTGAGCCACCGTGCCTGGCCTAATTGAACATACTTCTATACATACGGTCTTCTCAAACAGAATTGAAACCCATAAAACTAACATTACAGAATTTTCCATATTGCAGAGACTACCTTATTGTCTCTTAGTTAAATCAAACCAATGATCTAGGATTATAATTAACAAATTATGGCTACATATATAGCCCCAAAACATTTAAAAGAATGAATACTTACCTGATCTGTCCTTGGATGAAAATTTTTCCTCTAAATTGCAGAGTAGAGAGGAAACTGGTTCTCTTTTATGGTTCACACTATTTCTTCTGCTTTAATAGAATTTGTGGCCACTATAAAGAAATAAGCAAGAACAGAATATTTATATAACAATTTTAGTAATACACGAAGAGAAGGAAAGTAGAATATATATGCAAATTTCATATGAATGTTTTTCTTTTACTTAGTGGTACCTCAAAGGACTTTTTAGTAAGAAGCAGAAGTTTCACTTTGTCGACATGTTTAATTTTTCTCCTTTTCACAACTTTTTAAGTCCCAGAAAAACTACTGTTACTATTTCCAAATAAAAGGCTAGGAGTTGGGTTAAGAGGGAAATATAATTTTACTAAAAGATTAGACGGTGGTGAGGAGCCACTTCATACTATGCAAATGGATTTTGGAAGGACGAGGAATTATATTTCTTTTATTATGAAAGTTACTTTTTATGTTTTGTGTTCCCCAAGAAAAAAAATGTTACAGGTATTATCACAGATAGAAGCCTAATATGGCTTGTCATTTTAATAAGGTGGTAGTCTTTGTGGGAAAGAAGAGGAAAAAAAGTAGTATATGATCTATCTTCCATTTAGAAAGTTAATTTTCTCAAAGAGCTTTTACTTTATTTGGCACTAAGATCAAGGCAATAGCTCAGATTACCTTAATCATATCAAAGTGGCATATATTAATACCCCAAATTTTTATTTAGTCAATAGAATGCAACAATCGATTCTTCAGAAGTTTATGGGCTTTCTGTAGTCATACAAATAACGAACATAAAAGGTTTAAGAATAATTTTTTTTGTAACTACAAAACATAAAAAATTTATCTACCTTCAAATTTGATGCTGGTTCTTTATTTTTCTGATTCACTTTTAGTCTGTTAGAAAGTAAAAAGATAAATTTTCTCCTTTATGTAAAGATAATCATAGAATCATAAAAATTTAGAGTTAGAAAAAAACTTAGAGAACTTCTAGATAGAGTAAGCACAAGTCTCTCTAAATTAGAGACTTCCATTTATTTGCCATACTCAAAGTTACAGAATGAACTGGAGCTGGAATTCTGGAATCCAGAATGCTTTTCCTACTACTTAATGATTCCTCAAATTTATTTAGGCACAACTTTGTGTACATACGTGAGGCAGTGAGGCACCAGTGTTGAATTTAAAGTCTCTGAATCAGACTCCCCAAATTTGAATCTCGGTTCCTTACTAGCTGTGTGATCTTGAGCAGGCTACTTAATCCCTCTGTGCCTCGGTTTCTTCATCTGTAAAATGAGATTAATAACTAGAACTCCCCAATGGGACTGCTATGAAAAAATAAATTAGTATATATAAAGCACATAGAATGGTGCCTGACATATGGTAAGCATTCAACAAATGTCAGCAATTACTAGGATTCTTTTAATAAACACATGGATATGTACTTGCTAGGTTCTATTTATTTATTTATTTATTTATTTATTTATTTATTTATTGAGACAGAGTCTTGCTCTGTCGTCCAGGCAGGAGTGCAGTGGCACAATCTTGGCTCACTGCAACCTCCACCTCCCAGTTCAAGCAATTCTCCTGTCTCAGTCTCCTGAGTAGCTGGGACTTCCAGCATATGCTACCATGCCCAGCTAATTTTTGTATTTTTAGTAGAGACAGGGTTTCATCATGTTGGCCAGGCTGGTCTCAAACTCCTGACCTCAAGTGATCTGGGATTAGAGGCATAAGCCACTGCACCCAGCCTGTACTTGCTAGGTTTTAAAATAGCCTACACTATTTTAATTATATTTTAATTTAAAATTTAATATAATTTTAATTATTGTAAAATAATTATACCACAATTGGAATAGTAGATCATTTTTGTGTTTTCAATACATGTATATGCACTCGCTGATATACCATTTTGGCCCATGAATTGTGTAGCCAAAGGAATGGGTCTTCATAGAGTACATGCAAAATTCCAAATATTAAACACATAACTGAACTCACTTAAAAACTGAATACCATTCACTTGGTGATCATTTGGGCCCATTAACATACTTAGAACATCTGACATCCAGAGGGATTTTTTTTTTTTTTTTTTGAGACGGGGTGTCACACTGTCACCCAGGCTGGAGTGCGGTGGTGCAATCTTGGCTTACTGCAACCTCTGCCTCCCAGGCTCAAGCCCTCCTCCCACCTCAGACTCCCGAGCAGCTGGGACAACAAGTGCACACCACCACATCTGGCTAATTTTTAAAATATTTTTGGTGGAGAAGGGGTTTCACCACGTTGCCCAGTCTGATCTTGAACTCCTGAGCTCAAGCGATCTGCCCGCCTCAGCCTCCCAAAGTGCTAGGATTACAGGTATGAGTCACTGCACCTAGCCAGAGGGATCATTTTTTTAGTTTGTTTTTTGAGATGGAGGTCCGCTCTTGTTGCCCAGGCTAGAGTGCAGTGGCACGATCTCAGCTCACTGCAACCTCTGCCTCCCAGGTTCAAGCTATTCTCCAGCCTCAGCCTCCTGAGTAGCTGGGATTACAGGCGCCCACCACCACGCTCAGCTAATTTTTGTATTTTTAGTAGAGACAGAGTTTCGCCATGTTGGCCAGGCTGGTCTCAAACTCCTGACCTCAGGTCAGAGGGATCATTTTTTTTTATTACCCCTTCCTCTATGTGATAAAATTATTTTTCAGTAATAATCATGAAATGAAACAATAGGAAAGAGACAGTGGAAATTGTCTTTTATTCAACTCCACTTATATACCAATAGAAAATAAAGTAAGTATTATAGTACAAAAAAGGAAATTGTAATGAAATTATCATTTTCAAAAAATAAAAAACACATATGCCTACATACTGATTTGTTTGCAGTACGAAATAACATTATACCTCTTACTTTCTTGATTTCTTTTTTAGTTTTGAAGCAACTATTAACAATGAAAAAATAAAAAAAAATCAAAGTTAAATGTATTATTTGAATTCAATTATTCAAGACGGGGCCGGCCACAGTAGCTCATGCCTATAATCCCCAGCACTTTAGGAGGCTGAGGTGGGTAGATCACTTGAAGTCAGGAGCTGGAGACTAGCCTGGCCAACATGGTGAAATCCTGTCCCTACTAAAAAAATAGAAAAATTAGCCAGGCTTGGTACCAGGCACCTGTAGTTCCAGCTACTCAGGAGGCTGAAGCAGGAGAATTGCTTGAACCGGGGAGGCGGAGACTACAGTGAGCCCAGATTGTGCCACTGCACTCCAACCTGGGCAACAGAGCAAAGCCCTGTCTCAAAAAAAATTATTCAAGAGGATAATTCCATGAAACAAAAATATTATACCTCAAAGTTTGCACTATGTTTCACTCTTAAATTTTATAAACAAACACTCTAAGTGGTCACATACAACAATGTTGAAGTAATCAAGTTCTGTTTCTTCATCCTTACAATCACTGTGCTACCATTGTTTACAAAGAATCTACTGTTTAAATGCAGGAATATGGACCATCAGGGTTGCAAACATGAACTGTGCCTAAAGTCTTGAATCACTCTGAACTTTTATGAGTTTACTTGGAAATATATACAGTAACTGAGTCCATGTTTACTGAAGGACAATTGTATGAGTGGGAGTTCTCTAAATTAATTTCCATGTAGAGAACACTGTTTATTTAAAAAAATAATTAAAATATGGTGATTTAAAGTTTAAATTTGTATAGTGGCTGGACGCGGTGGCTCACGCCTGTAATCCCAGCACTTTGGGAGGCCGAGGTGGGCGGATCTCAAGGTCAGGAGATCGAGACCATCCTGGCGAACATGGTGAAACCCCATCTCTACTAAAAATACAAAAAATTAGCCAGCTGTGGTGGTGGGCGCCTGTAGTCCCAGCTGCTCGAGAGGCTGAGGCAGTAGGATGGTGTGAACCCGGGAGGCGGAGCTTGCAGTGAGCAGAGATTGCACCACGGCACTCCAACCTGGGTGACAGAGCCAGACTCTGTCTCAAAAAAATAAAAATAAAAATAAATAAAAAAAATAAAAAAATTCGTATACAGAAATTGTTTAAAATCCAGATCCATAAGAGATTTTTCATGGAGGACTATTTTATTATTGACACAGTTTAGAATTACTGGTACATAAAAATTACTGGAAATAAAAAACAGACTTTTAGTGCGTTTATTGTAGTTTAAATTCTTCACAGATAATGAGAATTACTATTGTCCATAACCAAAATCTACTGTTCTTATTGCCTCACTCTTAGTATTCCATTCAAGGTAAAATCTGCTCTAAGTACTAACTTTGAAGAATGGGCTTGCTGCATTAAGTATTCTTAACCTACTTATGAGAAAACTTTACAATTAATTTTTATTGAGAGCCTACTGAGTCCATGGTATTATGTTTTGTATTGTATCCACACAGACTGCATGCACATGAATGTCACTAGTTACTAGTCAATCATTTTTGCTAAAGCCATCTCAGCAGGATTTTTTAAAAAAACAACTTAGCGGCCGGCCGGGCGGAGTGGCTCACACCTGTAATCCCAATCCTTTGGGAGGCCAAGGCAGGCAGACTTGAGGTCTGGAGGTCAGGAGTTCGAGACCAGCCTGACGAACATGGAGAACACCCATCTCTACTTTAAAAAAAAAAAAAAAAAGCTTAGTGTGTTGGTGCATGCCTGTAATGCCAGCTACTCAGGGAGGCTGGGGCAGGAGAATCACTTGAACCTGGGAGGCAGAGGTGAGCTGAGATCATGCCATTGCACTCCAGCCTGGGCAACAAGACCGAAACTCCATCTCAAAAAAATAAATAAATAAAAATAAAAATAAAAAATGACTTAGATATTATTGTATGTACTCAAATTTAAAATAAATACAACACAAAGTCACATATATTCCATTTTTCAGGCTTTTACCAACTCAGATTGGCTTTCTACCTGTACATTCCAAATAAGTGAGGTTATATTATAACATTTAGAAGAGCTTTCAAAATATTAACATTTACATCACATTAACAATTTAAGGACTTTGGGCATTATTCAAATTTTCACTAATCACATGGCATCAGATTCATTTGTTCTATTTTCACAAGCAACTATCTCAAGAGAACAAAAGCTTTAACTCTGCTATCAATCTTTTTCAGACAGTCACAGAATCAACATCATCTCTATCCTTCCATAATCTTGCAGCTACATACATGTACAAATGTTCCATTTATGTGATCCTGGTACTCTTGAAAAGGTAGTCTTTTTAACTAAAAGAAAATCTGACTTACCTCAAAAGGTATCTTGGTATGGGATAGAATGCCAACTACAGCCACGTTAGAAACAAACAGGTATGTCTGGCAAGAAAGTGATATACCAAGCTTAAACCCACAGTTCCACCACTGCTTTACAACTCTTATACTTTCCTGTTGCTACTAAGCTCCTTTACTCACAAAATTCCCTCCCATTAGTCACCTGCAGTGTACTGAAACAGCACCTGTACTATTTATAGCTCCAGGATTCCCCCACCCCCTCCTGTCAGTAAGAATCACCTGGGGCAGTTAAAAATAAAAATCACAAGCCAACCCCCTCATATTAGATTTCAAGGGGTTTGAAAGGAGGCTCCAGAATCCATTTTTTTTTTCTAATCAGCTGAATTTATGACTCACATAATCTGATTTTAAGCAAGTGTTCCCAAGTGAGTCTTATAAGCCAGGTAAGTTCAAGAATAATGCTCCAAGTGAAAGTGAGATCTGTGGCAGATCTTCACAGTTCCTCTAGATTGATCAGCCTCCAGGGCTATCTGAAAACAAGAGAAGGCCCAGTTTGAAGAATGCAGAATGGCGTCTTGTCCACACTTAAGTTTTCAACACCCTAAAAAATTTATCAAAGTTAGATTTTAGTTTGGGGAGGTGCTGTGAAGTAGGACATCACCAGGGGGCAGCATAGAGTTGACAAATTATACATGTTTTGGGATTTTTGACTTCACAGTACAACATGAAATGGTTGCACCTACAATTTCCATAAACTCGGATTACTCAGAAAAGGAAAAAACCCAGAACACTTAAAATACATAGGTAAACGTTATTAGCATGTAATTTTCAACACAATGGCTATTATATTATAAATAGCCATTGTAGAAAAAAATGTTTCCTTGAAGTAGCATGAACCCGAATTCAAAAATATTTTATTAGAATACAAAGATTCCTGGCAGAAATTTGAAGTGGTCTTCAAATTTCTCTCAGCAAGTTTCAAAATACTTGTCATAGTCAGAGTTAATTAGCGTTTTAACTGGATGGTTCTCAATAGTTTCAATCAAATCTTAAGTAGAGTTCTACTAAGGGGGAAAATGGAGTGGATAACAATTGGGGCAAGGTATGCCAAAGCTTTTTCTAAATAAAGTGTAGGTAGTTAAAATGCTGTCACCGACTGTCAGAAAACTATAGCTTCCCTCCCATGCATCCTCCATTAATTTTTCTTAACCCATCTCCACTTTCTCTTTTGTAGTCCGCATTTCTTCCGTCTAGAAATGTAGAAAAATCCTTTGGCAACCCAGGTAGCTTCTACAAGTATCATCTCCAAGTGTTTCTTCCTCTGAAATTCCGCCATTAGAGATTAGAGTTGAGGAGGAAATGCCGAAAGGCGAGGGAGGATCTGAAGAAATTTTACATTTTTTTCCGTTTGCCAAAAGAAGATACTTCCTGTATAGATATTCCCGTATAATTCAAGACCCAGGGGCAATTGCAAGAGGTGGTTTTGATGTCCTTCAACTCTACCATTTCCATTATGTCCATTCTAAAAAAGCTACAGCAGAAAGAAAAGACAAAGGACATTCCTGGAAGGCCAACTGGACCTAACCAAATAAAAGCACTTTAGAAGAGGTACAAGAATCAGAAATCAAGGCTATCTGCAGAGCCAAAAGCCATTCTGAAACTTCGTGTCCCAGAAACAAGGGTTTCCCATCTTTTCAAATATTTTAACATAAAAATGGCAACACCCTATAGGAAAATGGCTATATTTTTAGCAAGAATTGGTGAAGACCAACGATAACAAGCTACTATGAATCTAGAAGCTGCTTAAATGGCCGTATTCACAGCAGACCCTGCAGGCACTAATTAGAAAGAGTTGTACACATTACGTGTGACGGCTTTTTTTTTTTAAACGACAGAGAATATCTGTGGGTGCATTCACATTGCTCAATGACTCCGCTTAACCCACCCGGTAACTGGGAACCATGGCCCCAGGACAGGCTTCTCCACCGGGGCGAAGCTGCCTCCAAGGGGCGCAATGTTACTCTTTATGCATCAAGCACAGATACACATACAGCACATACGCAGGTCGACAGTGTATCTGCGGTACTGGAATTTCATGGGGAAAGGAGATGGGGGCGTGTAAAAAGCCCTTTTAAGAGTCAGATAACGAAAAAGAGAAAAAGAGGAGAAACACTGTCCTACAATGGTCCTGAGCTGAGGCCATCAAATGAATGTACTGACAGGTATTTTTCTCCCAGGCAGCCGACTGAGAGTCAAGGGGCTCTGACTGTGCTATGACTCCGGCCACACAGAGAGAGGCGTTTTCCCCTCGGTGGCCTCCTAGCGTAGGGGGCACTGCGTGCCGTCCTCTCCCTCACCGGGCGCCCCGCGCTGATGAAACGGAGCAACTGGAAAAGTGCTCTGAAAACTGCAAAGCGCTGCGCCAAAGCGACAGGAGGTTCCCATTCTCAGCAGTACGAAATCCCCCGGGGGTCCTCCCCGTCCCGGTGAGACGCCCTCGGCCTCCGCACTTGTTGCTTCTGCGCCCCGTCTGCCTCCCTGTCAGACCCACCCTTCGCGGCCCCCTCGCCCCTCCACACGCTCGCACTCAGGTCCCGAGCCTGTCCCGCGACCCCCTCACCCATGCCACGAAGCCCGCGCTCTGCGTGGCAGCCCTGGAGACGGCCGAGCCACCGCCTCCGCCCCCTGCCCAGCTCTGGGCGCCAGCCCCTGCCCGCCGACGCCGCGGTTTCCTAGACAGCCGCGCCACCGTTCCGCAGCCTCGGGAGCGCGCGCGCGCGGCCGGCGGGAGGCGAAGGCGCAGGCGCGGGCCCGGCCAAGCCGCTGGCGCGAGGCCGCGCGCGCGCCCCCGAGCGCGGTGGGCGGAGGGGCGGAGGGAGCGGCAGGGCCGCGAGGGGGCGGGGGGGCGGAGAGGGGAGCCCCGGGAGCGCGAGCCGAGGCCGGCGCCGCTGCAGAGCCGAGCGAATCCCGAGCCCGGGCAGCAGGTATGTGTCCTCGCAGCCGGCCGCGGCCGGAGCTTCCCTTGCCTCACTACCTGAGTCCTGTGGTCGGGGCGGGGGGTGGGGGGACCGGTCAAGGTTTGCAGGATGCGTGCTTGGAAGGGGCTGGGATCTTGCCGCTGACCTTCATCCCCCTGGCCGGGGGAGCCAGGCGAGGGTGCGTGGGGCAGCCCAGGGCTTCAGCTCCAGCCTGGGGACCTGCTTCTTGTCACATGCTTCTTATTTATTTTTGCAAAGTGCCCTGGTTCGGGTCCAGCTGCAGATGCCTTACCTCCCATTCTTTGCCTCCGTGTGCCATCTTGCATTTATTAATAAAACATGCAAGCTGGAGGGGGGGTTTACTGCTGGGGGGAATCCCATTGCAGTATGGCAGGCGGGCGCCTATTTTCGGTTTTCAGACGTGGTATAGAGGTGGAAATCCCACACCCTGAGGATTTGTGGCTTGCTTGGTCGTGACCACTTCCTAGTGGGCTTCCCCGGTTTGTCGGGAGGTGCTTCAGCGGCAGGATGGGCTGTCTGGAAGGGATGGTGGGTTTTCACCGTCAGGCCAGAATCCCCTTCAGGGGATAGGTGCAAGCTAGGGCAGGCAGTTCCCTGCTTGCTAACTTGCCAGGGAGTCTTAAACCTAGAAAATTGTCTCCCTTGATGGCCGAGAAAAGGCCTTCAGCAGAATCCCTGGGACTTACATACTCAAACTCATTACGGTTTTGCATCTGAACATGACTAAAGCTAGCCACCTGTTGGAAGTCAGACCCCATGAAAGCCCCCATAATCTAGCTCACCCATCCCTGTTTCACAGTCACCAATACTGAGCTAGCAATAGGCCCATATGGGTTCCCTCTATCCTCTTTAATGTTGCTTGGCTTTTGTTTCTTTTAAAATAAAATCTACCTATGATTTGATGCCCTATATGTTAGAGGTTGAAATTGTATGATTTGTTTATGTTCCATACACCTATCACATCATATCCTAAAGACTGAATTTCTCTTCAGTGCATGTGTTTATTTCCCTGGCTTTTCACCTTGCTTTGAGCAACAGTGGGGAAAGTGGGATGTATATAACTGCTCACCTCCTCCCCCAAATACCTCAACCCTAAAATATTGTGACGAAAAGAATAGTAACAGCTAGAAGCAAAAAAATGAAAATGGTTATCACAAGATGTTGGGATATGACAGCTGAACCGTAATTGCTTCTAAAATGTGGTCAGAGTGCCACATCTAATCACGAGAAGGACACGTTTCTAAAATGTTCATATGTATCAGGTACTGAGCTAAAACTATTTGTGTATGATCTCATTTAGTCCTCATAACAAACCTCTTATGTCCATGTTGAAGATGAACAAGCTAGGACTTAGAAAGGTTAACTGACTTGCCCAAGGTCACACAGTCAGGGACAGGGTAAGGATGCAAACTCAAGCGCATGGGGATACTGGAGGTGGGAAGCCCTGAGGGGGCTTTTCCTCCAGGTGTGGCTGCTCCATGTACCTTTTCATTAAAATCAAGCTTATGCATGAGCACATTAGCTTGGATCCGATTTTCCATTTCATAGATTCTACACCAACTTTGTGGCTTTCCAGTAAGAAAAGCTGTTGTTTCACAATGGATCGGTATGGAATTTTTTGAGGTGGCACTAAACCTATAAAAAGCGGGGTCCAAGATGTGCTTCCATTTAATTCTCCCACACAAGGAGTTGAGTTTAAAAAGTTGTTTCCCTCCAGATTTAAACTCATAAAATGTATATAATTAAATAGAATGAATCACTCCCATTTTCCATTATTGCATCCCACCCTACCCTTCTTGCTGCCCTGCACACTGTCTTCTGGTCTTACTGCCAGTCATCAGAGCAACATTGTCTATCACACTTGCCTGTGAATGCCTTAATGGGAGGAAGAAATCCATACCAGCCATGGATCACAATCCAGTCTCTCTATGATTGTAGCAATTATGCATTCAAAGTTCTTGGAATCTGTGCATTCAGCTATGGATGTGTATTTAATCATTTTTTTAAAGTGCATTATTATAATGCAGGTATTGGATTACTGGATTTTGTTAAACATTCCTAGCAGTTCTCATGGACTTAGAAATTGCTGTAGTTGCATCAGTGAAAATTCACCCAGTGGGGCTAATAGCTTTTCTACTCAGGTCACATAGTTGAGATAGTGGTGAGAAAGGTATAGGTGAATAGAAGGAATTATTTGGAAAGTATATCCCATGCAAATAATAACTTTTAATTATAAATTGATGAATAATATTAAGTAGGAAATATGACTATCTCTTTTAATTCTATAAGCTCTTTTTTTCTTTGTCAGTGTGATTGGTTTTAGAGTACCATGATGTTACAATTTTCATTACACTGTGTTATTTTGAAACAGTATAGCAGTTTGTACGTAGCATTCTTGCCTCGTGGGAAACACTCAGTTTAGGAAGAGCACATTCCCTGGTGTTTACAGAAATGCTGAGACAGGATCTTTCTGTCTTGGGGATTTCCAGTCTATGATCAGATAAACTCAAGAGGAGTCCTGATGTTACTGGGCAAGAAGCAGAAAACCAGAGGTGTTACTTGATTTCTGGGGAGGAAATGAATTTTCCTATGGGGAGCATCACTATCTTCCTCAGTTGGGAATCTCATGATTGAAGAGTTTGAGAAACTGACTAGTCTGCTGTCTTCCATTCAAGCAGGATTTCATTTAATGCAGAGCTGAGAAGGCTTTATCGTGCAAAGGCCAATTCAGGAAATGTAAAAATGTTTCTGGACTACTTTTTTTTTTTCTCTTGAAACATATATTTAAACTGGGAAAGTCATATAGGAAACTTTTAATGCTTAAGCATTATTTTTTTTAATTCCCTTCATGAGAGTTGTTTGGGAGAGTGGGAGAAAAGTTTTCCAAGCTATGAAACTCACATGTCTTGTGGTGACTGATTATAATGAGTATTTTAGTACATTGTTGAATAAGACACTAAGAACTGGGATATTTGTTTTTCCTTGATCGACCTTGTAAGCTACTTCATTGTGAAATGTGTTTTTTCTTAAAGTATTTCTTAATTTAGTATTCTTTAAAATGAGATTTTTTTTTCAGTTGTCGACAATCTTGAATCACAAAAGAAGTTTCCAGATTACTTTGAAATACTTGATTTTCATCAGTCTCTCTTTCTCTGCTTAGCAGCCATAGTAAGGGTTTTCATTTTCTTTAGAAAGTGGTTCACTTTCCATCATCTTTCAAACAGACCCAGTGGGAGTTCACATGTTAACCAAGCATACCTATCCCAGGACCTTCTCCTGTGGTCCAGGTGTCATCTAAGAACCTAAGGCTCCCTTTGGCCCTTTTTGCACTCAGTTTCCCCATAGAGAAGATGTAAGAGTTGGATCACACCAGGTGGGCTTGGGTGCAGGGTGGGATGGAGGTTACTCAGGACCAGGAGGTCAATTCTCCTGCACCAGCACAAGCCTATATTGTGATTTCTGCTTGCCAGTGTAATATGTGCTCATTGTAAAATGTTCAAACATTACAGAAATATAGAAGGTAGAAGCTCAGTAGTCCAACTTTTTGGTAATCTTACCCTTCAGCACTGACCACCACTAACAGTTTGGTGTGGATTCCTCCAGATATTTGAATGCAGAAACTAAAATATTCCTGTTTTCCAACAATACATAGATGTATACCGTTTTGCAGTTTGTTTTCTTGCACTTGGACCTCTTGGAAGCCCTTGAATGGCATACTTTTAGACATTTTTTACTCAATTGCATTGGGAGCTAGATGAGAGGAGCCCTGTAAACCAGGGGAAGAGGAGAGGAGCTGATGTTTGGTGGGTAGGAACATGTCATGTGCTGTGTCCTGTGATAGGAAGTTTCACATCCCATATTGCAGTGACCACCCTTTATGGTCAACTGTTTATATATAAGAATGGGGGAGCCCAAGGTAAATGACCTAAGGGGCAGAGCTGACATCTGAGCTCAGGTCAGCATAGCTCAAACTCTGGACTCATTCCCTTTTGCACTCTGACTGCAGGATGAAGCACTCTCTGCCCCATAGTTCTCTGGCCTCCCGTCCTATTCTGGTCCATCCACACTGGCTTCTTTGCTGTTCCTCCTGCCCCCAGGCCCTTAGCACTAATGGTTTTCTTCCCTGGAATACTCTTCCCACGGGTGTCTTCATGGTCCCTCACCTCATTTCAGCTTTGCTCAAAGTCTAACCACTCCTTTAAAAGTATCCCCACTCCCACAGCATCCTATTCCGTCTCCCTGTCTTGCTTTTATTCATAGCACCTCCTAGCATACTATATTAATTAGTTGTTAAGTTTATTGCCCATCTCCCCCATGGAATTAATGCTCCAAAGGGCAGGGGTTCTGTCTATTTTGTTCACTCCTCCAACTCTGGTACTGTAAAAAAAGAACCAACAAATCACTATGGCATCCTTGAATCTTTCCAGCTTCCCACACTTTTTGTTTTTGTTAGTCCTTACTGTTCTCTGTAGTGAGCAGTGAAACCTCTAAAATGCAAAAACTTTATGTATTGTTTGGGGGAAAAACAAGAAAGTGGAGAAGAATCGGGAAAGATCTGGCTTACTCTTGAGCTGGTGTTGGGGAGAGAGGAACCTGTAAAGATGGGAAAAAAGTCACCTGAGGGTTGGGATGTGTGATGAGGCAGCAAATGGTATGTGGGGAGATGGCCTGGGATGCAGAAGAGATCTGTATGGGTTCCCCTGTAATGGGGATGCATAATGTTTTTGAAGAACTTCCAAAGGAGACTCTGGATTCCTTCAGCCAACCATCAACTGTCCCAGTGGCCTGAGTCACTAGAAAGGAAAAGGAATCTATGGTCATTCCTACTGGCTTTTCACACAGACAGGTAAATCATTGCAGTGCCTGCATTATTAGCCTGTTGCATTTTTTAAACATTAAATACCTGTTGGTGTCATCCCTGTTTGAGCCAGGGTCTGAGAGTTCATTGCCAAAGCACTTACCCAATGTGTCTGAGAAGCATCACAGCCTGAGATCTCTTTGGCATAAGCAGTCCCAGGAAGGACTCTACATATGTCTTTCATGCATCTATTGTTTGCAGTAGTTTTTGAGCTGCAGCAAAATCATAGGCACTTTGGGGACTGATTCATCTGTAGAACACTTTAGAATGGACTACACTGGGATGCTAAAGGGAGTTCATGGTTTTCAGAAGCCTGGGAGAAACTGCGCTTCAGCCACAGAGAGGCCTCCTCTCTTCCTCCCGGATGGCTTTAATTGCTGTCCTAGGCAGTCTGAATTACCCGCCAGGAGAGGATTTCCCCTTCAAAAAACACAGCCTCCCTAAAACTGCTTTTGATTTGTAATAGAAACTACTTAGTAGCTAGGACAGAGGCTGATAACTCCTATTCCCAGAACTCATTAAAACAAGGAATTTTAATAAGTATTTTTGCCCTTTGCAGCCCAGGTTTTTGGAAGTCCAGGCAGCTGTTCTCCAGATTTCACTGTCAAGCCATAACACATGCAGTGCTTCAGCTTCTTTCCCTTGCCTCAAAACAGGTCTGAAGCAAGTTATTTTATCTATGATTATCTCACACTATCCCACCCTGGTTACACAATTGCCATTTTGTCCAGCCAATACAATGCATAAGGCCAATTAACCTTCTGCCCACGACAGTTTCCTTTGAAATAGTCAAATCTTTGTATTTTACCTGAATTTGATGCAGGGCTTTTAAAAAACAAGTTCTATGACACTTGCTAATTCTCCTTTAACTATGACTCCTAAAATTTGTTAGCTTTGCCCATCAAAACAAAAGAACAAGGTGAAATATATTGCAATTCCTCAATAAAGAAAAGGTTTCATTGTTTTGGGAGATAGTCTCAAAAGAAAAGCTTGGAAATTTCTCTCCCATCTCTCCCTGTCTTTTCACTGTCAGTTTCTACACAAGGTTCTATCTACTATCACTCCCCTTCTTGATGCTCTGCAAGGAGCTCCTGCCCCCACCCGTCTACTGAAACAGAACTCTTAAAGGTCACCGGTGATTGCCTAATATAAATCCAATGGCTGTTTCTCAGATTTCGTTCATGATGGCTCAGCAACATCTGACCCCATTGACTTCCTCTACTCCTTGAAATGCTGTCTGTCGGCAGCTCCTTCCTAGCGGTGTCCGTGTCTATCTAGTCTCTCCTCTGCTGTCATCCTTCTGTTCTATCAAGAGGCAGTCTGAAGTGGTTAAGAGTGTGGGCTCTGCCTATGATGTGAATCCTGGCTCTGGTACTTGCAAGAGTAGCTTTGAGTAGGTGATTTAACCCTCGTACCTCAGTGTCCTCATCGGTAAAATGGGGAGAAGAATAGCTATGGCAGAGGATTAAATAGTATGCTTAGTAAAGGGTAAGCACCCAACAAATGCTATTTTTTTAATCATATAACTTCCTGTGTAGATGACTGTAACTTCAGGATAAAACCCTAATGCCGCCCTCTGGCCAACAGGACCTCTAAGATCCAGCTCTCATTTAGTTTGCTTATACCTCAGACCCTCCCCAGTATGTGTCCACTTCTGAGGCTTTGTCCCTTTGCACTCCCCACTCAACCACCCTCACCTCTTCCTATTCTGCCCCTCCTTCCCTGGCCAGAGGAGGGAAGAATGCCGAGGGCGGCCCCTGCCCAGAAACCACCAAGCACAGCCTGCTTTGTAACAGAAGACAGCCTCCCTTGGGCATGGAGCCTATCTCTCTCAGACAGAGTATGAATTACTTAAGGACACCAGCTGTGATTTATACTTTTAAAAAATGTCTTCCTCAGCATTTAGCACTATAACTTTACACATAGTGGGAATTTAACTCATATCTTTTAACTGCCAAAACATTATAGTTTTACTTGGCCCTTCCAAAATCCTTTTTCCTCCTAAATTGAAACGTGTATTGATCAGTCCTGGAGCTCATGTAAGCTTGATTTGGGATAATTAAGTCAACACCACAGGGAGAGTTACCCATGTCAGAACCTTTTTGGAACTAGGAGGGATATATAGAAATAATTGAATTAATGGGAGCACAGGGAATAATTTAATGCTTTTAAAAAGTAGCTTGAAATCCTACCAACCTATAAAGCTGTTAGAATTGTTAAGAAGTGTTTATAAGTTTTTTCTATACACTCTACTCTCAGAATAAAATGAGCTGTAAAGCTGTGAGTAGCAAATCTATCAACCCTTCAGACCTTGCTGTAGGCCTGCTCCTGAGCCACTGTGTTCTAGTCCTGCTTGCTTTCTCCTTCCTGCCCTGGTGAAGAGGACATTGAAGCTGGATGAAAATCAAAGGAAGGGCCGCCTACTTAAAAAAAAAAAAAGGCCGGGCGCGGTGGCTCAAGCCTGTAATCCCAGCACTTTGGGAGGCCGAGGCGGGCGGATCACAAGGTCAGGAGATCGAGACCATCCTGGCTAACACGGTGAAACCCCGTCTCTACTAAAAACACAAAAAAGTAGCCGGGCGAGGTGGCGGGCGCCTGTAGTCCCAGCTACTCGGGAGGCTGAGGCAGGAGAATGGCGTAAACCCAGGAGGCGGAGCTTGCAGTGAGCTGAGATCGCGCCACTGCACTCCAGCCTGGGGGACAGAGCAAGACTCCGTCTCAAAAAAAAAAAAAAAAAAAAAATTAACCCCTTTATTGGCGTTTTGAGTTGGCCTGGCAAAGACAGCCTAAGTTTTCATCGGCATCTGCTGTGTGTGTCCCTGGGGTCATGAAGAGTGCCAGCGTTGTGCTGCCAGTATAACAGCTTCCCACCCCACAACCCTGGAAGCCACGAAGGACCATATGCTTTGCATCTTCAGATTCTGTAGCAGAGTTTCAACTTCAACACTGTTGACACATGGGGCCAGGTAATTCTTTGTTGCAGGGGCTGTCCTGTGCATTGTAGGATATTTAGCAGCATCCCTGACCCTTACCCACTAGATGCCACTGGTACTACCACGACTACCCCCCAACCTCAGTGGTGACAACCAAAAATGTCTCCAGAAATTGCCACATGTCCCCTGGGGTGCAAAGTCACCCCCATTTGAGAACCATTCTCCATAGGATCAATACAGAAAACTCAGCATCTTTCTAGTTTGTAGAATACAGAACTAAGATAGTTTGGGTCAAATGAAGATGAAGATTGGGTTATAATATACCTGAAAGGTAAATTTGGGTTTGAAATTACACAGAGAAGGAAAATTTAGAGTCTATAAGCAGTTGTAGATTATGTCATAAGGAGATGTAAACAAATTACAGAAATGCAGACTATCTTCTTACTCCTAAAGGTCTCAGGTCTAGAGTTGTATCCCCTCCAAAAAAATATATATGTTGAAGTCCTAACCCCTAATGTGACTTAGTCCTAACCCACAATGTGACTTACCAGGAGATAGGGTCTTTATGAGATAATAAAGGATAAATGATGTTGTAAGGGTGGGTTCCTAATCTGATAGTACTGTACCCTTATGTCTAGATGCAGCAGCACATTCTGGGACTGTTAAAATCTTCCTTGGGGCTGGGTGCGGTGGCTCATGCCTATAATCTCAGCACTTTGGGAGGCTGATGGGGGCGGATCACCTGAGGTCAGGAGTTTGAGACCAGCTTGGCCAACATGGAGAAACCCCATCTCTACTAAAAATACAGAAAATTAGCTGGGTGTGGTAGTTGGCACATGCCTGTACTCGGGAGGCTGAGGCAGGAGGATCACTTGAATCCTGAAGGCGGAGGTTGCAATGAGCCGATATCGTGCCATTTCACTCCAGCCTGGGTGACAGAGCAAGACTCCATCTCAAAAAAAAAAAAAGAAAAAAATCATTCTTGGGTGTTTTTGTCGTTGTTTTTTTGGCATTGTATTTAAGTGCTTAAAGTATGCAATAACACATTCTGTGACTGTTAAAATCATCCTTGGGGTGTTTTTTTGGGGGGCCATTGTAATTTAAGTGCTCAAAGTACCTGTAGGCTTTTGACAATAAGTATATCAAACCAAAAATAATCTTTCTGGAGAAATCTGAAATATTTGATTATGACTGGAGGGAATTATATTTGACCTGCAAAGGGCCAGCTCTCCCCACTAGAGCCTGCTTCTGACCATAAAGCCACTCTAAGACAGCATTTCCAGGTGCTTCATAAAGTAGGACTGACAAGGTACTTTGTGCTTTGGTGAAAGGCCACAATTGCTCAGTAATCTTCATGGCTCTTAGAAAATTTGGCTGGGGACTTGTGATTTAAAACCCACCTCCAATTGACAGTCATCATTATGTTCTTTCTAAATGCAGTAGCAGAAATTGCATGCCATGCCCAAAGGCTAAAAGTGACAGTTAAATACATGCTTTCTGAAAAACTTTAAGGCCCTAACTTTGGGAGAGACCTGATTTGGCCAGAGATTACCTCTGGTTTGTTAATTGCCTTAGGGAAGGGAAAGTGTTTACACAGATGAGCTCCAAAATGTTCCTATGAATAGTCTAGAACTAAGCCTTGTGCAGTTTCTTGAATCAAGGAGGCAAGGTAGAATTACTAATTCTGTAGACAACTGTATCTTCAGTGTTCTAGACTTGTGCTAACAGGTAGAAGGAACTCCAAAGATCATATCCAGTACTGTGGACTGAGTTGTATCCCCTCCAAAAAAATATATATGTTGAAGTCCTAACCCCCAATGTGACTTAGTCCTAACCCACAATGTGACTTACCAGGAGATAGGGTCTTTATGAGATAATAAAGGATAAATGATGTCGTAAGGGTGGGTTCCTAATCTGATAGTACTGTACCCTTATAAAAAGAGGAAGAAAGATACATATCTCTCTCTCCTGCTTCCATGTGAGGACACAGTGAGAAGGTGGCTGTCTGCAAGCCAGGAAGAGAGCCCTTACCAGAACTTGACCATGCTGGCATCCTGATCTAGGACTTCCAGCCTCCAGAACCGTAACAAAATAACTTTCTGTTGTTTAAGCCACCCAATCGATGATATTCTGTTATGGCAGCCTGCACTAACTAATACATCTAACATCCTTGTTGTACAGATGAAGAAACCAGGTCCAGACAGGTAGACTTGCAAGAGGTTAAGCTACTAATGAGTGGCAGGGCTGGAACGTAGCACTTATTCTTCCTGACTCCTAGCCCAGTGTACATTCTCCTTCCCACACTTTCTCCAGTCATATGATCCTCTTATTTATCATCTCTAGATCCTACAGCACATCACTTCTGTGAGCATCAGGGTCCTTATGCTTGCCCTGTTTATCTAAGGATTGTTGCAAGGATCAGTGACATAGTAGAAAAAAGATAGTTTAAGTTTCCAAACTACAAAATATTTTACAAACACGTCATACTCAACTCAGATTCGGCCTAGTTGGCAGGAATCTATCTGCCTCTGGCAATTGTAAGTCTAGTCAAGTACGTAGCTCTGTGAGGTCATACTAGGCTAGGTTGACTCATGAGTGGGTTGGCTGTTGGCTGTAGGGAATAGATCAAAGGACAGAGAAGGCAGGAGGAGATAGGGCCTAGTTTGGTGATGAACCACCTCAAGCCAGATGATTGCTCTTCTCTTTGGTTGAGTTGTAAAAGCTGAGGTTGATATGAGTTTGCATAGTAAGAAGAATGTTCCTCTTAAAAAGGACAATCAGAGCTGGAGGACACCTTAAGAGCTCAAGGTACCAGCCAGAGTCTCTGGTGTTACGCAACAGAAACATACCCGGTGGGCCAGGCGTGGTGGCTCATACCTGTAATCCCAGCATTTTGGCCAGCCAAGGCAGGTGGATTATCTGAGGTCAGGAATTTGAGATCAGCCTGGTCAACATGGTGAAACCCCATCTCTACTAAATACAAAAAATTAGCGGGGCATGGTGGCACATGCCTATAGTCACAGCTACTCAGGAGGCAGAGGCAGGAGAATTGCTTGAACCCGAGAGGTGGAATTTGCAGTGAGCCGAGATCATGCCACTGCACTCCAACCTGGGCAGCAGAGTGAGGCTCCGTTTCAAAAAATAAAAAAAATAAAAAAAAATAAGGAAAGAAAAAAAAAAAACAAAACAAGAAACCTACCCTGAGGAACTTCAGCAGTAATGACAATTTATAAGCTATAAAATATTATACAATTGTAAATACCATTCTCAGATCAACTTTTTTTTGCATTTATTGAGTATTATGCAACCTTTATTGCATTTATTGAATAGTCATAATATTGAAGTAGATCAGGAAGGAATGTGTTTATCTGGGAGTAAGAAAATCTGAAAAACAGTGGCTTAAATAGGTGAATATCTTATTTTCCTTGTGTAATAAGTCTACAGGCAGGAATCCAAGGCTTGTCCAGCTGCTCAGGGCTGTCATCAGAGGCTGAGGTTCTATTTAGCATTTTGTTCATGGTCATGGATGGCTGCTTCGCCTCCAGGCATTTCATCTGTGTTCCAGTTAGGAAGAAGGAGGAAGGATGAAGATGAAGCATGAAAGCCTTTTTCCTTCCAGGTTTTGCCTTCATATTGGAGAAGGGACTTATTTCTTTATTTTATTCATCAGAACTGTATCACATGACTACTTCTGAATGCTAAGGAGTCTGGAAATGCAACTATTTTGCTTTCTGGCCTCTAGAATAGAGGGTGACAAGGAAGAAAGGAATTGAAATGGGAGCTGTGAGCCAAGCATGTTTATGACAGAAGAACATGGGCACTTCTGCAGAGTCATAAAGTCTTAGAGAGCCAGCTCAGAAAATAAGTGTGGCTAGGCACAGCTCAAGAGCCCTGGGCACTACTTTAGTACTCTGGGCTACCCACTCCCAGTCAACATTGCCGTACCTCTGGAACTTATTCCACCACAGCTAGGCTTTTCCATTCTTATTAAGGATTCAAAGTTATTGGCTGAGCCCAGGTCACATTTCCATGCTGTAACTACATGGCAAGGGTAGGGAGAGAGACAGTATGTCCCCTCCCTCTTGGGCTTCTGTAATGGGGAAGAGGGGACCTTGCCAGCCACCTATCTTGATGTTCCTCCAAATACAGAGAGTCCTCCAATGCTAGGCCACCAAAAATGACAAATATTTACCTTCCCACTATTTTACAGATGTGGAGCCTGAGGCCCAGAAACAGGAAAGTGCTCAGTCAGTGCCACATAGTCGGTGAAGGACAGTCTCAGGAGTTTGTCTTATCCTGACACACCCAGTCTGGTTGGTCCCAGGAAAGCAGCAACTTTCAGTCTTTTCCTTAGGCTCCTTGACGCTCCGTATGATAAAGGGGGTTGTCTTGGGAGGCAGCCCCTCTTTTTTCCAGAAGTTCCTGGGTAGATCCCTTGCTCCCCCAGGAACTTCCAGCAGCTGCTTCCTCTTTGTGTAGTGCCAAGGCTTTACAAAATTAAGAAGTGCCGGCCAGGTGCGGTGGCTCCCGCCTGTAATCCCAGCACTTTGGGAGGCCAAGGCGGGCGGATCACGAGGTCAGGAGATTGAGACCATCCTGGCTAACACAGTGAAACCCCATCTCTACTAAAAACACAAATACTAGCCGGGAGTGGTGGCGGGCGCCTGCAGTCCCAGCTACTTGGGATGCCGAGGCAGGAGAATGGCATGAACCTGGGAGGCAGAACTTGCAGTGAGCCGAGATGGTGCCACTGCACTCCAGCCTGGGTGACAGAGCGAGACTCCATCTCAAAAAAAAAAAAAAAAAAAAGAAGTACCTCCTCCCTGCAGACAACATTCAGGATTCCTGTCATGGGATGTCAAATGGGATAGTTTGTGAAGATGCTAGGTGGTAAGTATTCCTGCCTTCTGAAGAGGAAGAGCTGGGCACAACCCCACAAGATCTATAGAAAGACTGGTGAACTGTTCTGGCCGCCATTACCCACCTACAGCCTGTGTGAAGGAAAGATGAGGCATTCAAGGAGAGTTGAGTCACTGGGCAGAGTGTGAGGGAAAGTACCATCATTTGTCCTTACTTCTTCCAGTGTGGGCGGGAGAGGGCTGTTTCTTCCCAGCCAGGAGTGAGGGCTCCAAGAGCACCTCTCCATTTGGTGCCCCTAACTGAGACTCTGTGGAGATTCTCATAAGACCTCTTGAAAAACCATAGCTGCGTCCCATGAAACATTCAGCATTTGGACACTTGCAACCCAGAGAATGCTGTCAGCCAAGGGAGAGCTGCAACCAAGTGTAAAGACTTTTGCCCCTTTACTCTACTCTTTGGCCCCCACCACCCCCACCCCAGGCCCACCACTGACCCTGGAAAGCAAGAAGCAGTGGGGGACAGGTAGGAGGAGAGAAAGAGCAGGCTTCCTCCCCTTCCCCACTGCAAGACCTCGAGCTGTGCTCAGTCTTAGCCAGGGCAGGGGGAGGAGCTTTGAACTGTGTGTCAAGTTAAAGATTTGATTTAGACCAGATTCAGCTTTTTTTTTTTTTTTTTTTTAGAAAAACATCTGAAAATTAACCTTAATTGAGGTTCTTGAAATTGTGGGTAACCAGAAAGCTATGAAATCTGTCAAAGTTACCATCAAGGGGCAGGGAAGAGAGAGCCAGCAGGGCCAGTTTGAAGACAAAGGTTGGAGTGAAATAAATGTATTTCCAGTTGTAATCACATTCAGATACTTACTAGTTACTCTCCTTTTCCAAATATGACATTCCAAGTTTTGAAAAGAAGCACTGGACCAGCCGGGCATGGTGGCTCACACCTGTAATCCCAGCACTTTGGGAGGCCGAGGTGGGCGGATCACCTTAGGTCAGGAGTTCAAGACCAGCCTGACCAACACGGAGAAACCCCATCTCTACTAAAAATACAAAATTAGCTGGGCATGGTGGTGCATTCCTGTAATCCCAGCTACTTGGGAGGCTGAGGGAGGAGAATTGCTTGAACCTGGGAGGTGGAGGTTGTGGTGAGCCGAGATTGCACCATTGCACTCCAGCCTGGGCAACAAGAGCAAAATCTCTGTCCAAAAAAAAAAAAAAAAAAAAGCAGCAGCAGCACTGGACTAAGGCCTCAGGACTTCCTGAGTCTAGTTCCAGCTTTTTCACAAACTAGGAGTGAGCCTCTGGACAAGTCACTAAGTCACTTCACTTTTCTGGGTCCTGGCATCCTCTTCTGTCCAATGATGGGATTGGGCTCTATGGTTTGGGTATCCCAGAATAATTTCTCTACTTTTTGTTCTTTCTTTTTTTTGAGACGGAGTCTTGCTCTGTCGCCAGGCTGGAGTGCAGTGGCACGATCTCGGCTTACTGCAACCTCTGCCTCCGGGGTTCAAGCTATCCTCCTGCCTCAGCCTCCTGAGTAGCTGGGATTACAGGCACGCACCACCATGCCTGGCTGATTTTTGTATTTGTGTTTTTAGTAGAGACAGGGTTTCACCATGTTGGCCAGGCTGGTCTCAAACTTCTGACCTTGTGATCCACCTGCCTCAGCCTCCCAAAGTGCTGGGATTATAAGCGTGAGCCACCACGTCCGGCCTTCTTTTTTTTTTTTTTTTTTTTGAGATGGAATTTCACTCTTGTTGCCCAGGCTGGAGTGCAATGGTACGACCTTGCTCACTGCAATCTCTGCCTCCCAGGTTCAAGTGATTCTCCTGCCTCAGCCTCCCAAGTAGCTGGGATTACAGGCATGCACCACCACGCCCAGCTAATTTTGAATTTTTAGTAGAGATGGGGTTTCACCATGTTGTTCAGGCTGGTCTCAAACTCTTGACCTCAGGTGATCCACCTGCCTCAGCCTCCCAAAGTGCTGGGATTACAGGCTTGGGCCACCTTGCCCAGCCTTTTTTTTTTTTTTTTTTTTTTTTTTGAGACTAAGTCTCGCTCTGTCGCCCAGGCTGGAGTGCAGTGGTGTGATCTCGGCTCACTGCAACCTCTTCCTCCCAGGTTCAAGTGATTCTTCTGCCTCAGCCTCCTGAGTAGCTGGGATTACAGGTACCTGCCACCATGCCTGGCTAATTTAGTAGAGATGGGGTTTCATCATGTTGGCCAGGCTGGTCTCAAACTCCTGGCTTCAAGTGATCCACCCATTTGGCTTCCCAAACAGCTGGTATTACAGGCATGAGCCACCACGCCCGGCCAAATTTCTCTACTTCTGTACACGGTGCAGTTCCTTAAAACAGCAGGACAAAATAATTCACACAGTGAGCTGGCTTTACAAATTGTACTTCGGTTATATTTGTTGGAAGAGTCAAGCATAGATGAATGGCATTTGGCAGAAGAAAACCTTAGTATATCTGAAACCCTTAATTATACACCGTAGGCAGCTTTGTAGCTTGGTCTGTGTCAAAAGACACCACACTATCAAATGACACATTGTAGAAATATTCAGAATTTTGCAAGAGCTTGTTCATGAGTGGCATGATTGGCCTGTGTCAGACAGTTAACATCCGCATTTCCACCTGAGTCTGCATTTGAAAACCTGAACTCTCCTGGCCTCTTGTCCAGTTCCTGTGGAGATGAGTCCATTGAAATTGACCACACTCAATGGGATGTTTGAGGCCTGTAGTTTGAGGCCACATGTTTTATTTTCAGATTTTGTTTGTAGTCGAATACTATTGCCACACTAGGTGTAAGTTTTATACACAGCTTTTCATGTGTTTTTATTGTATAAGGAATACATGAAAGTCACACATAAATTACATAATTCACATAATGCATAAATTAGAAATGCTTTTTTGCATTAAGGAAAAAAAGTCGTCTATAATCTTACTACCCATAGATAATTATTATTCACCTTTTGTGCCTGTCCTTTCAGACTGGTTATTCATATGCACATATCTGTATATGAATGATGTTTTATTTTTCATTTTTAATTGTGGTAAAGTACACATAACATGCAATTTACAGTTTTAACCATTTTAAAATGTATGATTCAGTGTTGTTAAGTATATGGATTTGTGCAGTCATCACCACCATCCACGTCTGGAATTCTTTTCACCTTGCAAAGTCAAAATTGTACCCATTAAACACAAAAACTCTACTCCTTTACAGCTTTGCCCTATCCCCACTTTATGATATTGACATCTCAAATTAATACTTATATAATATTGTATTTTATAATATGTTTTAATGTATTATATGTCCTCTTTGCTGAGGACAGCAAAGAGGCCTGTGGAATGAGAATGTCGAGATTGAGGGGATAGGAAATAAACTGGAAAGGGAGAATTTAGGGCCTTGTAGACCATGGTGATGATTTGAATTTCATAAAATTTACTGAGACACTTTTGGAGTATTGACAGCAGAGGAGCGGCATGACTGAGATTGAGAAGAGTCACTTGACTGCGATGTGGAGGTAGACCACATGGGGAGAGGAGGAGACAGGAAGGCACTTAGGGAGCTGTTTCAGTAACCCAGGTAAGAGATGGGGTAGCTTGAACCAGGGTGATGTCAGTGTGGGGCATGGGGTTGGACTCTGGATATATTTTGAAAGTGGAGCTGATAGGATTTGCTGATGGATTGGTTGTGGGGTGGGAGAGAAAGAAAGAAGTGAAGATTAACTTCAAGGTTTTTGGCCTGAACAATTGGAGGGATAAAATTGCCATTTATTCCAGTGGAGATGGAGGAGGAGCAGATTTTAAGTAGGGGAAAATAAAGAGTTCTGTTTCAATCATGCTACATTTTACAATCTGTGAGACATCTAATTGAAGATGTCAAGTAGACAGTTGGATATGCAAGTCTGATGTCAGGGGAGAATATGGGGCTGGAGACAGAAATTTTAGAGCCAGGGTATGTGGATGACATTTTGAGCCATGACATTGAATGAGCTCACCTAGGCCCTGGGAGAGAAGGTAGATGGAGAAGAGAAAGGGGCTGAGTAATGAGCCCTGGGGCATAGCAACAGTTAGAGGTCAAGAGGAGGAGGAAGACCCAGAGGAGGAAATTGAGAAGGAACATTCAATGAAACGAGAGGAAAACCAAATGGTGTGGTCTCCTGAAAGCCAGGCAAAATAGTGTTTCAAGGAGCTGTAAGTGATAGGTTGTGTCTAATGCACCTAGGAGGGTGCATGCTTTACTTGTCAATATGAAGGTCATGGCTTATGTTTGAGATGAAGCTTCAGACACCAGGGTCTGTGTCTACTTAATGATATGACATGTTGGGGTCTCCTCAATCAGACAATTCTCTCTCATTTTGTTGCTTCATTAATTCAGCGGACATTTATCAGACACTTTCCACGTGCTTCACACTTCTAGGCACAGAGGGTAACCAAAATGAATCACACCACAGCCCTTGCTTTTAAAATACGTTAGGAGTCCGAGACTTAGATATATAGGAGTGTCAGATCTGAGTCTCGGGATTCTTAGGATTCTTTTCTCATCTATCATATACATTTTTAAATTGGGGCTGTATTTTGTCTACACAAATTATTCACCACATTCTGGAGGAGAACGAAGAGAAGGCAGTTTTTTGTTTGTTTGTTTGTTTGTTTGTTCCCCTTTTGAGACACGGCTTTTCTCCGTGTCCCAGCCTGGAGTGCAGTGGCACAGTCATGCCTCACTGCTGCAGCCTCCATCTTCCAGGACCAAGCAGTCCTCCCTCAGCCTCCCGAGTAGCTAGGACCACAGGTACACACCACCATGCCTGGCTAATTTTTTCATTTTACTGTGGAAACAGGGTTTCACTCTGTTGCCCAAGCTGGTCTCAAACTCCTCGGCTCAAGTGATCCTCCTGTCTAGGGCTCCCAAAGTGTTGGGATTACAGGCATTAGCCACTGTGCCTGGCCAAGAAGGCAGCTCTTCAAGCCTTCTAACATTCCATCCTGAAGATCTGTGCCTTATTTCTTGATAACAAATCACCTCTCCTGCTTCTTGATTATCTTTCTAGTTATCGGTTATATAAGAAAACTTTCTCTTCTAACTGAATGTTAAATATCTCATCTTCCAGGAGACAGACATCTAACTTTCTAAATACATTAACCCAATATAAATACACTCCTTCTCTTGGACCCTCAAGCAATGGGTGCTTCTTTCCTGCCTGAGAATAAACAACAGTATTGTTGATGTGGGCTCTGGCCTATGCTTAAATATTCACGCGGTCCCTTTACATTCATAAACCAACAATTTAACAAAATTCCAACAATATGCTCTATTACATCGTCGAGTCTTATTTGAGAAAGAAAATCCCACTCAGGAAGAGTTTACCAATTCCTAGGCAGAAATGATACCCACAGGCAGAGCAAGAAGACCTCATAGTTAGGCAAGATCATGAGCAGGTGTGGAGGGTAAGGAACGGTTATGAATGGTTCCTAGGAAGGTCGGGCATTAAGTGGGCTTCAAAAGGAAAAGATTTGAACAGGTAGGGCAAAAGATAATTATGCAAGAGTATTTGATAGCATATTTAAAGATGATGCTGATTGTGATTACAATTTATAATAGGCTGGCCTGAAAAGATGGATTTTTTTTTCATCCATCTTTTGGAAAAGATGGATTCATTGCCAGAAGTAATTCATTTTTAACCGTGCACACATGAAATCCAGTCATGTATTGAGGGGACTTATGATATAAAAACTCTGAATAACCTTTTTTTTTTTTTTGAGACAAGGCCTCACTCTGTCACCCAGGCTGGAGTGCAGTGGCACAGTCTTGGCTCGCTGCAACCTCTGCTTCATGGGCTCAAGTGATTCTCCAGCCTCAGCCTCCCAAGTAGCTGCGGCTATAGGCACATGCCACCACACCTGGCTAATTTTTGTATTTTTTATAGAGACAGGCTTTCGCCACGTTGTCAAGGCTGGTCTTGAACTCCTGAGCTCAAAGTGATCCATCCACCTCAGCCTCCCAAAGTGCTGGGATTAGATGTGAGCCACCATGCCTGGCCCTCAGATAACCTTTTAGAAGGATGTTGATTATGCATAGTGATGGTGAGGTGCCTTTGAATTTGGAAATAAGCTTGCCTTAATTTGCCTATTTATTTTCATTCATGTGTGAGACATTGAAGACATATCAACACGGATACAATCCCAGTCCTCAAAATCCACAAATGGTGGTGTGGTAAGTCAAAAGCTGGTCTTGTACAAGATATCCACAGAAATCCCTGGAACCTGTGAATGTTACCTTATCTGGAAAGGGGGTCTTTGCAGATGAGATTAAGTTAAGGATCTTGAGATAAGATAATTCTGGATTATCAGATGGGCCGTAAATACAATCACAAGTGTCCTTATAGGAGAGAGGCAGAGGAAGATTAGCCTCAGAAGAAATTGTGGCAGCAACGTGACCGTGGATACAGAGACTGGAATGATGAAGCCACAAACCGAGGAGTTCCTAGAGTGACCAGAAGCTGGAAGAAGAAAGGAGTGGATTCTCCCCTACAAGCCTTGGAGGTAGGCCCTCACGACACCTTGATTTTGGACCTCTGGCCTCCAAAACTGTGAGAGCATAAGTTTCTATTGTTTGAAGCCACTAAGTTTTTGGTGATTTGTTTTAGCAGCCAAAAGAAACTAATACAGATGGTATTCATTCTTATGGGAGTAAACACATGGTAAATGTGGATTTGAAAGAACCCAATACTTTAGCCAAGGTGACCTTCTTTGTAAGGGAGGGAAGTCCAGAACACAGTTGTCATTTAGTATCCATTTGTTTAACATCCTGTGTAGAGAAAAACTGTGTGGGTGGAAGAGGGGCAATTGACCTGAGAACACAGAGAAGAGAAGCCAGAGAACTACAGATTTGCAGCGAATGTCACCGACTCTGTCAGGCCTGAATTTTGTGGTGGTGGAGACAAAAGCTTTGTTGTGGTCCTGGAGGGGTCACTGGGCTTCCCCGTGGTCTGGATGGATCCCCTTAAGGTGCCCTGCCTCTTTGCTTTGATTCCATGCGACTTACAGTCACGGAGCAGCTTCCAAGTGTTCTGACCCGGGGCCCTGGCAGTGAATATGAGCATTTTCAATACTGGAATAAAAGCCTCCTCTCTTTCTCACACACATACAGATGAATACATTTTCAGCTTGATTTTTATTTCTTGTGAGTCTGATTAGCACAACCTACCTAATCATGCTAAGTTTGACTCAACCTTGAGTCTGACAAAACTTGAGGCCACATCCTGACACTTAGTAAATTTGCCAAGCTAAAGCCACACAATGAAAATTGATACACAGCCTTTGGGTCTTCCAGATACTATCTAATGTCACCATTGATCTCTCTGTGCTACCTCAAGGGACATCACACTTCTCCCTCAATTCAAAATCTGGGAAATGTGTTTATTCAGCAGTTTTTTTTCTGGGCATTTACCTATGAGGGTGAACTGAGGAACTGCCAGGGCTGGAGAGTTCCTTCCCTAGAGGGAAGAACAACCTCAACTCCTGTGTGAGTTTCCTGTGGCTGCTGTGTTAAAACACTACCACAAACTGTGTGGCTTAAAACAATGGAAATTTATTCTCTCACAGTTCTGGAGGACAGAAGTCCAATATCAAGGTGCTGACAGGGACGCACTCCCTCCATAGGCTCTGGGGGAAAAGTCTTCCTTTTCCAACAAAGCCAAATTCCTTGACTGTGGCAGCATAAATCCAATCTCTGTCTCTGTCTTCCCGAGGCCCTCTCTTCTCTGCCCCACCCATAATCACTCTGGGTACCACCCAGGTTATTGCCATCTTGGCATTCATATTCTGAGCTCAAAAGGTCACAGGGGATGTGCATGGTGGCTCACGCCTATAATCCCAGCACTCTGGGAGGCCTAAGTGGGCGGATCACTTGAGGCCAGGAGTTTGAGACCAGCGTGGCCAACATGGTAAAAAAGCCATCTCTACTAAAAATACAAAAATTAGCTGGGCATGGTGGCACACCCCTGTAGTCCCAGCTACTTGGGAGGCTAAGGTTGGAGAATCACTTGAATCCCAGAGGCAGAGGTTGCTGTGAGCTGAGATCGTGGCATCGCACTCCAGCCTGGGCAACACAGCAAGACTACATCTCAAAAAAAAAAAAAAAAAAAAAAGTCACAGGAAGGCAGGTCTCCGTGTTACTCTTCTTCCTTATAAGGATACTTGTCATTGGATTTAGCGCCCACCCTAATCTAGTATGACCTCAACTAATTACCTCTGTAAAGATGCTATTTTTAAATAAGATCACGTTCTGACCAGGCGTGGTGGCTCACGCCTGTAATCCCAGCACTTTGGGAGGCTGAGGCGGGCAGATCACGAGGTCAGGAGTTCAAGACCAGCCTGGCCAACATGGTGAAACTCCATCTCTACTAAAAATACAAAAATTAGCCAGGCCTGGTGGCGTGTGCCTTTAGTCCCAGCTACTCGGGAGGCTAAGTGAATCCGGGAGGCGGAGCTTGCTGTGAGCCGAGATTTTGCCACTGCACTCCAGCCTGGGACAGAGCGAGACTCCGTCTCAAAAAAAAAAAAAAAAAAAAAAAATCACATTCTGAGGTTTTAGGTAGACATGAATTAGGGCGATGGGGGGTGGGCAGTGCAGGGGGACATGAGTCAACCCACTATAGGTCATAAGTCTGGAAAAGATGCTAAGACTAGAGCGAATCTTGATTATGGTAAGTAAATATGAGGTCAACAACAGCACAGACTAAATAGACCTCAATTTGTAAGTGAAAGAGCTATAAGATAGCATAAAGCTTGGCAGTAATTGAGAGGCCACCTTATCTGTGTCAGCAATGACTTAACAGTGATGTTTCCTTTTAAGATCCTTAGACCGGGTGTGGTTGCTCACACTTGTAGTCCCAGCACTTTGGGAGGCCAAGGCAGGCAAATCACTTGAGGTCAGGAGTTTGAGACCAGCCTGGCCAATGTGGTGAAACCCTGTCTCTACTAAAAATACAAAAATTAGCCAGGCATGGTGGCAGGTGCCTGTAATCCCAGCTACCCAGGAGGCTGAGGTGGGAGGATGCAGTGAGCTGAGATCGTGCCACCGCACTCCAGCCTGGGTAAGAGAACGAGACCCTGTCTCAAAAAAAATAAAAAATAAATAAATCCTAAAGGCACCATTTCTTTTTTTGTTTTGTTTTGTTGTGAGACAGTCTCTCTCTGTCACCCAGGCTGGAGTGCAGTGGCACGATCTTGGCTCACTGCAACCTCTGCCTCCAGGGTCAAGCGATTCTCCTGCCGCAGCCTCCTGAGTAGCTGGGAATACAGGTGTGCACCACCATGCCTGGCTAATTTTTGCATTTTTAGTAGAGATGGGGTTTCACCATGTTGGTCAGGCTGGTCTTGAACTCCCGACCTCGTGATCCGCCTGCCTCAGCCTCCCAAAGTGTTGGGATTACAGGCGTGAGCCACCGTGCCCTGCCGAAGGCACCATTTCAAACTGGGAACAACTACCTGTCCATCGAGCCCTCCTGCCCTCCTCTCATTAGGATTATTTCAGCAGACTGCTTTCTACAGATGGAGCTAGTTCCCATATCACCTGCTGTTCTTTGCTGGAGCGGCCACCTGTCTCCTGGCCCAGGGCCCTCACAGCTTTGTAACTCTCCATGGACACTCCATGGATTTTTTTCTTTTTCTTTTTTTTTTTTTTTTTTTTTAGGACACAGGGTCTTGCTCTGCCACTGAAGCTAGAGTGAAATGGCATGATGATAGTTCACTGCAGCCTCAAACTCCTGGGCTCAAGCAATCCTCGCACCTCAGCCTCAGAGTAGCTAGGACTATAGGCGTGCACCACTGTGCCCAGCTAATTTTTTTTTTTTTTTAATTTGTAGAGATGAGGTCTCATTTTGTTGCCCAGGCTGGTCTCCAACCCTTGGCTTCAAATGACCCTTCCACCTAGCCTCCCAAAGTGCTGGGATTATGGGCACGAACCACCGTACCCAGCACCCTGGGGATGATTCCGAAGGCCCCTTTCTCTACTGAGATAGATTTTTCTTCTAACAGCTGCCTCACCTATAATCACTCTCTCTGGTTACCACTCAGGTTATTGTCATCTTGGCACTCAGGGGTGCTGATACTATTTTTTTTTTTTTTTGAGATGGAGTCAAAAAAAAAGGTCACAAGAAGGCATGTCTCCATGTTACTTTTCTCCCATGCTATTGACTATGGACAAGTCATTGACCTCATCTTTAGTTAGCTTAACCTGTGATGCACTCCAGTATTCCTTTCTTATCCTTCCCTTTCCAGTAAGAGGATAATGTGTTCTCTGCCAGAGTATTTACCTTCTGCATCCCCAAACTGCCTTATTTTTTAGTTTATTCATAGGAAACCCTGGAGGTCACATTATGAAAATTAAACCCACCCTTAAGGCAAAAACTGCCTGTATCACCTTGCACTGTGCCTAGGCTCGCTAATGATGATGTTCCAGCCATACTGAAGCAAAACATCTAAAGCCAATAAGAAGGGAATCAAATGAATAAGCTCCCAAGTTGCCCTGGCTCCTTGTGGTTGAGTCCGTTGGACCTAGGTTCTAGTTCCAGGTCAGACACTCACTGACAGTGTAGACCTGGGCAAGGTTCTTCACCTCCCTGAACCTGAGTGTCCATGTCTGTAAATTGGGTCTGTATACTTTGAGGTTGTTGTGAAAATTTGGTGAGATGGTGAATATATGAGAAAGCTTCCAACACTACCAGTTACATGGTCACCACACTGCAAATCTGCCCACCATGATCATGGCGACAATCCATGGTACAGCTGGAAAACAGTGCCTATCTGATGGCATCATGCAGATTAAGGAAAATGCCCCCTGGACCACATGACTGTAACAATGCTTCTCCCAACAGTAGTGTTTTTTCCTCTAGAGCTTTCCCTATTTTCCCACCCTTTTCTCTTACCTCAAAGGAAGAGTCGTTCTTCCTTTTCAAAACTAATGATCTTTGTATTCTCAATTCCATCCCCCCCACCTATGTCAGAACTGTGTTTCCATGCTTCATCTCTTCATCCTCTATTGGCTGTATTGCCTGAACAAACTCAAGTCATGTCTTTGCTTAAAAACACTCTTCCCACAACCCTGTAGCCCACTCAAAATACATAGAGTCCCTTTTTCCTTTAGATGTCAAATTTCTTGAACACTTCCAAACTTTATTAAATCAACAAATGTATGTTATGTATGACTGTTTTCATCCATTTTGCATTGCTATAAGGGAATCCCTGAGATTGGACAGTTTATAAAGAAGTGTCTTTGGCTCATGGTTCTGGATGGCACTGGTATCTGCTTGGCTTCTGGTGAGGTTTTCAGTAAAGGTTTTCACTCATTAACAGTGGTAGAAGTGAGGGAAGAAGGGAAAGTGTATTCCAAGAGTTGGTCAGGTAGAGAGAAGAAAATAATATATTATAATGCTTTCAACAGGGTATTATGATGGAGTCAGGCCCTGTATGTTATTGGAGCACAGAATTGCAGCAATGAACTCGGGCTGGGGGGGTGGTGCAGATGTGAAATAATCAGTAACACCTCTGATAGGATGCCTTTACTCATGGCAGAAGGTGAAGGGGAGGCAAGCCTGGCACATGGTGAAAGAAGGAGCAAGAGAGCCACCAGGCTCTTTAAACAACCAGCTGTGGCATGAACTAATAGAGCAAGAACTCACTCATTACCATGGGGAGGGGACCTAGCCATTCATGAGGGATCCACCCCCCTGACTCAAGCACCTCCCACTAGTTCCCACCTCCAACACTGGGGATGAGATTTGGAGATGACAAACATCCAAACTAGATCAATGGTCACGTGCTAGGTGCAATGACAAGCAATGGGGAGCCGTCAGAGGTGCTGATACTATTTTTTTTTTTCTTTGAGATGGAGTCTTGCTCTGTCGCCCAGGCTGGAGTGCAGTGGCACAATCTCAGCTCACTGAAAGTAAGGCTAATACTATTAACACCAGTTTTCCTGCTCCTTGGTCTCGAGCAAGGTAACGGCCAAATTCTTAGCAGCTTCTAGTCTGGCGCTTGCCTGGCACTCATCCCTCAGGTGAGGCCCATCAGTCTTTTTTCTTCAGGCTCACCGGCTTAATTGCTGTTTCTCGAACAGTCCCAAATTCACTTCCACCACAGGGAGGAAACATACTTCACCCACTTAATTCCTGCATCTCCTTTAGCTCCCATTTCAGACATTATTTCTTCAAGGAGGCCTTCCATGCCCTCACCCCCATACCATCTAGGCCAGATTCTCCTTTTGTGTGCTGGTAGACTCATCACTTCCTTTCTTCAGAACAGTTAACTCGGTTTCTAATTCTCCATGTGTCAGTGTAATTACTCGATTGTCTTTTCTGCCCTATTGTAAGTCTCATGGGAGCAGGAGCCGTGACTGTTTTAATTCACCATCCTGTGTACATCACCCAACATAGCATCTGTCCAGCATGGGCCATCATCAAACAGTGGTAGAAGGAAAGGAGGGAGGGAAAAGAGTATTCCAAGAGTTGGTCAGGTAGAGAGAAGGAAATAATGTATTATAATGCTTTGAGCAGAGTATTAGGATGAGGTCAGGCTCTGTATGTTATGGGAGCACACATTGTAGCAGTTAACTTGGGGTGGGGAGTGATGTAATCAGTAACACTCTGAAAAGATGAGCAGCCAGGCATGTGGTCGCTCATTACGGGAATGACACCAAAGTGTTGGGTTGTCTGAGGCAGGTGGATCACCAGAGCCCAGGAGTTCAAGACCAGCCTGGGCAACATAGCGAGGCCCTGTCTTTATGAAAAATCAAAAAAACTAGGTGTGGTGGTACATACCTGTAGTCCCAGCTATTCAGGAGGCTGAGGTGGGAGGATTGCTTGAGCCTGGGAGTTAGAGGCTGCAATGAGCTGAGATTGCACCACTGCTCTCCAGCCTGGGCAACAGAACAAGACCCTGTCTCAAAAAGAAAAAGAAAAGAAAAGAAAAAGAAAGGATGAGTAGGCATTAGCTAGGCAAATAAGGAAGAAAATGGCATTCTGGCAGCAGGAAGGTTTATACAAAGATGTGAAAAGACTTCATGAATTAAGGGAACTAAGTGAGGTCAGCATGACAGGCATGAAGGGAACATATGGAGAAATAGCAAGAGATGAGTTTGGGCAACTGGGACACAGGTCATGAAGGACCTTGTCTATTTCTGGTGGAATTTGGACATATTTAAGAGCCAGAGATGAAGTGTTTCTTTTTTTTTTTTTTTTTTTTTTTGAGACGGAGTCTCACTCTGTCGCCCAGACTGGAGTGCAGTGGCACGATCTTGGTTCACTGCAACCTCCGCCTCCCAGGTTCAAGCGATTCTTCTGCCTCAGCCTCCCAAGTAGCTGGGACTACAGGTGCATGCCACCACACCCGGCTAATTTTTTGTATTTTTAGTAGAGATGGCGTTTCACCATATTGGCCAAGCTGGTCTCCAACTCCTGACCTCATGATCTGCCTGCCTTGGCCTCCCAAAGTGCTGGAATTACAAGCGTGAGCCACTGCACCCGGCCCAGAGATGAGTTTTTAAGTAGGGAAATAGTATGATCAGATTTGCATTTTCTTTTTCTTTTTTTTTTCAGACAGAGTCTCGCTCTGTCACCCAGGCTGGAATGCAGTGGTGTGATCTCAGCTCACTGCAACCTCCACCTCCCAGGTTCAAGCTATTCTCGTGCCTCAGCCTCCCGAGTAGCTGGGACTACGGGCATTCACCACAACACCTGGCTAATTTTTTTTATTTTATTTTATTTTATTTTATTTATTTTTTTTTTTTGAGACGGAGTCTCGCGCTGTGTCACCCAGGCTGGAGTGCAGTGGCGCGATCTCGGCTCACTGCAAGCTCCGCCTCCCAGGTTCAGGCCATTCTCCTGCCTCAGCCTCCGAGTAGCTGGGACTACAGGCGCCCACCACCACGCCCGGCTAGTTTTTTGTATTTTTAGTAGAGACGGGGTTTCACCATGTTAGCCCAGATGGTCTCGATCTCCTGACCTCGTGATCCGCCCGCCTTGGCCTCCCAAAGTGCTGGGATTACAGGCTTGAGCCACCGCGCCCGGCCATTTTTTTTTATTTTTAGTAGAGACAGGGTTTTACCATGTTGGTCAGGCTGGTGTTGAACTCTTGACCTCAGGTGATCCACCTGCCTCGGCCTCCCAAAGTGCTGGGATTACAGGCATAAGCCACCGTGCCTGACCCAGATTTGCATTTCCAAAAGAACTCTTTAGGCAACAGAAACTCTCACACATGGCTGGTGGTGTTATAAAATGGTATAGCCACTTTGGAAAGTGTTTGGCAGTCTCTTATAAAGTTAAACATACACCTACCCTACAAACTGGCAATTCCACTCCTAGGTATTTAACTAAAAGAATTGAAAATATATGCCAAAAAAGACATAAAACAATGCCCACAGGCCGGGCACGATGGCTTACACCTGTAATCCCAGCACTTTGGGAGGCCAAGGCAGGCAGATCACCTGAGGTCAGGAGTTTGACACCAGTCTGGCCAACATGATGAAACCCCATCTCTACTAAAAATACAAAAAATTAGTTGGGTGTGGTGGCACGCACCTTTAGTTCCAGCTACTTGGGAGGCTGAGGCAGGAGAATTGATTGAAACTGGGAGGTGGAGGTTGCATTGAGCTGAGATCGTGCCATTGCACTCTAGCCTGGGCAATAAGAGCGAAACTCCATTTCAAAAAAAAAAAAAAACTGTCCATAACAAATTTTTTATAAGAGCCAAATTGGAAATGATCGAATTTTTCATCAACAGGTGGAAAAAACAAACTATGGGATACCCATACAGTTGGATACTACTCAGCACTATAAAAGAGCAAACTACTCATAAATGCAGTAACCTAGATGGATCTCAGACATTACATTGAGCTGAAGAATCCAGGCACAGAATAATCCATGCCATAGGATCCCATGTGTAAACAGTCTAAGAACAGGCAATGCTAAGCAATGGTGATAGAAATCAGGACAGCAGTTGCCTCTGGGTGTCAGAGGCTTAACTGCAAAGTCCCTAGAGAACTTTCTTCGGTGATGGAAATGTTTTATATCTTTGTTACTAGTGGAGGATGTTCGGGTTCTTGGTGTCTTGAACAAAGAATTGGACAAAATGCATAAACAAAGCAAGGAAAGAATGAAGCAACAAAAGCAGAGATTTGTTAAAAATGAAAGTACACTCCACAGGCTGGGAGCAGCCCGAGCAAGGGGCCCAAGGGCCTGGTTACAGAATTTTCTGGGGTTTAAATACCCTCTAGAGGTTTCCCATTGATTACTTGCTGTAATCATGTATGTATGTAAATGAAGTAGTGGCCCATGATCAGTCTGATTGGTTGTGGGAGGGGACTAATCAGAGGCTGAAGTGAAGTTACAAAGTTACAGCCTATGCAAAGGTCTGATTTGTTGCAGAAAGCAGCCAATCAAAGGTTAAAGTTAAGTAACAAAGTTATACTCCTATGCAAATGAAGACTTGGCCCACAACCAGCCTGATTGGTTGTAGGAGGGGAACATTCAGAGGTACTTCCAGTTTTTCATCTGCCATGCAGAAAAAGGGAGCAGGTTGTGGGGTGGGGGGGCGTGTTGCAAAGGGAGTACCTTCTGGTCCTTCTGTTACCTGGGCATGGAAAGTTGGGGCTTTCCTTTTGATTTAGTTCTAGGAAGTCAGCATGTATTGGCCTTAGGTTCCCTGCCTCCAGTCTCTCTTCTCCTGCCTCATCTTGACAGAGTTGGTGGTTATTTTCAAATCCATCAAACTGTACACTTAAAATGCGTGTATTGTATATAAATTGTGCATCATTTTTTTAAAGTACTAGAGGAAAAAGACTTCTTTGGAAGTGGTGTGGAGAAGGCTGAAAGAGGGGATTGAGACTGGACATGGGGAGATTATAATAATGCAGCTGAAAATTTTTAAGGCTAGAATTTAAGCAGTGGCAGTGGGGATGGAGAAAGGGGATGAATTTCTAGATTGAGATGACAGAATTGATAAGGCTTAAGTGATTAGAGAAGAGGAAAGGGTTAAGAAAATTTGGTGTTATACCCTTTGGTAGTATAGGTATATTTGGTGAAAATTGGGACACAGGTTTTAGGGGGAGATTTTTGGTGGCAGGATATGAGTTTCAAAAATATTGAGGTTGTTGCACATCTGGGCATCTACAGGTCCACTGGACAGAACTAACAGCTGTGGGTCTGAGACTCTGGGAGAGTCCTGGGCTGGAGATAAGGACCTAGAGTCATCAGGAGGTAGGCATCATTGAAATAATCATGAATGGGAGCGTGTATGGATTAAGCAGAGACAAGAGCTAAAAACAGAACCTGGAAACCTTGACATTTAAAGGGCAGTAGGGAACACACAGCCCTTGAAGGAATCCTAGGAGACCTTAAAATGTCACATCATAGAAGCCAAAGAAGGGAAAAGTGATGAAACAAATGTGAGGGGCTGATGTCAAATGCTGTAGAAGTCAAGTCAAAAAGAACTGCTCCCTCACCACTCCCTCTCTCCTAAGCCCCCCTCAAATCTCAGCAGCTGCTTTCTCAGGCTACTGGAATGTCTTTTCCTGAAGGTGCGCAGAGATTTCCAAGTCACCAGATCCAGTGATCTATTCACCACCTCATCTCTTACAACCTCTCTGCAACCATCAAACAGGTTCTTGAAATTTTCTCCTAGGCCTTTGTGACTACAGGGTCTTTGTTACCCTCAAAGCACCCTCAGCATGGCTCTTCTTCCTGCCTCCTGAACATAATCTTTCCCCAAAGTCCTGTCCCCTTTTCTTCCTCAACATCTACTGAAGTGTCTTCTAGTGGTTAGACCTATGCTAGGTGCCCATGATACCAATAAGTAAAACATAAGCCCAGCTTTTAAGGGGTTGATGGCATAGCCATAGAGGAAGATGAAAATAGATGGCAGTAAAACAGTGTGATGAAACGTTATTAGCAGGGTACTCTGGGAGTGTACAGGGAGCAGCTGGGCCTGAAGAAGTTAGGAAAGAAACAGTAAATAGAAAAGCATCAGCCAGGCCTAGTGGCTCACACCTACAATCCTAGCACTTTGGAGGGCAAGGCTAGGATCCCTTGAGCCCAGGAGTTCGATATCAGCCTGGGCAACATAGGGAGACCTTGTCTCTATTGAAAAGAAAAAAAAAAGAAAAAAGAAAAAAAAGTGGTTGGGCACGGTGGCTCATGCCTGTAATTCCCAGCACTTTGGGAGGCCGAGATGGGTGGATCATGAGGTCAGGAGATCGAGACCATCCTGGCTAACGCAGTGAAACCCTGTCTCTACTAAAAATACAAAAAATTAGCCAGGCATGGTGGCGGGCACCTGTAGTCCCAGCTACTCATGAGGCTGAGGCAGGAGAATGGCGTGAACCTGGGAGGCGGAGCTTGCAGTGAGCCGAGATCACACCACTGCATTCCAGCCTGGGTGACAGAGCGAGACTCTGTCTCAAAAAAAAAAAAAAAAAAAGAAAAGAAAAGAAAAAAAAGACTGGGCATGGTGGTTTATGCCTGTAATCCCAGCACTTTGGTAGGCCAAGGCGGGTGGATCACTTGTAGTCAGGAGTTCAAGACCAGCCTGACCAACATGGTGAAACCCCATCTCTACTAAAAATACAAAAATTAGCCAGGCATGGTGGCACATGCCTGTTATTCCAGCTATTCGGGTAGCTGAGGCATGAGAATCGTTTGAACCCAGGAGGCAGAGGTTGCAATGAGCCGAGATCATGCCACTGCACTCCAGCCTGGGCAACAGAGCAAGACTCTGTCTCAAAAAAAAAAAAAGAGGAAAAAGAAAAGTATAGAGTCTTCAAGAGGAAGTATTACAGGGTGTGAGCAGGGGCAGTGATCTTCAGAAGTTTCTTTTTTTAATTAATTAATTAATTTATTTATTTATTTTTTGAGACGGAGTCTCGCTCTGTTGCCCAGGCTGGAGTGCAGTGGTGCGATCTCCGCTCACTGCAAGCTCCACCTCCCAGGTTCATGCCATTTTCCTGCCTCAGCCTCCCAAGTAGCTGAGACTACAGGCGCCTACCACCACGCCTGGCTAATTTTTTTGTATTTTTAGTAGAGACGGGGTTTCACTGTATTAGACAGGATGGTCTCGATCTCCTGACCTCGTGATCTGCCCGCCTCGGTCTCCCAAAGTGTTGGGATTACAGGCATGAGCCACCGCGCCAGATCAGCTGAGGTCAGGAGTTTGAGATCAGCCTGGCCAACATGGCAAAACCCTGTACTAAAAATACAAAAATTAGCTGGGCTTGGTGGTAGGTGCCTGTAATCCCAGCTACTCTGGAGGCTGAGGCAGGAGAATTGCTTGAACCCGGGGGGCAGAGATTGCAGTGAGCCGAGACTGTGCCACTGTACTCCAGCCAGGGCAATAGAGCAAGACTCCATCTCTAAATAAATAATTAAATAAATAATATAGCTAATAGTCACTGAATCTATACTATGTTCTAGTCACTATTCTAAGCCTTTTATGGGTTATTGAATTCATGACAATGCTATGGTTAGGTTGGTTAGGTGCTTTTTTTTTTTTTTTTTTTTTTTTTTTTTTTGAGACTGAGTCTCGCTCTGTCACCCAGGCTGGAGTGTAGTGGCACGCTCTTGACTCACTGCAACCTCTGCCTCCCGGGTTCAAGCGATTATCCTGCCTCATCCTCCTGAGTAGCTGGGATTACAGGCATGCACCACCACACCTAACTAATTTTTGTATTTTTAGTAGAGACAGCGTTTCACCATATTGGTCAGGCTGGTCTCGGACTCTTGACCTTGTGATCTGCCTGCCTCAGCCTCCCAAAGTGCTGGGATTGCAGGCGTAAACCACCACACCCAGCCAGGTGCTATTTTTATTTATTTATTTATATATTCTTTTTTTATTATTATACTTTAAGTTCTGGGATACATGTGCGGAATGTGAAGTTTTAATTACATAGGTAAACACGTGCCATGTTAGTTTGCTGCACCCATCAACCTGTCACCTACATTAAGTATTTCTCCTAATGTTATCCCTCCCCTAACCCCCCATGCCCCAACAGGCCCTGGGGTGATGTTCCCCACCCTGTGTCCATGTGTTCTCATTGTTCAACTCCCACTTATGAGTGAGAACATGCAGTGTTTGGTTTTCTGTTCTCGTGTTAGTTTGCTGAGAATGATGGTTTCCAGCTTCATCCATGTCCCTGCAAAGGACATGAACTCATCCTTTTTTATGGCTGCATAGTATTCCATGGTGTATATGTGACACATTTTCTTAATTCAGTCTATCATTGATGGACATTTGGGTTGGTTCCAAGTCTTTGCTATTGTGAATAGTGCCGTAATAAACATATGTGTGCATGTGTCTTTATAGTAGCATGATTTATAATCCTTTGGGTATATACCCAGTAATGGGATTGCTGGGTCAAATGGTATTTCTAGTTCTAGATCCTTGAGGAATCGCCACACTGTCTTCCACAATGGTTGAACTAATTTACACTCCCACCAACAGTGTAAAAGCATTCCTATTTCTCTACATCCTCTCCAGCATCTGTTGTTTCCTGACTTTTTAATGATCGCCATTCTAACTGGCGGGCGATGGTATCTCATTGTGGTTTTGATTTGCATTTCTCTAATGACCAGTGATGATGAGCATTTTTTCATATGTCTGTTGGCTGCATAAATGTCTTCTGTTCATATCCTTTGCCCACTTTTTAATGGGGTTGCTTGTTTTTTTTCTTGTAAATTTGTTTAAGTTCTTTGTAGGTTCTGTATGTTAGCCCTTTGTCAGATGGATAGATTGCAAAAATTTTCTTCCATTCTGTAGGTTGCCTGTTCACTCTGATGATAGTTTCTTTTACTGTGCAGAAGCTCTTTAATTTAATTAGATACCATTTGTCAATTTTGGCTTTTGTTGCCATTGTGCTTGGTGTTTTAGACATGAAGCCTTTGCCATTACCTATGTCCTACTTGGTATTGCCCAGATTTTCTTCTAGGATTTTTATGGTCCTAGGTCTTATGTTTAAGTCTTTGATCCATCTTGAGTTGATTTTTCTGTGAGGTGTAAGGAAGGGGTCCAGTTTCAGTTTTCTGCAGATGGCTAGCCAGTTTTCCCAATACCATTGAATAAACAGGGCATCTTTTCCCCGTTGCTTGTTTGTGTCAGCTTTGTCAAAGATCAGATGGTTGTAGATGTGTAGTGTTATTTCTGAGGTCGCTGTTCTGTTCCATTGGTCTATATATCTGTTTTGGTACCAGTACCATGCCATTTTTGTTACTGTAGCCTTATAGTGTAGTTTGAAGTCAGGTGTTGTGATGCCTCTAGCTTTGTTCTTCTTGCCCAGGATTGTCTTCGCTATGCAGTCTCTTTTTTGGTTCCATATGATTTTTAAAGTAGTTTTTTCCAATTGTGTGAAGAAAGTCAGTGATAGCTTGATGGGGATAGCATTGAATCTATAAATTACTTTCAGCAGTATAGCCATTTTTATGATATTAATTCTTCCTGTCCATGAGCATGGAATGTTTTTCCATTTGTTTGTGTCCTCTCTTATTTCCTTGAGCAGTGGTTTGTAGTTCTCCTTGAAGAGGTCCTTCACATCCCTTGTAAGTTGTATTCCTAGGTATTTTATTCTCTTTTAGCAATTGTGATTGGGAGTTCACACTCACGACTTGGCTGTGTTTGTTTGTTATTGGTGTATAGAAATGCTTGTGATTTTTGCACATTGATTTTGTATCCTGAGACTTTGCTGAAGTTGCTTATCAGCTTAAGGAGTTTCTGGGCTAAGATGACAGGGTTTTCTAAATATATAGTCATGTCATCTGCAAACAGAGATAATTTGACTTCTTCTCTTCCTCTTTGAATACGCTTTATTTCTTTCTCTTGCCTGATTGCCTTGACCATAACTTCCAATACTATGTTGAACAGGAGTGGTGAGAGACGGCATCCTTGTCTTGTGCTGGTTTTCAGAGGGAATGCTTCCAGTTTTTGCTCATTTGGTGTTATATTGGCTGTGGGTTTGTCATAAATAGCTCTTATTATTTTGAGATACGTTCCATCAAAACCTAGTTTATTCATAGTTTTTAGCATGAAGGGCTGTTGAATTTTGTCAAAGGCCTTTTCTGCATCTATTAAGATAATCATGTGGTTTTTGTCATTGGCTCCATTTATGTGATGGATTACATTTATTGATTTCTGTATGTTGAGCCAACCTTGCATCCCAGGGATGAAGCCGACTTGATCGTGGTGGATAAGCTTTTTGATGTGCTGCTGGATTTGGTTTGCCAGTATTTTATTGAGGATTTTTGCATCGATTTTTGTCAGGGATATTGGCCTGAAATTTGCTTTTTTTGTTGTGTCTTTCCCAGGTTTTGGTATCAGGATGATGCTGGCCTCATAAAATGAGTTAGGGAGGATTCCCTCTTTTTCTATTGTTTGGAATAGTTTCAGAAGGAATGGTACCAGCTCCTCTTTGTACCTCTGGTAGAATTCGGCTGTGAATCCATCTGGTCCTGGGCTTTTTTTTGGTTGGTAGGCTATTAATTGCTGCCTCAATTTTAGAAGTTGTTATTGGTGTATTCAGGGATTCGGCTTCTTCCTGGTTCAGACTTGAGAGGGTGTATGTGTCCAGGAATTTATCCATTTCTTCTAGATTTTCTAGTTTATTTGCGTAGAGGTGTTTATAGTATTCTCTGATGGTAGTTTGTATTTCTGTGGGTCAGTGGTGATATCCCGTTTATCATTTTTTATTGCATCTATTTGATTCTTTCTTTTCTTCTTTATTAGTCTGGCTAGCAGTCTATCTATTTTGTTATTCTTTTCAAAATACCAGCTCCTGGATTCATTGATTTTTTGAAGGGTTTTTGTTGTCTCTATCTCCTTCAGTTCTGCTCTAATCTTAGTTATTTCTTGATTTTGAATTTGTTTGCTCTTCCTTCTCTAATTCTTTTACTTTTGATGTTAGGGTGTCGATTTTAGATCTTTCCTGCTTTCTCTTGTGGGCGTTTAGTGCTATAAATCTCCCTCTACACACTGCTTTAAATGTGTCCCAGATATTCTGAAACATTGTGTTTTCATTCTCATTGGTTTCAAATGACATCTTTACTTCTGCCTTAATTTCATTATTTACCCAGACGTCATTCAGGAGCAGGTTGTTCAGCTTCCATGTAGTTGTGTGGTTTTGAGTGCGTTTCTTAATCCTGAGTTCTAATTTGATTGCACTGTGGTCTGAGAGACTGTTTGTTATGATTTCTATTCTTTTCCATTTGCTGAGGAGTGTTTTACTTCCAATTATGTGGTCAATTTTATAATAAGTGTGATGTGGTAGTGAGAAGAATATATATTCTGTTGATTTGGGGTGGAGAGTTCTGTAGATGCCTATTAGGTCCACCTGGTTCAGAGCTAAGTTCAAGTCCTGAATATCCTTGTTAATTTTCTGTCTCATTTATCTAATATTGACAGGTAGGTGTTAAAGTCCCACTATTATTGTGCGGAAGTCTAAGTCTCTTTGTAGGTCTCTAAGAATTTGCTTTATGAATCTGGGTGCTCCTGTATTGGGTGCATATATATTTTGGATAGTTAGCTCTTCTTGCTGCATTGATCCCTTTACCAGCATGTAATGACCTTTTTTGTCTCTTTTGGTCTTTGTTTAAAGTCTTTTATCAGAGATTAGGATTGCAACTCCTGCTTCTTTTTTTTTTTTTTTTTTTTTTTGCTTTCCATTTGCTTGGTAAATATTCCTCCATCCCTTTATTTTGAGCCTATGTGTGTCTTTGCACGTGAGATGGGTCTTGACTTTTTATCCAGTTTTCCAGTCTGTGTCTTTTAATTGGGGCATTTAGCCTGTTTACATTTAAGGTTAATATTGTTATGTGTGAATTTGATCCTGTCATTATAATGCTAGCTGGTTATTTTGTCCGTTAGTTGATGCAGTTTCTTCATAGTGTCGACGTGCTTTACAATTTGGTATCTTTTGCTGTGGCTGGTACTGGTTGTTCTTTTCCATGCTTAGTGCTTCCTTCAGGAGCTCTAAGGCAGGCCTGATGGTGACCAAATCTCTCAGCATTCGCTTGTCTGTCAAGGATTTTATTTCTCCTTTGCTTATGAAGCTTAGTTTGGCTGGATATGAAATTCTGGGTTGAAAATTCTTTTCTTTAAGAATGTTGAATATTGGCCCCCACTCTCTTCTGGCTTGTAGAGTTTCTGTAGAGAGATCTGCTGTTAGTCTGATGGGCTTCCCTTTGTGGGTAACCCTACCTTTCTGGCTGCCCTTGACATTCTTTCCTTCATTTCAACCTTGGTGAATCTGATTATGTGTCTTGGGGTTGCTCTTCTTGAGGAGTATCTTTGTGGTGTTCTCTGTATTTCCTGAATTTGAATGTTGGCCTGTCTTGCTAGGTTGGGGAAGTTCTCCTGGATAATATCCTAAAGAGTGTTTTCCAACTTGGTTCCATTCTCCTCATCACTTTCAGGTACACCAATCAAATGTAGATTTGGTCTTTTCACATAGTTTCATATTTCTTGGAGGCTTTGTCGTTCCTTTTTATGTCTTTTTTCTCTAATCTTGTCTTCTCTCTTTATTTCATTAAGTTGATCTTCAATCACTGATATCCTTTCTTCTGCTTGATCAATTGAGCTGTTGAAACTTGTGTATGCTTCATGAAGTTCTTGTGCTGTGTTTTTCAGCTCCATCAGGTCATTTATGTTCTTCTCTATACTGTTTATTCTAGTTATGAATTCGTCTAACCTTTTTTCAAGGTTCTTAGCTTCCTTGCATTGGGTTAGAACATGCTCCTTTAGCTCAGAGGAGTTTGTTATTACCCACCTTCTGAAGTCTACTTCTGTCAATTCATCAAACTCATTCTCTGTCCAGTTTTGTTCCCTTGCTGGCAGGGAGTTGTGATCCTTTGGAGGAGAAGAGGCGTTTTGGTTTTTGGAATTTTCAGCCTTTTTCTGCTGGTTTCTCCCCTTTTTTGTGGATTTATCTACCCTTGGTCTTTGATGTTGGGGACCTTCAGATGGGGTCTTTGAGTGGATGTGCCATTCCTTTCTGTTTGTTAATTTTCCTTCTAACGGTCTGGCCCCTCTGCTGCCGGTCTGCTAGAGTTTGCTGGAGGTTCACTCCCGACCCTGTTTGCCTGGGTATCACCAGTGGAGGCTGCAGAACAGCAAAATTGCTCCTGATCTTTCCCCTGGAAGCCTCATCCCAGAGGGGCACCTGCCAGATGCCAGCCAGAGTTCTCCTGTATGAGGTGTCTGTTGGCCCCTACTGGGAGGTGTCTCCCAGTCAGGATACACGGGGATCAGGGACCCACTTGAGGAGGCAGTCTGACCCTTAGCAGAGCTTGAACGCTGTGCTGGGAGATCTGCTGCTCTCTTCAGAGCTGTCAGGCAGGGGCGTTTAAGTCTGCTGAAGCTGCGCCCACAGCCGCCCCTTTCCCCAGGTGCTCTGTCCCTGGGAGAGGGGGATTCTATCTATAAGTCCCTGAATGGGGCTGCTGCCTTTTTTTCAGAGATGTCCTGCCTAGAGAAGAGAAATCTGGTAGTCTGGCCACAACAGCCTTGTTGAACTGCAGTGGACTCCGCCCAGTTCAAACTTCCCAGCAGCTTTGTTTACACTGTGCGTGTAAAACCGCCTACTCAAGCCTTAGCAATGGTGGACGCCCCTCCCCCCACCAAGCTAGAGCGTCCCTGGTCGATCTCAGACTGCTGCTGTGCTGGCAGCCGGAATTTGAAGCCAGTGGATCTTACTTTGCTGGGCTCCGTGGTGGTGGGACCCGCCAAGCTAGATTACTTGACTCCCTGGCTTCAGTACACCTTTCAAGGGGGGTGAACGGTTCTATCTCACTGGTGTTCCAGGCGCCACTGGAGTATGGAAAAAAAGAACTGCAGCTAGTTTGGTGTCTGCCCAAATGGCCACCCAGTTTTGTGCTGGAAACCCAGGGCCCTGCTGGGAAAGGCACGGGAGGGAATCTCCTGGTTTGCAGGTTGCAAAGACTGTGGGACAAGCTCAGGATCTGTGCCGGAGTTCCTTAGGCTCAGTCCCTCACAGCCTCCCTTGGGTAGGGGAGAAAATTTCCTGATCCCTTGTGCTTCCCAGGTGAGGCAGTGCCCCACCCTGCTTTGGCTCGCTGTCCATGGGCTGCACCCACTGTCCAGCGAGTCCCAGTGAGATAAACCGTGTACCTCAGTTGGAAATGCAGAAATCACCCGCCTTCTGCATCGACCTCGCTGGGAGCTGCAGACAGGAGCTGTTCCTATTTGGCCATCTTGTGAACAATCCTTGCTTGGAAAAGGTGCTATTTTTAAACCCATTTTCCAAGTAAGGAAACTGAGGTGTGAAGAGGTGAAGTAGCCTGCCCAGAGTTATGGAGCTGGAAAATGGAAGCCTTGAGATTGGCACCCTGGTTGTCAGGCCCCAGAGTGTACAGGTGTGCTCTGCTGTTCTGCCTTCATGGGAAAGGCAGGGAGACGTATTTGGGTGCCAACAGCATGTATTAGTCCATTTTCACAGTGCTGTAAAGAACTATTCATACCTGAGACTGGGTAATGTATAAAGAAAAGAGGTTTAATTGACTCACAATTCAGCAGGCTTAACAGGAATCATGGCTTGGAGGCCTCAGGAAACTTACAATCATGGTGGAAGACAAAGGGGAAGCAAGCACATCTTACCACCACAAAGCAGAGAGAGAGAGAGAAAGTGCTGCACAAATTTAAACCAATCAGAATTCATGATAGAACTCACTCACTATCATGAGAACAGCAAGGGGGAAATCCACCCCCATGATCCAATCACCTCCCACCAGGTCCCTCCCTCAACACATGGGGATTACAAGTTGAGATGAGATTTGGGTGGCGACACAGAGCTAAACATATCACTGCCTCATAGGACATTCTAGAGCGCAGGAGATACTCACCCAAATTGATGTAGTAAGACAAGTGAATTGTAAAAGTAACCCAAGGTGGTTTCCTCTGCAGGTCGGACTAGAAATGGGAGACTGGGAGAAAAACTTATATTTTCTGTTATTTTATATACTCCTGAACCATTTGAATTGTTATTACTATGTACATGGATTACTTTCATAATTTAAAAATCCTATCCCTCCTTCAAGGCCTTGTTAGAAAGTTTCCTCCAAAAGCTTCTCTAATTCCCTCACTAAAAAATGGGTTCTCCATCCTCTGAGCTCCCATGGAATTTGATTTCTCCTCTCCTTAAAACCCACTGCTTCTGACTTTACTATAGGTGCTCTTGAAAATGTCTTGAGGACAGTCTTTGTCAGATTTTCCTGGCATATCTCCATAGCCTTGGCGCCATGCCCTGCCTGTGGTAGGTGTTTGGTCAATGTTGAATGAGCTGGATGAGTGGATTTTGCTAATGCCAGACTGTATCCATTTCCTTCAATTCAGGGAACTCGGAAGACACGGCTTAGGTATATCCATGTGTCAGTCATTTCGCTGCCCCTGGGAAGGAAGGAAATGGAAAAAGAAAGAAGTGTAGAGTGGACACTCTGCCCCATCTACCTGTAAAGACAGAATCACAGAATATCAAGACTGAAATGGATCTTAGAGCATTATGTTCAGCCCCATCATTTTTATAATACAGGTGAGGAAACTGAGGCCAGGGAATGAAAAATACTTGAGGCCAGGCACGGTGGCTCAGGCCTGTAATCCCAGCACTTTGGGAAGCCAAGACAGGCAGATCACGAGGTCAGATCGAGACCATCCTGGCTAACACGGTGAAACCCCGTCTCTACTAAAAAATACAAAAAAACTAGCCGGGCGAGGTGGCGGGCGCCTGTAGTCCTAGCTACTCGGGAGGCTGAGGCAGGAGAATGGCGTAAACCCGGGAGGCGGAGCTTGCAGTGAGCTGAGATCCGGCCACTGCACTCCAGCCTGGGCGACAGAGCGAGACTCTGTCTCAAAAAAAAAAAAAAGAAAAAAAAGAAAAATACTCGAAAGCCCACAACTAAATTTCCTGTTCAATTGTAGGAGTTGTATCAGCTTAGGTTTTTAAGTAGTTTTTCCTCATCACCAAAGCAATATGTGTTTAATGCTTACCTTGTTTTTTGTTTTGTTTTGTTTTGTTTTTTCTCTATTCTCTCTATATTTCTACCTGAACATGGTTTTGAGCTTTTAATGGTGGTCCTTGCAAGTAATGTTGCAAGCTGGCACAGATTCTTTTTGGATGTCAGTAGATGATGGCTGGGTGAATGGATGGATGAATTAGTGACTTTCCCAGGATCACATGGCAGTCAGCAACAGAGCTGGAACTCAGCTAACCATCTTGTGGAGGGATGTCAAGTAGCTGAAGTACCTGGTGCAAAGGAGCTTCAGAGTTGCCATGACAACTACAGTAGTCTTCTAATTTCCATTATCTGAGTAAGGATCAGGACCAGAACCGTATTTACAGGCACAGAGGTTAAAGCCCAACGGAAGAAAGGACTCTGCAATAAGCAGTTTGTTGAGAACACCAGGATTGGTCTGAAAGATGGGCCGAGATAAATCATCCAGAGGACACTGTTATCCAAGTAGTGCCCTGTCCTGAAGAGATACAGGAGGTAGACGCAGATTCCAGAACTGGTGCAGGCTCTGACTCATTGGGAGACTTTGGGAAGGTCACCACTCTGGGCTTTGGCTTCTTTACCTATGACATGATATAGTCGGACTAGTTCCTGCATCATATCCAAGGATTCTTCTAGTAGGCAAATGCTCTAACTCCACAACTGAAAAATGTCAGTATCTGGAAAATGCAATCCTATTGCTCCTAGGATTTCAGCCTCAGACCCACAAAGAGGGGTTACAGCGCTCCCACCTCCTTTATCACCTTCAGACTGCACTCCCCTCTCACAGCCAGAGCAGAGGGAGAGCACCCTGCAGGCAGGTCATTTCCCCATGCCCAGCCAGCTACCGACACAGGTTGGGGGTGGATGCAGGTGCTTGGAGGTGGCTTGATATGCTTCAAGGACTGCCCTCCATTGGACGGGGCACTTGGCAACCACTCCAGCTATGCATGGCAAAGAGCAGCTTCCCTAACTGGAATTAGGGGTGTGCCTTCCTCCTACTGCATACAGATGGAGGCTGTGGGAGGCCAACAGTACTGGGAGAAGCCACCGGGGCTGGAGGGTTAGGTGACTGGGCAACCTGCAGCAACTCTTCATCTGCCCATATCCAGGCCCCTAACATTATGTCCCCTAGTGTCTTCATGAGCCATCTACCTCTCCATCCTCTCTACCTTCTTATACTCTTCCTCACTTATACCTCATTCATTCAGAAACTATTTCTTGAGCACCTGTTGTTCTTGGTGCTGCAAAGACAATTGTCTTGAAATGAAATCCCTGCTTTCAAGTAACTTACATTCTAGTGGGGAAGATCATAAATAATTATCATAAAAATGACATAGATGGTGAGACATGTTCTGAAGAAAAATAAAACTGGAAGATAGGGAATATGGGCAGGGGTGGCTGCTATTTTTAATTAGAGTGGTCAGGGGAGGCTGACCTGAAGATGTGAAGGAGATGAGAGAATGTAAGCCATGAACACCTGAGAGAAGAGCATTCCAGGTGGAAAAAGGTCCCAGAGAAGGGAGTGTGCTTGGCATGTTGGAAAAATGGACTCAGGCCGGGTGCAGTGGCTCATGCCTATAATCCTAGTACTTGGGGAAGCCACGGTGGGTGATCTGAGGTCAGCAGTTCGAGACCAGCCTGGACAACATGACAAAACTCTGTCTCTACTAAAAATACAAAAATTAGCCAGGCACAGTGACATGTGCCTGTAATCTCAGCTACTCAGGAGGCTGAGGCAGGAGAATAACTTGAACCTGGGAGGCGGAGGTTGCAGTGAGTCAAGATTGTGCCACTGCACTGCAGCCTGGCGACAGAGCGAGACTCCATCTCAAAAAAAAAAAAAAAAAAAAAAAAAAAAAAATTAAATTAAATTAAATTTTAAAATGCTGGGCGCGGTGGCTTATGCCTGTAATCCCAGCACTTTGGGAGGCCGAGGTGGGCAGATCACAAGGTCAGGCGATCGAGACCATCCTGGCTAACACGGTGAAACCCCGTCTCTACTTAAAATACAAAAAATTAGCTGGGCATGGTGGCAGCAGCTGTAGTCCCAGCTACTCGGGAGGGTGAGGCAGGAGAATGGCGTGAACCCAGGAGGCGGAGCTTGCAGTGAGCCGAGATCATGACACTGCACTCCAGCCTGGTGAAAGAGCAAGACTCTGTCTCAAAAAAAAAAGATATATTTGGGAGTCATCGGCAAATAGACCTGCACTCTCCAATATGGTAGCCAGTAGCCACATATGGCTCTTTAAATTCAAAATGAATTAAAACTAAATAAAACTTAAAATTCAGTCCCACAGTCCCACTAGCCACATTTCAAGTGCTCCATAGCCACATATGAGCAGGGGCTACCCTATTGGACTGTGCAGACATAGAACATTTCCATCATCCCAGGAAACCCTGCTGGACAGTGCTGATATGTCTTGAGATGCGGTGAGATTTCCAGGGCAATGGATGGAGAAACGTGAGCATTTAGAAGTTGGGGGCCGGGTGTGGTGGCTCACACCTGTAATCCCAGCACTTTGGGAGGCCGAGGCAGGTGGATCACGAGGTCAGTAGATACAGGCCATCCTGGCTAACATGGTGAAACCCCGTCTCTACTAAAAATACAAAAAAAAAAAAAAAAAAAAATTAGCCAGATGTGGTGGCACGTGCCTGTGGTCCCAGCTACTCAGGAGGCTGAGGTGGGAGGATCACTGGAACCCAGGAGTTCAAGATCAGCCTGGGTGATATAGCAAGACCCCATCTCAAAAATAACCAAATAATAAATAAAATTGATGATTCAAGGAGTGAAGAGGGACAATTGAGAGACCTATGTCCTTGAGAGGGAAAGGTAGATGGGATCTAATCCCCAAGCAGCAGAGTGGTGCTTGGCTGGAATACAGAGAACTCACCCATAGGGCGGAGGGGAGGCAGAGTCAATGACCACGCTGCAGATAAGAGGGAGGCTGTGATGGGGGAGCATGTGGAGGTTTGCTCGTGATTGCCTCAATTTCCCAGGGGAATGAGGAGATCATCGGCTCAGAGTGTGAACAGAGGCGTTGGATGTGTGAGGAGAGAGGAGAAGGTGTAAAGTAGTCATCTAGGAAAGAGGGAGATTGGTGGGATTAGGGGATGGCAGTGGCATTGCTGGGCTGTCCCACAGGCCTGATTGAAGTTTGTGTTCCTGCCAGAACCAACTTCCAGAATTCACTGCTTTACCTCTGCGTACTCACTTATGCAATCTTTTCTTCCTGAAAGTTTCAGCCAGGCACGGTGGCTCATGCATGTAATCCCAGCACTTTGGGAGGCTGAGGCAGGTGGATCACAAGGTCAGGTCCAGAGCCTGTCCTTAAAATAGAATATAGTTTAAGACCAGCCTGACCAACAGGTGAAACACCGTCTTTACTAAAAATACAAAAATTATCTGGGCATGGTGATACGTCTTGAGATGCGGTGAGTTTTCCAGGGCAATGGATGGAGAAACGTGAGCATTTAGAAGTTGGGGGCCAGGTGCGGTGGCTCACACCTGTAATCCCAGCACTTTGGGAGGCCGAGGCGGGTGGATCACAGGGTCAGGAGATAGAGACCATCCTGGCTAACATGGTGAAACCCCGTCTCTACTGAAAATACAATATATATATATATAAAAGCACGGCTGCAATCCGAGCTACTCAGGAGGCTGAGACAGGAGAATCGCTTGAACCCGGGAGGCGTGGGTTGCAGTGAGCAGAGTTCGCGCCACTGTACTCCAGCCTGAGCGACAGAGCGAGGCTCCATCTCAAAAAAAAAAAAAAGGACAGAAAAAGAAAGTTTCATTCCACTTCACTACCCCCTTGTCAGCCCCACAAACCATGGTTCTCCAAGGCACAGCCTGGGATCCACCTCTGAGGCTTCCCTGGAACCTCCTCCCTTTCAACTGCCTGGTGTCTCCATACTTTGCTCATCCCTTTCTCGAATGCTGATCATGTCACTTTGTCATTATTTGCTGACATGTCTGTTACTCTAAGGCAGGGATTAGAAAACTTCTGTAAATGGCTAAATAGTGAATAGTTTAGGTTTTCTGGGACACATGGTCTCTGTCACACTATTCAATCTGCCATTGTAGTACAAAAGCAGTCTGACAGTATATAAACGATTGAGCATGGCTGTGTTCCAATGAAACACTGCTTACAAAAACAGGCAGTGGGCTGGTTGTGGCTTGTGGGCCGTGATTTGCCAACCGCTGCTCAAAGAGATGGCAGGGATGATGTCTCCATTATCTCCATAGCCCCCATACTTGGTGTGGGATCTGGGTACCAGATAGGGGCTCAGGAAATATTTGAATGGATGAGAGATGAATGGATGTGCTAGAGTAGGTGGTTAGGCCTGCCAAGATATGTACATTATAGACAGCGTTCCCTCCTATGTACAGGTTCCAGCAGATTTGTCAATGGCCAGTTTTATTACAGTAACATTGTGTACAGGGAAGGTTTTCACATGGAAACATTAGCCCGGATATCCAGGAAAGATCAAAAGTGGCCTCACATTCTACTGCATCCATGCTAAACTGCCACCCTGTCTAACCAACCTCTCTCCTCCGGGTTCCCAGGTACACAGGCCCCCAGTTTAGTGGGATCAGGCTTTTCACAAGCAAGCCCTCTGTGTTCATCCTCCCTCTGCACTGTTTCTGTGTTCCCCTCTGCCTCCCATCCCCCAGCCCCTGCAAAAAGAATAAGTACTCATCAGGTACCTGCCACATGCAAGGCATGGTGGGAGAATCAAAGATCCCCACTGAAGGAGCTCACAGTCTGGTATATCCCACTGGGAGTGCCCTCTCCCTACCCATGTCATATTCACAACTGACTTCCTTAACCACCCCAACCCATTGATTTCCCCCATCCTTTCTACTTTTTTTAAAATTGACAAATAAAAATTATGTATATTTATAGTATACAACATAATGTGTGTTTTTAATTTGTTTTGTGTTTTGGTTTTGGGGGTTTTGGTTTTTTAGAGACAGGGTCTTGCTCTGTCACCCAGAGCTAGAGTGTAGTGGCGCAGTCACGGCTCACTGCAGCCTCAAACTCCTGAACTCAAGCGATCCTCCTGCCTCAGCCTCCCAAGTAGCTGGGACTTCAGTGCTTGCCATCACACTTGGCTAATTATTTTATTTTTATTTTCATAGAGATAGAGTCTCACTATGTTGCCCAGGCTGGTCTCAAACTCCTGGCTTCAAGCAATCCTCCTGCCTTGGCTTCCCAAAGTGCTGGGATTACAGGCATGAGCCACCATGGCCAGCCTACAACATGATGCTTTGAAACATGTCTACATTGTGGAATGGCTAGATCAAGCTAGTTATCATATGCATTACCTCACATATTTATTTTTTGTTTGTGTGTTGAGAACACTTAAACTCTAGTAATTTTCGAGTATACCATCTATTGCTATTAACCATAGTCCCATGTTGTGTTCTTTCCTACTTCTTCCAAGTCCTGCTCTCTACTGGGCTCTCTTGGGTATGAGTTGATGGTGGATATTATCTTCCCAACCACATGTAAACTCACAGAGTACAAGGACAGTAGAGTATGCTTTCGTTTATTCTAGACCATCTCTGTCCCATGGAAATATAACATAAACCACGTATGCCATTAAAAATTTTCTAGTTAGCACATTTTAAAAAGTGAAAAGAAACAGGTAAAATTAATTTTAATATCTTTTATTTAATCAATATATCCAGAGTATTATTATTTCAACATGTAATCAATAGAAAATATTATCAATGAGATATTTTGCATTCTTTCATTCATACAAGGTTTTCAGTTTCCAGTGTGTATTTTACATGCACAGCACATTTCAGGTGAGCTAGCTGCATTTCAAATGCTCAGCAGCCAGGCGTGGCTAGTTGCCCTCATACCAGAGTATGTCACTCACACAGGGCACATGGTAAATGTCTAATAAGTGACTGCATTTAGTACTTCCCATGAGGTGCTTTACACTTACTTTCTAATCCTCATAGCACCCTTATGATAGAAACTGTTATGCCCATTTTCCATACGAGCAAACTGAGAGTTAAGAGCTTTCTTGCACCCAACTAGTAAGTAAGTTATAAAGCTCAGATTTGAACCCAACTCTGAGTCCAGAGCCTGTCCTTAAAATAGAATATTCGAGCCCTGGAAGATTCTTTAGAAAATTATTCAACGTGTCAGCTCCATAAATATCATTTGTGTTCCCAGCACCTAGTCGTGTGTCAGCCATGTCTCAGGGGCTCAAATATAGTATTTGAATGAATTAATCTGGTCTCACATTACAGATGTGGAAATTGAGATCCAGAAAGGGAAAGAGACTTGTCTAGATCACTCAAAAGGAGGAAGTCTGCACTAGAACCCACATTGCTGGTTCCTACTCTTATTCCATATCCTTCTGTCATCCCAAGAAACATAGGAGTTCAGCATCTGAAGCTTTCTTTGCTTTGGGGGAAACATTTTAGCAGGCGCCCTCTTCCCTCTGTCCGCAACCTCAGAACTTGCCATACATCGTCCTTTTTCATTCCCTTCCTCTCCTTTCTCTGGCTACCCAGCAGCCTAAAGGGTGGCAGAGCAGCTGAGCCTGGCTACGTGAGGCTCCAAGCGAAGCCTGCACAAACAAGCAAAGCTCATTGCACATGGACACCACCCCCAGTTTCTATCTCAGGGTCATGCTCTGTCGTGACAACTTGAGCCATTTCCCTGGCAGGAGGGCAGCACGAATCTCCAAGAGGGTCACGCTAACCTGCAGCCAGTGGCTGCCTGCCATGCCTGGATGCCTGGCATTGGAGCCTGGTTGCTGAGGCACCCTCGGGCTTGCTCAGCGCCCAGCCAGTCAGCAGGCTTCCAGGGAACTCCCAGCAGTCTCCTCCAGACAGGGTCACAAGAAATGTCATAGATTGTAGAAGCTTAGAACTGAAAGGGAATTTAAAGATCATTCATCCCAGCACTTTTCAAACTGTAATGTCTTATAAATCTCCTGCGGATCCTGTTAAGCTACAGACTCCTGATTCACTGGGCCTGGGATGGGGTCTGAGGATTTGCATTTCTAATGAGCCCCCAGGTGATGCCAGTGCTGCTGCTAGACCTGGGACCACACTTTGAAAAGCAAGGATCTAAAAACTCAAGAAATACAGAGGACTTGTTTGTGAAGGGCCTGGTCCACTGAACTGGGGGCCTGTGCACCTGGGAACCTAGAGGAGAGAGATAGCTAGACAGGGTAGCAGCGTAGCATTGATGTAGTAGAAGACGAGGCCATCTTTGATTCTTCCTGGGTATCCAGGCTCATGTTTCCATGTGAAAACCTTCCCTTTACACAATGTTACATCCTTGTCAGCCTTTTGTTAGAGGTGAGAAAACTTAAGTGTGGGGGAGATTAATTAAATTCAAGGTACAAGTCTCCTAAGTAATAACTATGGCACTAACTGTATTTACTATCTGTAGAAATTTTTGGCACTCATCATAGACTACTTTAATATCTTCTTCTTCCAACTAGACTGTTGGAAGCAAGGCTGTATCTTACTCTCCTGTGTATCTCCCTTTGGTCCCACTCGAGAGGCCACATGAGCTGTGGAAAGCACATTACCTGGGACAGGGTCACCTGAGGTCTTTGTATCAGATGTTCCTGGGATCAGAGGCACAGTGGAATGAGCCCCAAGTTGAAACCAGAAAGACCTCAGCAGGTAGCAGACCTGAAGTGCAAGGTGAGGCTGGAAGTGGAAACAGAGTGCAGGAGTTGGCAAGCTGTCCACAGGGTTGGGTAGAGTTGTTCTGAACTCAGTCCATGGATTGAGAGGGAAGGCTGCTGGCTCACCTCGTTATGTGGTGCCCAGGGCATGAGAAAGAGGCAGTGGGGCCATTTTTCAAGCAAGGAGCCAGACCCAACACCAGGTTCCTCCCAAGGCTCTAGGATTTGTTGAATAAATGCACAAAGAAAGGCCAAAAAAGACATAGCAGTGATACTTAAACATTTTTAAAGACTCCACGTGCTCGGCAACGGTTACACACTTTCTGGCACACTTCAAAAGTGGCAATAGCCAGGTACAGTGGCTCGTGCCTGGCGTCCCAACAACATGGGAGGCTGAGGCAGGAGGATCGCTTGAGGCCAAGAGTATGAGGCTCCATGAGCCATGATCCTGCCCCTGCACTCCAGCGTGGGTGATAGAGTGAGACCCTGACTCAAATAAATTTAAAAAGTGGCAACGACAGGCTTTTCTTTTTTCTTTCTGTCTTTTTTTTTTGAGACAGGATCTTGCTCTGTTGCCCAGGCTGGAGTACAGTGGTGTAATCATGACTCACTGCAGCCTCAACTGCTGGGCTGAAGCGGGAGCCTGGCTAATTTTTAAAATTTTTTGTGGAGACGAGGTTTCACTGTTTTGCCCAGGTTGGTCTTGAACTCCTGGCCTCAAGCGATCTTCCCACCTTGCCCTCCTAAAGTGCTGGGATTACAGGTGTGAGCCACGATGCCTGGCTAGGTTTTTCTATTTGAGTTAAAAGTCAACTTTTCTTTTCTTTTTTTTTTTGTTTTTTTGAGATGGAGTCTTACCCTGTTGCCCAGGCTGGAGTGCAATGGCGCAATCTTGGCTCACTACAGCCTCTGCCTCCTGGGTTCAAGCGATTCTCCTGCCTCAGCCTCCCAAGAATCTGGGATTAGAGGTGCACGCCACCACACCCAGCTAATTTTTTTTTTTTGGTATCTTTAGTAGAGACGGGGTTTCACTATGTTGGCCAGGCTGGTCTTGAACTCCTGACCTTGTGGTCCACCCACCTCGGCCTCCCAAAGTGCTGGGATTACAGGCGTAAGCCACCGCACCCAGCCAAAAGTCAGTTTTTCTTTAGATCAAGCTTGTCCAACCCATATCCCACGGGTCTCACGCAGCCCAGGACAGCTTTGAATGTGGCCCAACACAAATTCATATAAACTTTCTTAAAACATTATGAGACTTTGTTGTGATTTTTTTCTTAAGCTCATCAGCTACCTTTAGCATTAGTGTATTTTATGTGTGGCCTACGGAAGCCAAAAGATTGGACACCCCTGCTTTAGATGTTAATAAGTTGGGTTCTGTTCGGAGCAGACACAAAGCCGAGCTCAAGCCCATAGACACGGACTGCCAAACAATGTGGCCCAGTAGATGCTGGAGGTCAAAGATCATCCAGGTGTATCTGCCTGCTGTGGTGCTTATTTTTCCAAAGGTAGGAAAAGAATATGATGAAAAGACAAGCCACAGTCTGGGAGAAAATATTTGCAAAACACACATCTGATAAAGGAATTATGTCCAAAATATATAAGGAATTCTTAAAACTCAACATAAGACCAACAGTGCAATTAAAAAGTGAGCAAAAAATCTGAACAGACACTTCACCAAGGAAAATATACAGATGTCAAATAAGCATATGAAAAGATCTTCAGCATCATATCAACAAGGAAATGCAAATTAAAACAACAATGGGATACTATTACACCCCTGTTAGAATGGTTAAAATCCAGAACACCAAAGATGCTGGTGAGGATGTGGAGCAACAGGAACTCTCATTCACTGCTGGTGCGAATGCAAAATGGAACAGCCTCTTTGGAAGACACACTTTTTCAGTTTCTTTCTTTTTTTTTTTTTTTTTTAGATGGAGTTTTGCTCTTCTTGCCCAGGCTGGAGTGCAATGGCACGGTCTCAGCTCACTGCAACCTCCGCCTCCTGGGTTCAAGCGATTCTCCTGTTTCAGCCTCCTGAGTAGCTGGGATTACAGGTGTGCACCACAATGCCCAGCTAATTTTTGTATTTTTAGTAGAGATGAGATTTCAGCATGTTGGTCAGCCTGGTCTTGAACTCCTGACCTCAGGTGATCCACCTCGGCCTCCCAAAGTGCTGGGATTATAGGCATGAGCCAGTGTGCCCGGCCCAGCCATGTACTCTTGTATCTGTTAACCTGTTAGCCAACCTTTGGCTACCCTCCTGCTTATCTTTCCCCTCCTCTAGTAAACACTATTCTAAGCCAATAGATCTTAAATGTTCTTACCACAATAAAGTGATTCTCCTGCCTCAGCCTTAGCCTCCCAAGTAGCTGGGATTACAGGCACCCGCCACCACGCCCAGCTAATTTTTGTATTTTTAGTAGAGATGGGGTTTCCCCATGTTGGGCAGGCTGGTGTCCAACTCCTGACCTCGGCCTCCCAAAGTGTTGGGATTACAGGCATCCGCCACCGTGCCTGGCCAACACTTAGCAGTTTCTTACAAATCTGAACATACTCTTACCATATGACCTAGTCATTACACTTCTTGGTATTTACCCAAATGTATTGAAATTGATGACTGCACAAAATCCTGCACATGATGTTTATAGCAGCTTTATTCATAATTGCCAAAAACTGGAAGTTACCAACATGTTCTTCCATAGATGAATGGGTAAGCAAACTGTAATACATCCATACGATGCAATATTGATCAGGAACAAAAAGACATGAGCCATCGAGCTATGAAGTGATATAGAGAAACCTTAAATGCCTATTTTTCATTTTAAGTGAAAGAAGCCAATCTTAGAAGGCTACATACTGTATGATTCCACCTATCTGACCTTCTGAAAAAGGCAGAGCTACAGAGACAGAAAAAAGGTCCGTGATTGCCAGGTATTCAGGAGGAGGGAGGGAGGAATGAATAGGTGGACCAGGGGATATTTAGGACTATACCTCTACTGTTCTGTATGATACTCTGATGGTGAACACGTGACATTATGGATCTGTCAAAACTCATAGAAGTAAACAACACAGAGTGACCCCTAATATAAACTATGGACTTTAATTAATAATAATGTATCAATATTGATTCATCAGTTTTAACAAACAAATGCAACATGTTAAAAATAGGGGAAACTCTAGAGGGTGGGGAAGGGTATCTACGGTAATGCTTTGTACTTTCTGCTCAAGTTTTCTATGAACCTAAAATTTCCATAAAAAATAAAGTCTATTAATTTTTGTAATGTGCTACCAAATTCCAAGAGAAGATCAGTTGCTAGACAATTGCTCAGCCACGTTTTTCCTTAGGCACAAAGATGACCTTACACATCTGCTGCAGATGGCACCTCCACCCAGCTGTCCCCAGCACAGCATTGACTTGTCGAGAGCTGTCCTTTGAGTCTGGTGGATTATTGAGACTTTTTGAATGCAGGAAGCACACTCATGGGGCCATCTGAGGGCCTTGCATTATTTCTCTGCCTTTGAGAAGCCACTAAACTAAATTTGGCAGATAAAAATGTGCCTGAGAGATTTCTTTCTTAATTTCTGATTATGAGCCCTGACCTTAAGGAGCTTACAGTCTAGAGTAGATGGTATGTGAACATAACCGCTATGACACAAGGTGAACTATGATTCATAGTCTGGGAGAGGTACAGTTGAAGTGGGCGGGAGAGAGAGGAAATCCAGCCCCTCCCCACTGGCCTCAAGTGGAAGCAGTGACACCAGGTCTGAAAGTTTGGATTGGAGGACCAGGTAGGAGTGGGACTCCTACCCACTCCTATGAAATATGTTCCGGGCTAGGCGTGGTGGCTAACGCTTGTAATCCCAGCACTTTGGGAGCCCAAGGCAGACGGATCACGACGTCAAGAGATCGAGACCAGCCTGGTCAACATGGTAAAACCCATCTCTACTAAAAATACAAAATTAGCTGGGTGTGGTGGTAGGCGCCTATAGTCCCAGCACCTCGGGAGACTGGGGCAGGAGCAACCTGGTAGGCAGAGATTGCAGTGAGCCAAGATCACGCCACTGCACTCCAGCCTGGTGATAGAGCGAGACTCTGTCTCAAAAAAAAAGAAAGAAAGAAATACGTTCCAAGCAGAGAGAATTCCATAAGCAGAGGCAGAGAGGTGAAAAACTGTGTGTGCACATGCACTGGGAACAGATAGGTGGCTGGAGCACAGTGTAGGAAGAAGGATAAGGAATGGCTTAAAAGGCTGGGGCCAAATAGTGGAAGGCTCTGAATTCCTGGCCAAGGAATTGAGACGGTGTTCAGCAGGCAGTGGGAACCTCTGTGGGTTTGAGTCAGGGAATGAACAGATCACACTGCGCTTCGGAAGAGTCACCAGGTGGCAGCGTATAGGATGTGCCTGTAGCAAGATGCCCAGCAGTAAGAACACCCATCAAGAGGCTACTTCAAGGCAGTTACAAGAACCCAGACAGTTGGAAGCTGTCTCTTCTGCCTCTGCACTCCCATGGCCCTTTGTCAGTACTTCTCTTAGATACTTACCAATTTTCACCTTATCTACATTTTTAATTAAAAATAGTTGTAGTTCATTATAAAGGAAAATTAGACAGTATAGAAAGATATAAATAGTTGTAATCCCACCATCCATTAAATAACTGCTGTTGACACTCAGGGTCTGTCTGTCCTTTCAGGTATCTTTTTATAGGCCGGGCACAGTGGCTCATGCCTATAATCCCAGCACTTTGGGAGGCCAAGGCGGGTAGATGGCTTGAGCTCAGGAGTTTGAGACCAGCCTGGGAAACACGGCAAAACCTCATCTCTACAAAAAGTACAAAAATTGGCTGGGTGTTGTGGTACATGCCTGAGGTTCCACCTACTCGGGAGGCTGAGGCAGGAGGATCACTTTAGCCAGGAGGTGGAGGCTGCAGTGAGCCAAGATTACATACTGCACTTCAGCCTGGGTGTTAGAGCGAGACCCTGTCTCAAAAACAAAAACAAAAAACTCAGATATCTTTCTATATCATCACACTATATTGTTTTGTTTTGCTTTTATAAAAGATAACATACTTTTAGAACCTACTTTTTCAAATTACTGTATAGTGGACATCTTTCCTTGCCAATGTATCTAGATTTTTTATAGTTGATTTTTTTCTTTGTTTTTTAAAATTGTGGTAAAATGCACATGAAATTTACTGTTATGACATTTAGCACATCCACAGTGTTGTGCAATCATTACTACTGTTTAGTTCCACAACATTTTCATCACCCCACAAGGAAACCCCATTAAAGTCACTCTCTCCCACCAGTCCCTGTCAACCACTAATCTACTTTTTCATCCATTCTATTTCTTATAAATGGAATCACACAATATGTGGCCTTTTGTGTCTGGCTTTCACTTACCATAATGTGTTCAAGGTTCATCATGTTTAGATTTTTTAATAGAAATATCCCTTGTTGGCCAGGCACAGTGACTCACGCCAATAATCCCAGCACTTTGGGAAACTAAGGCAGGAAGATTGCTTGAGCCCAGGAGTTTGAGACCAGCCTGGGCAACACAGTGAGACCCCATCTTTATTTTTTTAAAAAAGAAATATCCCTTGTCTTTTTAACATAAAGCACGCTCATAAACAAAAACTACTGAGAGCTCCCCTCAAGAACACCACTTCCCTAATTTTAACTGCTGTTAATTACCTAGGATCTAGCCATCCAGACAGTTTAGATGGTTGGGAATTGACAGGGAACCGTCAAATTGCTGCTTTCTTCCAACATATTCTGTCTCCTTCCCTTTCCCATCACCTGATGTGAACTTGGGAAGATGTCTTAGCTTTTCTAGTCACTTTCAGGACTTAGGTTCATTTTCAGATGTTAAAACATCCCATCTAAATCAAAACTTTCGCCTCTCATCCCACTGGCAGACCAGCTCTTCTGCTCTGGCCCCACGCTGTCTACTCTCTGGCTCCTGAAAGGTGCTTTTGTAAGTTCCCTAGAAACCCAGCGCCTGCGTCCTGCCCACTCCCAATGCCCCTGGGGAGGGGGTTGCATGCCCCATTCCACTGGACATTCTGCCTAACTGCTTGGGGCTGCTTTCATTTCTCACTTTTGGCACCGTGTCTCTGGGACTCCCCTGGCCCAGGAGGCCACCTTCTTGGGTGGGGGCCTGTCAATATGCCCAGTTATTCACTTGGCCTGTAGGAAGGCCTTAACTAGACAGGGCACTTTTCATATTTGTGGCCATCCTGCATCATTCGAATGTCCCTTCTATATTTGGGGAAATTCCCACATTTAGTCTGTCTACCCGTGTGCAGCCAGGATGCAGCTATGTGACCTCTGCCAACCAGATGAAGCTGTGTGCCCTCAGATTTGGAGAGAGACGTTGGTGTCAGGCAGTGACAACAGTGATGTTTTTACTGGAGCAGTGCTCAGCAGATGCTTGGTGTTCCCGACTTTCCATGCCTCCATTGCTCCCCTGCCCTGCCCCCCGCATTCACTGTTCTTTAAAAATTTATTCTCTGTTTAAATTAATGAGTTTAGTTTTCACTAAGAACTAACACCACATCCTTGCTTAGCCTCGCGGTTACAGGCAGCTTGCACCCACTGCAGCCCTCTCTCCTCGCCCTGCCATCGCCCACTGTGCCAGCCAGCCTGGGAGTCTGGCATGGGTTCTTCTGCTTACACACGTCCCCAAGCTCCAGGAGACACACATGAAGCTTGTCTAAGATCCTGCTCCCTATTCCTCTGCAGTCTCGTAGTGTGCTGGGCTGATGAGGCTCCGTAGCTTACCCAGAGGCAGGTGCCAGACTCCCATGCTGCACACAGCCTCACCTAGCTTGAGGGAAAAGGTTTGCACCCCTCCCTCATCCTCAGAGAATGGAAATGCTCTCAGTCTTTACTCCTACGAATCTCCTTCAGAGACACCATCCTGTCCCTCCCCTTCTTTTCTTCCCTCCCCTCCCCTCCCTCTCCTCACTAGTCAATCTCTAGCGTTCTCTCCTGCCCCCATCAGGAGTGGGGGTTGCTGGACCACCTTGACCATCATCAGTGTGTTCCACATAGAGATGGTCTGGCATCTCTCTTTAACAAGTGTGAGCTCTTACCACCTTTGTCCTTATCTTTAGGACATCTACAAAACTCTAGGACAACAGGAAAAGTCTCATTCCAGATCATGTCTCACACATATTTTCTGTACATGGGGATTGTCAAACATATGTCATCTTGTAACCTGCTTGTTTATTTCCTGTTACGTTACAGACAACTTTTCATGTTAATGAGAATGGCACATCCTCATCCATTTTTAAAAACCAGCCATTTTGTTTGAAGTATAATTTACAAACAGTAAAGCACATCCTTGTTCAATGCACATTTGGAACCATCACCACAATCATGATATAGAATATTTCCATTATTCCAGAAAGCTCCCTCATGTCTCTTTGCAGTCAGTCTCTCTCATCCCCCAACTCCAGGCAGCCATTTCACCTCATCCTTTTCAATAATTGTGCAATAATTCCATAATGTAGAAGTTCCTTAATTTATTTAACTTGTCTCCTATTGATAGATATTTAGATGGCTTCCAGTTTGTGATTTTATTGATTCCTGAATTCAATATTTGTGGAATACCTAATATGTGTTGGGTGTGGTGCTATTAGAGCAGTGATCCAACAACCTTCTGTATGTGCCTATATGTATTCTTTAGCTTATTTCCTTAAAATGTCCCCTAAAAGTGGAATTGCTGGGCCAAAGAGCATGCGTGTTAAAATAACGTTGATAAATATTGTCAAATTGCCCTCAATCAAAATTGCAACAGTTTACACTCCTATCAACAGTGAATGCGAATGACTGCTTTTCTCACATCACCAGCACTAGGTATTATAAATCTCTGCAGTCCATTAACAGAAGAATGGTTTGAACTTATGTGTCTTTGATTACTGGTAAGGTGGACCCTCTTAGCGTCTGTAACTTTCATTTGGTTTGTGGAAATCACTGCCCCAGGAGCCAGTTTCCCTCATTCTCACCCCTCACAGTGAAGCCATGGCCAGGCTCTTTCCTGGGGTCTGTGTCCACTGAGCTGGGAGAACATCTGGTCCTATAGGAAGCTGGAGAGAGGTCACCCTTTGGTTGTCGACAGCTCCCTACTTCCACTTGAACAGTCACTTTAGAGAAAGTCCCGCAAGAATGGTGTTAGCCAGTCAGAATGGCTATTAAAAAAAAAGTCAAAAAATAACAGATGCTGGTGAGGTTATGGAGAAAAGGGAACACTTATACACTGTTGGTGGGAGTGTAAATTAGTTCAGCCATTATGGAAAGCAGTGTGGCGATTCCCCAGAGAGCTAAAAGCAGAACTACCATGCAACCTAGCAATCTCATTACTGGGTGTATGCCCAAAGGAATATAAATCATTCTACCATAAAGACATATGCACGTGAATGTTCACTGCAGCACTATTCACAATAGCAAAGACATGGAATCAACCTAAATGGCTATCAATGGCAGGTTAGATAAAGAAAATGTGATACATATATACCATGGAATACTATGCAGCCATAAAACAAGAATGAGATCATGTCCTTTGTAGGATTATGGATGGAGCTGGGAGCTATTATCCTTAGCAAAGTAATCCAGAAACCAAATACTGCATATTCTTACTTATAAGTGGGAGCTAAATGATGAGAACACATGGACACAGAGAGGGGAACAATAGACTGGGGCCTACCGGAGGGTACAGAGTGGGAAGAAGGAGAGGATCAGGAAAAATAACTATTGGATATTAGCCTTAGGGTCTGTGTGATGAACTAACCTGTACAACAAAGCCCTGTAACACTAGTTTACCTGTATAACAAACCTGCACATGTACCTGTGAACCTAAAATAAAAGAGTTTTTAATTTTAAAAAATTAAAAATAAAAATTTAAAAAGTATGGTGTTCATCCTGGTCTCGCCTATGATTGGACCACTTAGAAAGTGGGTCAGAGGGGCCGAGTGTGGTGGCTCAAGCCTGTCATCCCAACACTTTGGGAGGCCAAGGCGGGTGGATCACTTGCGGTCAGGAGTTCGAGACTAGCCTTACCAACATGGAGAAACCCCATCTCTACTAAACATACAAAATTAGCCAGACGTGGTGGTGCATGCCTGTAATTCCAGCTACTTGGGAGGCTGAGGCAGGAGAATCGCTTGAATGCAGGAGGCAGAGGTTGCGGTGAGCCAAGATCGCACCATTGCACTCCAGCCTGGGCAAAAAGAGCAAAACTCCATCTCAAAAAAAAAGAAAAAAAAAAAAAAGATAAAGAAAGTGAGTCAGAGGAACAGATTGCAGAGCAACTGGGGCCATGACCAGGGCTTCTTGGCCTGGCTCAGCCCTGCAGCCTTGGGATGCTGCTCGTCGTAGGGAAATGTGAATGGCCACAGTGTGCCACCTGCTCTCCCTTAACCCTCAGAAGACTTCCCTCCCCCTCTGAATTTGGAGGTCTCCATGGGATCGCTCTTTGTAGATCCTTAGGTTGGTCCTCTCTTGATGGATGCCATGGTCTTCATCACCCCATTCTCTGCTTTCACACCTGAACTCCCTCTCCCATCCCTTTGCTTCTTCCTGGTCATTCTGGCCCATGACTAGAAGGGAGAGTTTGTAAGGTGGCTCTAGACTCCCTGATGTCCTAATGTTCTTTTTTTTTTTTTTTTTGGAGACCAAGTCTTACTCTGTCATCTGGGCTGGAGTACAGTGATGCAATCTCGGCTCACCGCAAGCTCCGCCTCTGTGTTAACCAGGTTGGTCTCGATCTCCTGACCTCGTGATCCACCCGCCTTGGCCTCCCAAAGTGCTGGGATTACAGGCGTGAGCCACTGTGCCTGGCCCTGATGTTCAGTTTTTATTCATTTGTATCTTATGTTTTAAATGTTCAGTGTTGATTATTGCACCATAGACACTTTATTCGGTGCTAAGCACTCATAGTTTTCCATGTTTCCCATGGAAACATGGGAAAACATGGGTTTTTTTTTGTTTGTTTGTTTCTGAGATGGAGTTTCGCTCTTGTTGAAACTCACCGCAACCTCCACCTCTTGGGTACAAGCGATTCTCCTGCCTCAGTCCTCCGAATAGCTAGGATTACAGGCATGCACCACCACGCCTGGCTAATTTTGTATTTTTAGTGGAGACAGGGTTTCTTCGTGTTAATCAGGCTGGTCTAGAACTGCCAACCTCAGGTGATCTGCAGGTGATCCGCCTGCCTCGGCCTCCCAAAGTGCTGGGATTACAGGTGTGAGCCACTGTGCGCAGCCGGATCCATCAGGGTCTCACACTTGATGCATAAATTTGACAGGGTGTATGGTTTTTTTTTTTTGACAAGCTGTTATTAAATCGACTTTGTACCTTATACTGATGGCTTCTCAGAGACGAGGTCATCACGTGCCATACCACCGTGTTGTATACCAGGATCAACTGAAACACTGTGGCAGTGCCTGAGGTGGTCAGTCATTTTGTCTTTATTTACACATAGCAAAACTGGGCTCTGACTAAGAGATTTGCCCAGTTTTACAGCTGCCAAGTCTGGGACCATCTCCACACCCACCTCCCACATAGTCTGAGTTGCTTATTAAGCGAGCCCAAGCAGGTATTTTGATCAGTTTGGATCTTAGAGTGGTTTTATTGTCTCCTGACCCTGAACACAAGCCCTGATGAGAATATATCTGCAGTTTGTTTTGAATTGAGGGGAGATAAGAAAGGGCCACTGAAGCTCTAGGAATAGACTCAGGGCTAGGAACTTCTGGAGGTGGAGAAGGCTTTTGTGAGAGGAGACAAGCTGGGAATGGCAGTGGGTCCACAGGAGGGTAAGCAGAAGGAGAGGAGACTGGAACGAACTGAGGCCTGGAGGTGTTTGTAAAAAGAGAACTTGGTTGTGGTTCTTGAAGGAGGCACATGAAAGTAGAGGCGATTTCAGGTGGGACAGTTACTTAGGCCAGTGATTCTCAGGTGGAAACGCAGGTTCCTGATCTCCTTGCTCAGAATCTCTAGGATGGCTCAGGAATCTGTATTTTATATATGCTCTCCAAGTGGTTCTCAGGCCTGCTGCAGCTGGAGCCACTGGTAGACACCATTGGCCTCAAGGCCAGAAAGCTAATGCTTTTTTATGACCCTTGCCACTGAAGGGATACATGGTTCAAAGTAAGGCCAGGTCACTGCACCCCTGGGAAGATCCACAGCCTTTTTTGATTGTGTGGCCCACATTGACCTTCTCCTGGCTTAATCTTGTCCCATCTTCTCGGAGCAACTCAGCTGGCCTTCAGCACATATCATCTTCAGTCATTATTTACATCGTACTGCCTTGGGCCCTCCATTCTCAAGAGATTGAAAACTTGAGGCCGGGTTTGGCTCATGCCTGTAATCCCAGCACTTTGGGAGGCCGAGGCAGGTGGATCACTTGCAGTCAGGAGTTTGAGACCAGCCTGTCCAACATGGTGAAACCCCATCTCTACTAAAAATACAAAAAATAGCTGGGCCTGGTGGGCACCTGTAGTTCCAGCGACTCAGGAGGCTGAGGCAGGAGAATCTCTTGAACCTGGGAGGCAGAGATTGCAGTGAGCTAAGATTGCACCACTGCACTCCAGCCTGGGCATCAGAACGAGACTCTGTCTCAGGAAAAAAAAGAAAGGAAGGAAGGAAACTTGACAGCAAGGGTTGCCTTAGACTGCTTTGCATCTTAGTGCCCAGCCCTGAGCTCTGCACTTTCTAGGATCTCCGTAAATGCCCATTACCTAAGGAGTCCTAACCAATAATATAGCCATCAGTGATGTGGAGACCTTAGTTTGCTTTCCCTCCAGTTTCTACCCTTTTGGAAGAAATGATGTTGGTTAGAAGAAAGGAAGATCCTCCCGGCATCCCAGGAGATTTATGTAGAGTGTCATCACGTAGCAGCAGCATGCAGGGGGACAGCTCCGAGTGGGCAGCCTTCCATGAAGACATGGGTTCTTCAGAGAGAGGTATTAGTGAGTGGCACTTCCTCAACTCCTAGCTTAAAGCAGGCCCTACCTGGTGCCAAGGGGCATTGTGCCACTGGTATTCAAATGAAGCACTGCCAACACTTTAACCCTCGTCATCATGCAGAGACCTGTGATCTATGAGGGGAGACTGACTTCCCTGGGAATGAGGACAGGAAAGCACTACACCGGAGGGGCAAATCCAGGAAATCCTGGTGCCACTTTCCCAGAGTTTCTAGTACTATGTGGGGCACTAACCTATATATTGATATACTAGTCATTAAAAGCGAATGACTCTTCCTAAAATTCTTCTCCTTTCATAATGATTTTTATCTACTTGGTCGGGAATGCTATCAGATTTAAGCCTGCCATATTTGTACCCACTCTACTTGCCAGCTTGTGAGTCCTGGAGTGTTGTGAGGGGGAGGGCACGCAAGGAAACCCAAGGTTTAATCTCAAAGTTATGCTATTGGTTTAGTTTAGGGGGTTAGGGTTTATGGCAAAAAAAAAAAAAAAAAAAGGAAAATAGGGTCCTCAGGGGGACTAGCTGTTGCTGAAACAATTCATAGAAATATTGTGACGGGGGCCAGGCACGGTGGCTCAGGCCTGTAATCCCAGCACTTTGGGAGGCTGAGACAGGCGGATCACTTGAGATCAGGAGTTGGAGACCAGCCTGGCCAACATGGTAGAGCCCTATCTCTACTAAAAGTACAAAAATTAGCCAGGTGTGGTGGCGAGCCCCTGTAGTCCCAGCTACTCAGGAGGCTGAGGCAGGAGAATCGCTTGAACCCGGGAGGTAGAGGCCGCAGGGAGCTGATATCGTGCCACTGCACTCCAGCCTGGGCAATACAGCAAGACTTGGTCTCAAAAAACTAAAACATTAATTAATTAAAAAAGAAAAAAAAAGAAATATTGTGATGGGGATAGTTCCCTAGCTGGCTACATATTTTCTTTTGTGTAAGGATATCTGTTACTCTTTTTGCTTTCACCATTGTCCTCCATTTTTCAGATTTTTACTATAGTGCTCTGTGGGGAAGAGGGTATAATTAAGCAAGTATTTGGACTTAAATAGTCCACAGCCACCCTTCAGAGCTTGTGATTAAGATTCTCCCCTCAGAAGGGAACTTTCCTACTTTGCTGTGAAGTGTGAATTGTTAAAGCCCTTTAGAGAAAGCAATTTCATTTTAACTATTAAAATTTAAAATACATTCTCTTTAGCCCAGTAATGTCACTACTGGGAATCTATTCCATGCAAATGAAAATACCAGTATATAATGAAATGTGTACAAGAATGTTTCTAATAGCATTTTTCACGGTGGCCAAAAAAAAAAAAAATCTAAAAAGAAACTGTATCAATAGGGCAATTTTTAACTAAATTATGGATCGTTCGCACCATGGAATATATTATATAGCCACTAATTAAAGAATGAATTAGAGTTTTACTACCTCACTTGGGAGAGGGGGATTTCTACAAGATACTGTCGAATGGAAGAAGCAAAAAGCAGAAAATTGTGAATAATATATATTAAAAATATATAATGAACTATTTTTGTACATAATTATATAAGCACAAAGAAAAGTAAGGAAAGATAGGCTGGGTGCGGTGGCTCATGCCTGTAATCCCAGCACTGTAGGAGGCTGAGACAGGTGGATCACTTGAGGTCAGGAGTTGGAAACCAGCCTGGGCAACATGGCGAAACCCCATCTCTACTAAAAATTAGCTGGGCATGGTGGCGTGCCCCTGTTGTCCCAGCTACTCAGGAGGCTGAGGCAGGAGAATTGTTTGAATCTGAGAGGCGAAGGCTGCAGTGAGCCAAGATCATGCCACTGCACTCCAGCCTGGGTGACAGAGCAAGACTGTCTCAAAGAAAGAAAAATAAGCAAAGATATACACTGATTAACATTGGTATGTGTTTTTGCATGCGTATGTATATTGAGGGAGTACAACATGAGGCAGGTAACGTGGGGAAGCAGGAAAAAAAGAAAAACAGATTCCACTAAAACATGAATTTCATGATAATTTATATAAAGCTGTATATATGCATGTGTGTATATATCTGAAAAAGGAAATTAGAAAATATATAAATCTTCCCTAATTGGAAAGGATGTCCATATATATTACTGAGTGATAAAAGCAAATTGCAGGGTTGATTTTATTTTGTTAAACACAAACCCACAAATATCAGCCTATAAATAAGAGTATATGCTTGCCTAATTCTGAGCAAGGATTTCTGTGCCTGGGTATTGACATAGGGACCTCAAGTGAGGATGGAACAAGGAAGGTGAAAGGTTAAGATGGAAGCTGCAGAGAGGTTTAACTTTTATGTATTTATATATATATATATACACACATATAATACAAAGATATATATATATATATCAATATATGCAATATGAAATGTGTTATTTTATGTGTTGCAGTGGACAATTGTCTATAATGTATCAGTGCTCTATTGACACAATAATCTCACATAACAAACCATCCTAAAAACTTGGTGGGCTTAACAAAACAAGCCTTTCGTGTTTTGTTTTGTTTTTTTGTTGTTGTTATTTCTTTGAGATGGAGTCTCACTCTGTCACGCAGGCTGGAGTGCAGTGGTACGATCTCAGCGCACTGCAACCTCTGCCTCCCAGGTGCAAGTGATTCTCCTGCCTCAGCCTCCTGAGTAGCTGGGACTACAGGCATGCACCGCCATGCCCAGCTAATTTTTGTATTTTTAATAGAGATGGGTTTTCACCATGTTGGTCAGGCTGGTCTCAAACTCCTAACCTTAAGTGGTCCGCCTGCCTCGGCCTCCCAAAGTGCTGGGATTACAGGCATGAGCCACCACACCCGGCCAAAACAAACCTTTAACAGGTGGCTGAAGCAAGGAAGGAGATTGTGCCTGCCAGCGTGAGAAATCATTAGTTAATAGTTACAGAAGTTTACAGCTCTCAAAACACTCCTTGGTAGTCTTTCACTATTCTCACTTCTTTGATGTAAATGTCTATCTATGCATCTGTCTCTACCACTAGCCCATGAGTTTTTGAGTGCTGTGATCATGTCTCATTTATCTTGATAACCTCAATGTTTAGCATAGTTCCTGGAACACAGAAGGTGCTAATAAATGACTGAAGAATAAATTGAGAAACAAACCAAAAAGCCCTTTATTTAGATCATGAGTCTGTGGGTCAGTGATTTAGGCTAGGCACAGCTGGGTGGTTCTTCTGGTCTTGGCTGAGCCTCTCTCACACATACCTGGAGGGCAGCAGTTGGCTGGCCTTAGTTGGGGTGATTGGGGCAATGACCATGCTCCAGCAGGCCAGCGTGGGTATATGCTATCATGATGATGGGAAAGGTGCAAGAGAGGGCAGGCCCAATCGTGTGAGAGCTTTCATGTTTTCTTACAATCTACTTGGACAAAGCAAGGAGATTTGCTTGGTCAACCAAATGTCCAAGGCCAGCCATTGGGTAAAAGGGAAATGAAAAATTACATGACAAACGGGGCATTGATACAATGCAGGTAAAAAATGGGATCTATTTTTTTTTACAGTCTTACCATATGTAGTATGAAAAGTGTTGAAGAAAGAGGACTTTTTCCCTCCATTTACCAAAGAATAGTTACTTGCCTGGTGCCATGTAGTAGTCAATGGCAAAGTTAATTATATCTGGGTTCCTAACATATTTTAGTTAATAGCATGTAAAGCAAAAGATTCATTTGGAAATTTGCAAAGTGTTTGAAACGTGGCATTTATACTTACGATTTGCTTGATTGAGGGGAGGGTTAGAGATACTGGGGCAGCCACTGCAGCCCTAGCTCATTGGTGGTGGTTCTCAAAATCATAGATATTTGAGTTCCCCAGAAACTGCAGAATTCTGGAGGGAAAATGACAATAGGCTGGGGCTGAGGATTGCTTGCTAGGTGGCGTTCTTTTCAGCCTAGCCCAGCCAGGGGCAAGAAGCCAGTGGATCCTTTGTCTCAGTGGGGTCGCTTACAGAAGTGTTTGTTAGGGAAGCTCAAAAGTGGAAAAAAGATATTGAGGGGAAGGGAAGAATTACGATAATTGTCCTTTTGGCTTTCTTAAAAGAGTAACTGAGGCCGGGCACGGTGGCTCACGCCTGTAATCCCAGCACTTTGGGAGGCTGAGGGGGGAGCGGATCACCTGAGGTCGGGGGTTCGAGATCAGCCTGACCAACATGGAGAAACCCCATCTCTACTAAAAATACAAAATTAGCCAGGCGTGGTGGTGCATTCCTGTAATCCCAGCTACTCGGGAGGCTGAGGCAGGAGAATCGCTTGAACCCGGGAGGCAGAGGTTGCAGTGAGCTGAGATTGTGCCATTGCACTCCAGCCTGGGCAACAAGAGCAAAACTCCGTCTCAAAAAGATAATAATAATAATAACTGAGTAATGATGGATGATTTGATTTTGTGTAATCTTGTTTTGTGTTTCCCATGCTGCATGAGACCATTAGTAATTGATAGACTACGTCACTAAGTAAGTGAAAAAGAGGAAACCATAGAAAGTTAAAGGGGTCCACGAGAGACCTTGGCTCACCTAGAGATGAAAGCCACTGTGGGCTCTCTGCCCATTCATTTAGCAGATTTGCAGCTAATAATTTTGCAATAGTCTGGAGATTGGAGTGGGAGAATGCTCAGGTGTGTTTGATTTTCTTCATTTTAGCTCCTTGTTAATGGAGTAAAATATTAGGCGGTCAAGGTAACAACAAGGATGACCAGCATCTGTTGTACAGAAACCTTTCTCATCAAGCACAAGAAATACAACCTTCTCCTCCTGGGGGTGTGGAACATGATGTCCATGAAACATGCCAGAGCTCAGTGGCTTCTCCCTAGGAGCGGCTTCTAAAGCAGCCTTTATGATGTCAGAACTGAACCTCACGTGCATGCAATGCTTTCTCCACGTAAAAGAACCCCAAGGTTTTGTGAGAGCACATGCTGCCAGCCACTCACCAACATTTGGCCAGTCTTGTTTAGAGACTCAGAAAGCTTATCTCAGCTGAGCCTCAGAACCACATCAGAAGTGTCCAAACCTGGTCTGGCATACAATTAGTTACCTATGCTATAGTCCCTCCGTGCTGCTTCTTTGCTAAGACAACCGAGATTATGTTTATGGAAACAATATGCCTATCCCCAAGGGATGAACCTTTTTTTTTTTTTTTTGAGACGAAGTCTTGCTCTGTTGCCCAGGCTGGAGTGTAGTGGCGTGATCTTGGCTCACTGCCACTGCAACCTCCGCCTTCTGGTTTCAAGCGAGTCTCCTGTCTCAGCCTCCCAAGTAGCTGGGATTACAGATGCATGCCATCATGCCTAATTTTTGTATTTTTAGTAGAGAGGGGTTTCACCATGTCGGCTAGGCTGGTCTCAAACTCCTAACCTCAGGTGATCTGCCCACCTCAGTGTCCCAAAGTGCTGGAATTACAGGCGTGAGCCACTGTGTCCAGCCCCAAGGGATGAATCTTGACTGAACTAGGCTCATATAGCACCCCTAACCCCCTTGGCCAGCTGTCTATTGGCCCAGGCTCCTTTGCAGCCCTGTCCTAGCTCTGCCCAGGGAGACATCAGGAAATGTGTCTGGAGAGCTTAGAAAGATGCCTCCTGAATAAAAGATCAAAGCCTTGTAAGGAGAAAGCCTTTGATTCTTTCTTCTTGTTTGGGAGTTGGTGTGAGGATGTGCAAGCTGGAGCTGCAGCAGCCATTCTGCAACCACAGGGAAACAAGCATAAGAAATCCATTACATACAAGATAGGGGCATGGAAGGATGAGAAGAGCCTGGGTTCTCTGTACACTGAAAACTAGAAAACATTGTTGAAAGAAATTGTAGCATGCACAAATAAGTAGAACGATATCCTATGTTCATAGATTGGAATAATTCATATTATTGAAATGTCCATACTGCCCAAAGCAATCTATAGGTTCAATAGAATTCCTATCAAAATTCCAACAGTGAGTTGGGTGCAGTGTCTTGAACCTGTAATCCAAGCTATTTGGGAGTCTTAGGCAGGAGAATTGCTTGAGCCCAGGGGTTCCAGACCAGCCTAGGCAACATAGCAAGACCCCCAACTCTAAAAAAAAATTCAAAATTATCCAAGCATAATAGTGCATGCCTGTTGTCCCAGCCCCTCTGAAGGCTGAGGTAGAAGGATCACTTGAGCCCAGGTGTTTCAGGCTACAGTGAGCTATGATTGTGCTGCTGTACTCCAGCCTTGATGATGGAGTGAGACTCTCTCTAAACAAACAAAAATTCCAATGGCGCTTTTCACAGAAAAAAAAATTCCTAAAATTTGTATGGAACCAGAAAAGACCCCAGATAGCTAAAGCAATTTTGAGGAAGAAGAAAAAAAGCCAGAGGCATCACACTTTCTGATTTAAGCTATATTACAAAGCTATGGTAGTCAAAACCACATGGTCCTGGCATAAAAACAGGCTGACCAATGGAATAGAACAAAGAGCCCAGAAATAAACCCATGCCTTTGTAATCAACTAATTTTGCACCAAAGTGCCAAAAATACACGATGGGAAAAGGATAGTCTCTTTAATAGAAAAACTGGGAAAACTGGATATTCACATTAAAAAATTAAACTGAATGCTTATCTTGCACCATACATAAAAATCAAAACCCCTATAGGAAAATATATGGCGAAAGCTTCTTGACATTGGTCTCAGCAATGATATTTTGGAGCCAAAACCTCAGGCAACAAAAGCAAAAATAAACAAGCAGAAATGACATCAAATAAAAAGTGTCTGCACATCAAAGGAAACAACAAAATGAAAAGGCAACCTACAGAATGGGAGGAAATATGTTTTAGCAATATATCTGATAAGGAGTTATCAGATAAGGAGTTCAAATCCAATAGATATAAGAAACCCATACAACTCAATATATAATATATAAGGAACCCATACAACTCAATATATAATATATGAGGAACCCATACAACTCAGTATATAATATAGAAGGAACCCATACAACTCAGTATGTAATATAGAAGGAACCCATACAACTCAATATATAATACATAAGGAACCCATACAACTCAATAGCCCTGTTAAAAAAAAAAAAATGGGGCTGGGCATGGCGGCTCACGCCTGTAATCCCAGCACTCTGGGAGGCCCAGGTGGGCAGATCACCTGAGGTCGGGAGTTCAAGACCAGCCTGGCCAACATGGTGAAACCCTGTCTCTACTAAAAATACAAAAATTAACCAGGCCTGGTGGCGTGCGCCTGTAATCCCAGCTACCCAGGAGGCTGAGGCAGGAGAATTGCTGGAACCCAGGAGGCAGAGGCTGCAGTGAGCCGAGATCGCACCACTGCACTCCAGCCTGGGTGACAGAACCAGACTCCATCTAAAAAAAAAAAAAAAGCGGGGGGTGGGGGCAGGTGGCAAAGGTCCTGAATAAATATTTCTCCAGAGGAGAAATGGCCAACAGGTTTATGAAAGGTGCTCAACATCACCAATCATCAGGGAAATGCAAATCCAAACCACAATGAGATATCACATCACACCTGTTAGGATGACTAGTATAAAAAAGTCAAAAGAGTTGGCAAAGATGTGGAAAAAAGAGAACCTTGTATATTGTGGTAGGAATGTAAATTGGTACAGCCAGTGTGGAAAACAGTATGGATACTCCTCAAAAAACTCAAAATAGAACTACCATATGATCTAGGAATCCCACTGCTGAGTATATATTCAAAGGAAAGGAAATCACTATCTTGAAGAGATATCTGCACTCATGTTTATTGCAGCACTATTCACAATATCCCAGATTTGGAAGCAACCTAAGTGTCCATCAACAGATGAATATGTGTGTGTGTGTGTATAGATATGTATGTGTATATATATGTGCATATATATATAGATAGTGGAATAGTATTCAGCCTTTAAAAGAGCTCAATAATTTTGCCACTTGCAACAAGATGGATGAACCTCGAGAATATTATGCTAAGTAAGCCAGTCACAGAAAGACACTGCACGATCTCACTTATATGTAGAACCTTTTTTTTTTTTTTTTTTTTTTTTTTTTTGAGACGGAGTCTCACTCTGTCGCCCAGGCTGGAGTGCAGTGGCACGATCTTGGATCACTGCAACCTCTGCCTCCCGAGTTCAAGCAATTCTCCTGCCTCAGCCTCCCGAGTAGCTAGGATTACAGGTACCCACCACGCCCGGCTAATTTTTGTATTTTTAGTACAGATGGGGTTTCACCATGTTGGCTAGGCTGGTCTCGGCCTCCTGATGTCAGGTAGTCCGACTTCCTCGGCCTTCCAAAGTGCTGGGATTATAGGCATGAGCCACTGCACCCAGCCTATATGTAGAATCATTTTTTTTTTGTTTGTTTTTTTAAAGTTGAACTCGCCGGGCACGGTGGCTCACACCTGTAATCCCAGCAGTTTGGGAGGCTGAGACGGGCAGATCACAAGGTCAGGAGATCGAGACCATCCTGGCTAACACGGTGAAATCCCGTCTCTACTAAAAATACAAAAAATTAGCCGGGCGCAGTGGCTGGCGCCTGTAGTCCCAGCTACTGGGGAGGCTGAGGCAGGAGAATGGTGTGAACCTGGAAGGTGGAGCTTGTAGTGAAGCGAGATCTGGCCACTGCACTCCAGCCTGGGCGACAGAGCGAGACTCCGTCTCAAAAAAAAAAAAAAAAAAGTTGAACTCATAGTAATAAGAGAGTAGAATGATAGTTACCGGGGGTTGCAGGGGTGGGTGGTGAGGGAGAAGAGGAGATATTGGTCAAAGGGTACAAATCTTCAGTTATAAAATGAATACATGCTGGAGACCTAAGGTATTAGGTCTGTGACTAATAATGATTAATAATAACCACCAGAGTGACTAATAGTGGTCAATAACAACATATTTTATGCTTAAATTTGCTGAGAGGAAATCTCAAGTATTCTCATTACTACCAAACAAAAAAGATAATTATATGATGTGATCGATATGTTAATTACCTTGATTGTGGTAATCATTTCACAATGTATACATATATCAAAATGTTACAGTTTATGTCTTAAATATATAGAATTTTATTTGTCAGTGATACCTCAGCTATGTGGGGGGGGGGGAAAGAGCCTGGGTGCCCCTTCTCCAGTTCTGGAATCATCTACCTCTAGTCCTTTTTATTTTATTTTATTTTTAAATTTAAGACAATGCCGTGATCTGTTGCCCAGGCTGGAGTGCAGTGGCTCAATCATAGCTCACTGCAGCCTCAAACTCCTCATCTCAAGTAGTTCTCCCACTTGAACCTCCAGAGCAGCTGACACTATAGGTGCAAGCCACCACACCTAGCTAATTTTTGTATTTTTAGTAGAGATGAGATTTACCATGTTGGCCAAGCTGGCCTCTAACTCCTGATCTCAAGTGATTCACCCACCTCGGCCTCCCAAAGTGCTGGGATAACAGGCACGAGCCACCACACCTGGCCTGAAGTCTTCACTGCCTAAGTCACTACCAGGTATTCTGTTGTTTGCAAGCAAAAGTATTTCTAACTGATATACCCTATCTCTGGTTCTTCAGCTTGGTCAGCATAGCTTCTGCTAATTCCAACACAGTAGCTTTGCAACCAGTTAACTTCATCTGCAAAATAGGGATAAAAATAACTACCTTGAGCAAACTTTCTGATTCACTAGATCAGAGTGTGGTCAGTGGGTCAGCAGATGAGTATCCTCTGGGAATTTGTTAGAAATGTACATTTTCGAACACTCCAGACATACTAAATTAGAAATTTCGTGGGCAGAGCCAGTAGGCTGGTTTTTAATAAGCCCTTCAGGTCATATTCTGGTACATGAGAAGGTTTGAGAACCACTGATACAGAGGGTCAAGTGGAATGGTTGCATGTCAGAAACACCTGGGGAACTTAAACAGGGTCTCAAACTTTACCTGCAGAGTTCTGATTTAGCATTTCTGCAGTGCACCTATGAGTTTCTGTTTCCCCAAAGATCCCCAGGTGATTCAGAGTAAAACCAGGCATGGGAAACACTGAAATGGGTATGAAAGCAGGTCATGTGTGCCATGGGGCCGTCACTCAAGTAAGAGGTGATGAACAGACTTGGGGGTCTCTGGGACAGGTGAGTGGAATTCTGGCTTTTTTCAGGGGACTGACTACTTGATCTAAGTGGCCTTTTTCAGCCCTAAAATTCCAAGGATGTTAGCTTAGGAAGGTTGAACTTGGCAGATCTCACTGGAACACATATATGGGTAAATACATAGACTCATGACCAACAAGTGGAAGAGACTGGAATTTGACTAAAGTCTTAAAAGCAGCCTTCCCACCCACCCAGTAAATCCAAAACAGGTTTTATTTTCTACTTTTACCAGGTTTATGAAACAGCAGGTTGGCACTTTGGATGTTCATTTTTAGAGTGCTAGACTATGCCTGCTTCATGCTAGGCTTGTGTTTTGAGGGTTATTTTGTTTGGGAAATATTATTTTTAAATAACAAACAGGCTTAGCATTCCCATCGTCATAGGGAATTTTGCCTTCTAAAATGTGCTGCTTGTTATGGATTAAAACCTCCAGCTGAAGCCACCTGCTCATTGTCCATCTAAATATGATTTTATCTTCTTTTCCTCCCTCAACTTTGCCCTTGTACCGTTGAGGCCAATCGTTTCTTACCCTCTCCCACATCTCCTTTCCAGGAAAGTGCTGCCGCTTTTTCAGGGAATCTGCTCCTTCACTCAGCCCCTGCTGAGTGAATGAATGAATCCCTGGAGCTGCTTAAACAACCATAAGCACCTCGTTGATCATTTTGGAAGATACCAAGATGCTAATTTATTATTTTGAGAACAAATAAAGGGGAGAAAGTTAAGCATTTTCCTTCTTTCCTTATATAAACCTTACCTTAGGCTAATCAAATAACTGAGGAGGGAAAGTCTGTCTGAATAGAAGCTGACCAATGAAAAAAAGGACAATAAAATTAAAATATCACCATTTTGCAAACCTTAATGAATTAATTGATCTAGGAAGCAATTATCAATGGCTGTTAGTATCATAAAAAGAGGGACAAGAAGACAGTATGTGTCTCCTATTGAAGTTATGGTACCACCTATGAAATCTTGCAAAAAAAATTGAAGCTGAATCTGATTAAAGTCTATAAACTAATTAAAATTTATAGGAAATATAGGGGACAGAGGAACATGTTAGAAAAATGCTAAGGAGGCTGGGCGCAGTGGCTCATACCTGTAATCCCAGCACTTTGGGAGGCCGAGGCGGGCAGATCACCTGAGGTAGGGAGTTCGAGACTAGCCTGGCCAACATGGAGAAACCCCATCTCTACTACAAATACAAAATTAGCCGGGTGTTGTGGCGCCTGCCTGTAATCCCAGCTACCCGGGAGGCTAAGGCAGAAGAATAACTTGAACCTGGGAGGTGGAGGTTGCAGTGAGCTGAGATCACACCATTACACTCCAGCCTGGGCAACAAGAGCGAAACTTTGTCTCAAATAAAAAAGAAAAAAGAAAAAAAACTGCTAAGGAAATACAATCACCATAATCCAGTCTGTGGGTAACATTATGAGACAAATGACCCAGTTTTTCCAATTAATTGCAAGGGAAAAAATGAGGTAGAGAAAGGGGAAACCTGTAGATTTAATGAGACCCAAGAGTCATATTAATCATAATGTGTGGCCTGTTTGGCTCCTGATTCAACAAACCTTAAAAAAAATATACAGGACAAATGGGGGAAATGTGAACAATGTCCGGATGTTTAATAATATAAAGAAAATACTGGCCAGGCATGGTGACTCACTCCGGTAATCCTAGCACTTTGGGAGGCCAAGGCGGGAAGATTGCTTGAGCCTAGGAGTTTGAGACCAGCCTGGGCAACATACTGAGACCTCCTCTCTACAAAAAATACAAAAATTAGCCGGGTGTGGTGGCTTGTGCTTTTCAGCTACTCTGGAGGCTGATGTGGGGGATCACTTTTAGCCCAGGAGTTCGAGGCTGTAGTGAGTTACCATTGTACCACTGCACTCCAGTCTGGGCAACAGAGTGAGACCCTGTCTCCAAAAAAAAAAAAAAAAAAGCCAGATGCAGTGGCTCACGCCTGTAATTCCAGCACTTTCGGAGGCCGAGGTGGTTGGATCACTTAAGGTCAGGAGTTTAAGACCAGCCTGGCCAACATGGCGAAACCCCGTCTCTACTAATAATATTAAAAAAATTAGCTGGGCGTGGCAGCACACGCCTGTAATCCCAGCTACTTGGGAAGCTGAGGCACAAGAATTGCTTGACCCAGGAGGTAGGGGTTGCACTGAGCTGAGATTGTGCCAGCGCACTCTAGCCTGGGTGACAGAGTGAAACTGTGTCTCAAAAAAAAAAAAAAAAGAGAAAAGAAAAGATTGTTGACTTGGGGATGATGAGAGCTTTGTGATTATTTCTTTTAAAAGGAATCCTTCTCATCGTTACCCTTAGAACTACATATGCAATACAGGTGAATGAAATGGCATCTAGGATTTATTCCAAAGCAGTTGTAAGCAGTGGAGACAGGCAGGGATACAGAAAAAAGACTGCCTGTGAGCTGATAACATTGACGTTGGGTGGTGGGGAACTAGAGGTCCATGATACAATTCTCTACAATTGTATATATTTGAAATTTTCCTTCCTAAAAAGTTACTTCCTTCCTAAAAAGTTTATTTATTTATTTATTGAGACGGAGTCCCGCTCAGTCGCCCAGGCTGGAGTGCAGTGGCACGATCTCAGCTCACTGCAAGCTCCGCCTCCCAGGTTTTTGCCGTTCTCCTGCCTCAGCCTCCCGAGTAGCTGGGACTACAGGCACCCACCACCACGCCCAGCTAATTTTTTGTATTTTTAGTAGAGACGGGGTTTCACCGTGTTGGCCAGGATGGTCTCGATCTCCTGACCTCGTGATCCACCCACCTCAGCCTCCCAAAGTGCTAGGATTACAGGCATGAGCAACCGCGCCCGGCCAAAAGTTAAATTAAAAAAAATTTTTTCAAAATCTGCATTTCTTTTTTGTATGTTTTATATTGGCTATATTAATGTGGTCATTAATGTTTATTATTCATAAATAAAGATTTGTGAATTTTTACTTGTTCTTCACTACTAGAAATGTGCAAAAAGTTTGGAGTTTTGTATTTTTTAAATTTGCCTGCCCAGAGAGACAGGAAGGTCCATGAAAGTAATGACCTTCCCATTATATTCCCCACAGAGCTAATACCTTGTGTAGCATGTAAAATACTAATCTGGGGCCAGGCATGGTGGCTCACGCCTGTAATCCTAGCACTTTGTGAGGCTGAGGTGGGTGGGTTACCTGAGGTCAGGAGTTCGAGACCAGCCTGGCCAACGTGGTGAAACCTAAAAATACAAAAATTAGCTGGGCATGGTGGCAGGCACCTGTAATCCCAGCTACTTGGGAGGCTGAGGCAGGAGAATTGCATGAACCCGGGAGGTGGAGGTTGCAGGGAGCTGAGATCACACCACTGCTCACTGCTCTCCAGCCTGGGTAACAAGAGCAAAACTCTGTCTCAAAAACAAAACCAAACCAAAAAACCTCATTTGGGAATACAGCTTGTTGTTAAAACACCATTCTGGAAAGAAGGATTGCTCATCTGGCTTCCCATTTATGGATATCTCAATCCTGACTTCATTGTCAGTTGAGTTTAGACACTCTATGTGATCAGTCTTAGTACTCAGAAGACTTTATTAACTTGAAGTTTTATAAAGAGAACATAAAAAGATTGAGACTGATTAAATCTATGTTATGGAATTTTATAAGACTCAGTATAAAATGGATTTCATATCCCAAATACTATAGAAGACAGTTCTGTTTTTTCATGCTTAGACCCTCCTTACTAAGAAATACTAAGGGAAGGTGAAGCTCTAAGTAAGATGTGGTTACAAAACATCTGTCCATTTCTCCTTAGTGTTGGCTCTGAGCGTTTGTCCCTTGTTTCCACTGCCCCACAAACATCTGGTGTGGATATGGTTGATGGCTTCCTCTTTGGAGGCCCTTCTGCTTTTAGAGAGCTCTCTATCTCTGTTAATTCCAACTGCTCTAAGTTCAGACTTCCCCAGGATTTCCTTAAGTTTCTTTAACTTGAGCACTCTCTTTTCTTAATTACACATTGCTTAAAGGAACTTCCTTGCTCCTTTAAGAACCTGGGTTCTGAGTTATTTTGTCTGTGTATCTTCTGCTGGGCTGCCCTGTCTCCCAGAAGACTTCTAGATGGAACTGTAGCACTGGTTGATAGAAAAGTATATGCTGTTTACCAATCCAATTTTTTTTCTTTTTTTTTTTTTGAGACGGAATCTCGCTCTGTCGCCCAGGCTGGAGTGCAGTGGCATGATCTCAGCTCACTGCAAGCTCCGCCTCCCAGGTTCCTGCAATTCTCTTGCCTCAGCCTCTCCAGTAGCTGGGACTACAGGCATCCACCGCCACACCTGGCTAATTTTTTGTATTTTTAGTAGAGACGGGGTTTTACCATGTTAGGCAGGATGGTCTCGATCTCCTGACCTTGTGATCACCCGCCTCGGCCTCCCAAAGTGCTGGGATTACAGACATGAGCCACCCACTGCACCTGGCCTACTCATCCAATTTTTAAGAGGAAATACTATATTCAGCCATCTAAATGTGTTGGAATATACTCAGGTTCAACAGACTATGCCCTTTTAATTTATTTAAAAAAAAAAAATTATTATGGGCAGGGCACAGTGGCTCAGCCTGTAATCCCAGCACTTTGGGAGGCCAAGGTGGGCAGATCACTTGAGGTCAGGAGTATGAGAGCAGCCTGGCCAACATGGCAAAACCCTGTCTTTACTAAAAATACAAAAATAGCTGGGTGTGGTGGCACATGCCTGTAGTCCCAGCTACTTAGGAGGCTGAGGCATGAGAATCACTTTAACCCAGGAGGTGGAGGTTGCAGTGAGCCAAACTTGTGCCACTGCGCTCCAGCCTGGGAGACAGAGCAAGACTCTGTCTCTCAGATAATGATAATAATAATTATTATTATAACTGGCCAGACACAGTGGCTCACGCCTGTAATCCCAGCACTTTGGGAGGCTGAGGTGGGTTGATCACTTGAGCTCAGGAGTTTGAGACCAGCCTGGGCAATACAGCAAAACCCCGACTCTACCAAAAGTCCAAAAAATTAGCTGAGTGTGGTAGTATGTGCCTGTAGCCCCAGCTGAGGCTGAGGTAGAGGGTCACTTGAGCCCAGGAGGTCAAGGCTGCAGTGAGCCAAGATCACACCACTGCACTCCAACCTGGTGACGGAGTGAGACCCTGTCTAAACATAAATAAATGAATAAATTAAGCTGGGCACGGTGACTCACCCCTGTAATCCCAGCACTTTGGGAGGCCGAGGTGGGCGGATCACCTGAGGTCAGTAATTCGAGACCAGCCTGACCAACATGGAGAAACCCCGTTTCTACTAAAAATACAAAAAAAATTAGCTGGATGTGGTGGTGCATCCCTGTAACCTCAGTTACTTCTGGAGGCTGAGGCAGGAGAATCGCTTTAACCCAGAAGGCAAGGTTGCAGTGAGCCGATATCGCACCATTGCACTCCAGCCTAGGCGACAAGAGTGAAATTCCATCTCAAAAAAATAAATAAATAAAATAAATAAATAATAATAATGAAATCCAACACTTATATAGTACTTACTAAGTGTCAGGCACTATGCTAGTGTCTTACAGGCATGACCTCATGTAGTTAGTTCTGTTATTATCCCTATTTTTCAGGTGGGGAAACTGAGGATGGGGTGTAAGTAGCTCACTCCAGGTCACAGAGCTGGTAAGTGGGAGTGAGGCTCTGACTGTGGCAGCCCAGCTCCAGGGTCTATTCTTTCTGCTCTCGGAATGAGCTGAGAGGAGAAGAGAAAAGCCTGCATGAAAAGACAGAACTACCGGAAGGGAAAGGGAAGTGGGAGAAAAAACACATGGAAAACATTTGAGATTTTTTAGACAAACCTTATTTTGAAGCCTCTCAAAGCTGCAGTATAAAGGGACACTGTTTTGGGGAGCACAGCCGTTTAGTGGGAAGAACTGTGGATAAGAAGTCAGAGAACCTGGGCACTAACCTGGCTCTTCTACCATCTCTGTGACACAAAAAAGTCATTTTGTCACTCTGGCCTTGTTTCCTCATCTAAAAAAGAGAAATTATGCTTATTATTACCCTTCCATAGGGTAATTGTAAGAATCTATTCAACATTACTTTGAAGAAAAGTGCTAGATGGAAGAAAGTTCTAAGGACTCCCATTTTTAGATGAGCTTAGGAGGACTTTGGTTTGGCATCTGAAGGTAATAAGTTCCTATTTTTGTTTTCAGGGCACTATATTTGTATGTGTCTTGTAGAACCCACGCTTGGAAATGCTGACAGCAGGCTTCAGGACAGCTGAGCCCCACTAAACACCAAGAAAACCCATGGCTCTGGCTGCATCTTTCAACATGACCAATCCACAGTAAGTAATGCTGGGATCTGCTCTCTGGATCCAGAACTGTGGCTATAAATCTCCCAGAAGATGAAGATCTTCTAATTTAGGCAACCACTATGTACATTTCCTTTAGCAGGAGGCCACAGAAAATGGAGAAACCTTTCAAAAGCAAGACTCAAGACAAGATTAGGAAGCTCTGAAGGTGAATTAACAAAATGGGAATTGCAAGGAAATTTAGAAATCTAAGAGGGTTTCTAAAACCAGGCTTTATGAAACCTGGGGCAGAATTCTTAAGGGAGAATTGCTTTCAGTTCCCAAAACCTGAGATGCCATATGAACCAACCACTTAATCTTACCAAGCACCTGCAAGGTGGTCACTTATTTTGTGTTTTGCAAGTGGTTGGTATGAATACTAAGATGAAAACAGCACTCCTATTACACTGCACTGTCCTGGCCTATTTAGATACGGGCCTGACTGCTCTGTCATCTGGAGTATGAATCTGTTATCTATTGACACAGTAATGCTGTGTACAACCAACCATAGAACCTTAGTAGAATACAACAAAAAATGTTTATTGCTCACATGTCTGGGGTACTCAGCTAGACAGTTCCTCTGATCTTGGCTGGGATGACTTTTAAATGTGGGTCATAGCTGGCTGTCAGCTGATCTAGAGGAGGCTGGACTCTGTTCCATGTCTCTCATCCTCCAGTAGGCTAGGCTGCTCACCCTCTCATGGGTGATGTTGGAGGTACAAGAGCACCGGCGGAAATTCACAGAGCCTTTTCATGCCTCTGCTGGTGTCTAACTTGGCTCTTCTACCATCTAACATCCTGTTGGCAAAAACGAGTCACATGGCTGAATGCTGAATTAAGGGTTAGAAAAATACATTCTTTCTTTTGATGGAAAGAGCTGTGGAGTTATATGCCAAAGGGCATGGGCTCAAGGAGAGGTAATGAATGGAACCATTAATACATTTTGTCTACCCTACCATTCTTTGTATCTAAGGAAAGGGTATAGGCTAAATATAGCCTATACACTGTGGGACCTTCACTTCACCAGAAGAGGCCTTGTCTCTCTGCTGAGATGACCACCACATGGCCAGAGATGGTGCCAGGCCACTGTGACCACTGATGGGAGGGGAACGTGAGACAGAAATGTTGGAAAGGCAGAAATAGTTTGTTCGCACTTCTCAGAGCCATATCCTGTTAATTTCTCTCCATGAACACCTTATTAATCAGAAAGTTCTCTCTGTTTAGTTCAGCCATCCATAGTTTCCTTGAGTCGTCCAGAAGAAAAGAGAGAACAAATTCAACCCGGCATCTGCTTTTTGGGAAACATCTAGGGGAGCTGGGATTCCCCCCATACACACCCACGCTTTTATATAAATTGTTGAGAAACATTGAAACCTCATATTCTATGACTGTTTCGTTTAAAGATCTTGAGTCATTTTGTAAATGTCATGCAATGATGAGTACTATTATCTGTGCTTGACAAGTAGCAAAAAGCAAAGGTTTAAATAAGGCCTACAAATAAGAATCGGGCATTAGAAATTACTTGGTGAATTCAGGTGGTCTAGGCAGCCAGTCTGTGGCATTCAAATAAGAATCTCACTTTCCCCTTAATTATCGGATAATCCAAGCAAAAGAGAAGTACGTAGATTAATCTCTGAACTTACTAGATAACTGCAGCTGTGTTTTGTTTTTGTTTTTCTTTTGAGACAGAGTTTCACTCTTGTTGCCCAGGTTGGAGTGCAATGGCCCAATCTCAGCTCACTGCAACCTCCACCTCCCGGGTTCAAGCGATTCTCCTGCCTCAGACTCCCAATTAGCTGGGATTACAGGCATGCGCCACCACATCCAGCTAATTTTGTGTATTTTTAGTAGAGACGGTTTCACCATGCTGGTCAGGCTGGTCTTGAACTCCTAACCTCAGGTGATCCACCTGCCTTGGCCTCCCAAAGTGCTGGGATTGCAGGCATGAGCCACCACGCCCGGCCTGCAGCTATGTATTGTTGGTTAGATTTCAATGGTTGTTGGAAAAGTTTAGAATTCAGAGCTCCCACACAAGTATAGGGACTTGTCACTCCAGAGCTCCTACAATCTTCTCCATATGTCTGTTATCCATGTCAGATCATAGAGTGAGAAGGAACAGCCCTTAGGAATATTCTATTTTACCTCCTCATGTTCTGATTGGAGAAACTGAGGTTCAGGAGGAGCCCTGCAGAAGTTGGCATTCAAGCCAGCACCAGAGCCCAAGAGCAGTTTACAGCAGACAGGGCTGCCATCTCAGTATTAAAACTGGGCCCTCATTATCCTGGGCACTGACCCTCAATGTTCCCTCCAATATTTAAATTTTACTCCTTGCCATTATACTATTGTTCCTTTCTAACTTTCATTGTTTGGACAAAGGCTCACTCTTGTGCCTACAGGATGAGATAGGGTCAAGGACATACTGGACAGACCAAAGATGGTGCCCCAGGAAGCTAAAGGAAAGTTTTCTAGTCCAGCATCTCTGGACAGGGTTGCTGTGGGTGTTTGGGCAGGACAGTTTTTAGTTGTTATTGACACATTGCAGAATGTGTAGCGTCCCCAGCCCTACTTAAATGTCAATAGCAACCACCTGTGGTCATGGTGGCAACTAAAAATACCTCCACAAATTGCCAAATACCCCCTGGTAGATTGGGAGGTGGTACTGCCCTGGCTGAGATGCCCGGGAATGCCACTGGAGTGGTCAGTTATTGGCAGTGCCCAAGGTGAGCCTGACAGTAACACAGGAAGAGACCCACAACCCCTCAGACATTGGATCAAGTGACTCCCATCCCCTATTCCCAACCTTAAGAAGAGACATATGGTAGGACCAGTTCAAGTAGGAAGGGAGTGGCTACCAGGGACAGCTGGAGCCTCCTGTCCTCACCACCCCAAGGCCCACTAGGTCTCTGCAAGTCTCCATGTAGGCTCCTCTATCACCACAGTACATCCAGTTGTGAACAGAAACCTGTTTTCTCTACTGTGGAATAGAGAATAGAAACATTTCAAAACACCTTTACAAAGAAACTCAGGAGACAACTTAAAAGAATATCTTACTCCCATATAGAGTCCAGTGACCCAGAGTCCTAAAAGTCTAAGCCATAGTTTTGCTGACTGGCAGTTATCCATCTGGGTCTTTACCTCCCCTTCATGAAGGACCCTGCCCCACTAAAGCTCATATTTTCAGGTCTGAGCACTTCCTCTTCCCATTCTCCCATTTTTCCCCAACCACTGAAAGAGATGGGACTGTTAGGGCCTCAGTCCAGTCCTCGGGTGGCCAAGAGGGAAGAGGGGCAACCTTAAGCTTCCTCAGCCCTGCACCAGCATAGCAGCATTCTCCTTCTTTTCCTTGAGGAATGGAAGAATTTTTTGGCCCTTGAAGATAACTCTTTCCCATTGTTCCTCCTCTCCAACCCAGACCTGCCATAGAAGGAGGAATTTCTGAAGTTGAGATCATCTCCCAACAAGTAGACGAAGAAACCAAGAGCATTGCTCCTGTGCAGCTGGTGAACTTTGCCTATCGGGACTTGCCTCTGGCTGCTGTCGATCTCTCCACGGCGGGCTCGCAGCTCCTGTCAAATCTGGACGAAGATTACCAAAGAGAAGGGTAGGTGCTGGGACCGTTGAGCTAGCTAAGAAGTCCCTGGGTTAGGCTGGGCGCAGTGCCTCACGCCTGTCATCCCAGCACTTTGGGAGGCCGAGGCAGGCAGATCACCTGAGGTCAGGAGTTTGAGACCAGCCTGGCCAACATGGTAAAACCCCATCTCTACTAAAAATACAAAAATTAGCTGAGCGTGGTGGCGCAGCCCTGTAATCCCAGCTACTCAGGAGGCTGAGGCAGGAGAATTGCTTGAACCCGAGAGGCGGAGGTTGCAGTGAGCTGAGATTGCACCATTGCACTCCAGCCTGGGCGACAAGAGTAAAACTCTTGTCTCAAAAAAATAAAAATAAATAAAAAATTTTAAACAGGCCCTGGGTTTATATGGATATCTTCCAAGCAGCAGCAGCCAAGATGAGAGGTGCTAACTAGTGAGACAGCAGAGGTTCACAGCAGACCACTCAGGCCCTTTTCCTACTCACACATTACTTCCTCAGAAAAAGGTAGTGGGCACAGAAAATACCTGCCAGACGACCTCTTAGGTGACCTCTTAGGAGAATCATAAAATTTATTTTAGGACTGAGGCACTCCTTCATGACCCATCCACTCCCCTCTTGGGAAGAAGGAGACCCACAGTGATTTAGGACTTGCCCGAGGTCACAGAGCCCATAAGGGATGGACTTGAGCTGCACTTTCTCTTTATGAAGCAGACTCTCACTAGGAAGCGACCAGGAAGAATGTACCCTGCATGCAGGAACGTGCTTAGGATGTAAGGGAATCTAGAGAATTCGGCTAGGAGCTCTGCAGACATTAGGGCACTCCCTTTCCAGGGAAGGCATGCAGAATATGCGGGTCTGCAATTCAAAAAGGTGGTCCTTACCTCTTCCTACTTAATTTGTCAATCAGCTTGGATGCCTTCATTTCCCAATTCACTTCTCATGAGCCTGGTCTGTCTTACAAACATACTTCCTGAAGGTGAGTGGTAGAGGGCAAGAGCTAGGTGGGGCAGGGGAGACACACCAGTTTGATGTCCTCATTTTCATGGGGCTTGGTGGCGTAGCTGAAGGCCAAAGAGGGGTAGGAACAGGTCCTAGGGTCACACAGCGGATCAAACTTCCGATTCTGACAAGGGCTTTCCCTAGCCTCACCCTGTGGCTCTTAGACACAGCATTGTAAATACTGACAGGACCTTAGGAGCCAGTTCTGGACTTTTCTTTCCTGGGTGCCGGTAAACACTTTGGAACATGCTGGCTGCTTTGAATACAAAAATGAAGGGTTGTCAGGTATTTTAGAAGCAAACGAGAAGCCTTAGCTAAAGCTAAATTTGTAGAGCTTGGATTCCCTGGGCTTGTTTCTGGAAGGAGCTTCCCACTTCCTGAGATAAACTGCCTAACAATGGTGAAACCACATACCTTTTTTTGCAGAAACTACACCCCAGTGGCTTTCTCTGAAAATGTAATTTTTCCAGGTATTGTGCATATTGTCATCAGGACACTGGGAAAAAAAGGATAGGCAAGCAGATTGGAGGCAGCTAAGGGACACCTGCAGTGGCAGCACTGTCCTGAGCTCTGTCAGGTCCTCACCATCTTGAAGGCCTGGCTAAAACCTGAGGCTCCTGGGCCAGGGCCAGCATCATGCACATGTGACCTGTGCAGTAGCACAGAGCCCCGTGCTTAGAAGGGCCCCAACACTTGACTAAATGCTCTGTGGCTGCTGTCTTGAAATTCTTAAGGAGCCCCACATTTTCACTGGGCTCTGCAAATGATGTAACTGGTGGGTCCTTCTCTGAGCACCCAGCAAGTCACTGCGTCACTGCTCTCTGGTGGTCAAAAGCAGTAGTGCAGCCTTCTAACACGCCCTAACTATTTCGGAGAATTCATTTCCTGCCCTGGCCTGAGCCTGTTAGGCCCTTTTCACGTGAAGAGTAGGATGGTATGGAGAGAAGTGGAGAAACCTCCAGGGATTCTGGTTCGGAGCAAAGCAGTGTCCACATGTGCCCCTGTGGGTGTTATGGCACCGCGGGTGGACCTTGCTATGGGTGTTCCCCCACCAGGTGTACCACACTGTGATGTACCCCTTTCAGGGGTCCTGCGCTGTGGTGTACCCCTTTCCAGGTGTCCCCTGTGCATCACTCCCTAGCCTGAACCCCAAGGCTGGCAGAGGCTTTGCCTTATCATTCAATTTGCCTCTAAATTGAGGCTTTGCAAGGTTTCTTTCCAAACAAACGAATCCAAATGAAGCGCCTGCAAGGCAGAGAGGCCCTTGATTTGATTTGAGTCTCCAGGTGTGCCCAGAAAAGCTGTTACCATTGGGTAAATAGGAAGCAGCCCCGGGAAAGGATTTGCCTCACTGCTGGAGCTCTCAGCTGGGGGCCCCGATTGGCAGCCAGAGGGCTTCCTGGAGGAAGGAAGCGCAGGCACAGGACCAAAGCCAGGGGAAACTGAAGCGAAGCAAAATCCCACTGCCAGGGAGGAACGACCTCTCTCCGCCAGGCCTCTTGGCTCTTGCTGCATATCCTGGGGTTTTCCCAAAATGTCCAACCTGGTCCTTTCTGGGGCAATGTAAAACAAAAGGAAGAGTCCTCATTTACAGCTCTGAGCTTGGTTTCAGTCTTGTCCAAAATGCCTCTTCCTACAAAGGCCAGTGTTATGTATAGGAATGAACCTTTTCTGTAGGGAATGAAGAGACCTCAGGGACTGCGGCAAAAAAGTGCTCCGTGGCCCCACTGCCCGCCTCCCAGTGCCCTTGAGCTCTGTGAGGTTTCAGGGCTTTTCAGTTTCCCTGAATCTGAGACTGTTAGAGCTGGAAGAGACCTAAACGCATCCATTCTAAACATTCTCAAAGACAGCAGGGCCCAGGGAGTACAAGGAGCTTGCCCAAGGTCACACAATGACAGAGACGGGGGCAGGGCATGCTAGTTCATGCCTGTAAGCCCAGCAATTTGGGAGGCTGAGGTGAAAGGATCACTTGAGCCCAGAAGTTCAAGACCAGCCTGTGCAACATGGCAAAACCCCATCTCTACAAAAACAAATTAGCCGGGCATGGTGGCACGCACCTGTCATCCTAGCTGCTCAGAGGCTGAGGTGGGAGGATCACTTGAGCCCAGAAGGTCGAGGCTTTAGTGAGCTATGATTGCTCCATTGCACTCTAGCCTGGGCAACAGAGTGAGACCCTGTCTCAACAACAACAAAAAATGACAGACACAGGAAGAGAGCCCAATCTGTATGCTCCTGATCCCTTGATCCTGGCTAGCAGCACTGGGCTTCCATTTCTCAGCCATCCCTTTCCAACATCACGGTGACTGTGGGTAACATGCATTGCCCATCTGATTCTGCTTCTAGCTACCCTGTCCAATGCCTTTAACTTCTCAGTTTACTTTTTTTTTTTTTTGAGACAAAGTCTTACTTTGTACCCCAGGCTGGAGTGTAGTGGCATAATCTTGGCTCACTGCAACCTCTGTCTCCCAGGTTTAAGTGATCCTCCCACCTCAGCCTCCTGAGTAGCTGGGATTACAGGCGTGTGCAACCATGCCCAACTAATTTTTTTTTTTTTTTTTTTTTTTTAGTAGAGACTGGGTTTCACCATGTTGCCCAGGCTGGTCTCAAACTCCTGACCTCAAGTGATCTGCCTACCTCTGCATCCCAAAGTACTGGGATTACAGGCGTGAGCCACAGTGCCTAGCCTCAGTATACTTTTGTTTTAAAGCATTTTTTTTAAAATGTGGTAAAATACATGTAACAAAATATACCATCTTAACCATTCCTAAGTGTAAGCATCAGTGGCATTAAGGACATCACACTGTTGGGTAGCTATAACCAGCATGCATCTGCAGAACTCTTCTTCTTGCAAAATAGAAACTCTATACCCAGTAAACAATAGCTCCCTGTTCCCCCACTCCTCCAGCTGCTGGAAACCACTACTCAACTTTCTGTCCCTTTGAATTTGACTACTCTAAGTGCCTCCTGTAAGTGAAATCATGCAGTATTTGTCCTTTTATAACTGGCTTATTTTGCTTAGCATAATGTCCACAAGGTTCATCCATGTTGTAGCATGTGTCAGAATTTCTTTCCTTTTTAAAACTGAATAATCGTCCACTGTGTGACTATACCACACTTTGCTTTTGCATTCATCTGTCAATGGACACACCCCACACTGGACTGTTTTTTCTCAAATGTGTCCATATTTTAGCTATTGTGAATAGTGCTGCTATGAACATGCCTGTACAAATATCTCTTCAAAACCCTGCTTTCAGGCCGGGTGCAGTGACTCACGCCTGTAATCCCAGCATTTTGGGAGGCCAAGGCAGGCGATCACTTGAGGTCAGCAGTTTGAGAGCAGCCTGGCCAACATGGCAAAACCCTGTCTCTACTAAAAATACAAAAATTAGCCAGGTGTGGTGGCGCACACCTGTAATCCCTGCTACTTGGGAGGCTGAGGCAAGAGAATCACTTGAACCTGGGAGGTGGAGGTTGGAGTGAGTTGAGATCACACCACCACTGTACTCCAGCCTGGGTGACAGAGCAAGACTCTGTCTCAAAATAATAATAATAATAATAATAAATAATACCCTGCTTTCAGTGCTTTTGGGTATATATCCAAAAGCGGGAATTGCTGACTCACACGGTAATTCTATTTTTGACTTTTCGAGGAACTGCCATACTGCTTTCTGCAGTGGCTGTTGCACCGTTTTACATTCCACCCAACAGTGCATGAGGGCTCTGATTTCTTTTTTTTTTTTTTTTTTTTTTT